>NC_044977.1:69067102-69402945 GCF_008728515.1 Papio anubis
AGGCCACCCCCTGGACTACTGTCTCCTGGGAGCTAGACCCGCTGCCTAGTTTATGCTTAAACATCCTGGTAACTTATATTTTCCTTTTTGTTTCTCCATTTCACTTAATGATTTTCTATGTATTGTTGCAGACATCTCAACAGTGAGCATGCGCTGGACGATAGAAGTACAGCCCAATGTAGAGTACAAATGCAGGTTGTACAGCAGTTAGAGCTACAGGTAAAACCACATTTATTTTTAATATTACCTCAGTATGCCTCCAATTCCAAATTTCTGTAGTGTTCTGTAATGAGTTCCTGTGTACTCATTATTGAATGGAAGGTCCAAAACCTGTCATTTTATTTTATTTTATTTTATTTTATTTTATTTTATTTTATTTTATTTTTTACCTCTTTGGGCAGGTTCAGCCTCAGTTCACTCCTTGGAACTGCTGCTCAGAGGTTTCCAAATTCTGGGCACCTGTGTGTATGCAGCCAACTCTCAGCAGCCACTTTGAATGTTTCCATCTCTCTCTCACTTTCCCTCTCTTCTCACTTCTCCTTTGCATTTTCTGGTTATCTGTTGTCGGTGTAAGTCCTCAACGTCGCTCATATGATTAAACTGGAGCTAGGAAGACAAGCTGGGGAGAGAGAGACTGAGAGAATGAATGTGAATGAAGAGAGAAAAAGCGAGCGAGAGACCAAGATGGCAAGGCAGCACACACAAAGCCATGTTTTCCCAAGTTGCAATGGAAGTTGTATGTGGGTTTATCTCTCATTTTGCATTGTCCTTTTTTCTCTCCACCACTAAGAGTAATTGAGAGTTCACCGTGCACATCTTAAACACACATGCACATAATCAGATATATTAATATAGAATGTATATATCATATCTATTTATAGATATAAAATCTAGTATTTCTAAATACATAGATGGCTATGTTGAATACGTAGATGGCTATGTTGAATGTGCTTTATGACTAGGGAAAATGAAGTTTGCAGATTTTCCTGGGAATCACAGTGTGAGAGATGGGGAATTTTTTTTAATGTGAGTTGTACTTCCGGGTATAACTGGATAAACTACCATATTTTAACAATAATTCCATTCTTGGTATAATTAATAGAAAATTAGTTCTAAAAGTAAAAATTGGGTCAGAAATGGAGATTATTAAAATGTACAATTGCAACTGCCTGACCCTGCAAACCCCATTTATGCAGCCAAGTTCCAAAATGCTTTTGAATGCTTGATGACTCACAGTGGCTTCTTCCTCTGGCTGGTTCAGTGTAGGCAAGAGGTTAGCCGACTAGGGGAAATTAAAACAATGTTGTACATTATATTGTTACCAGCCATCGAAAAGCCTATTTTGTATGCAAGACAGCAATGCTGAGATATATGGAGAGCCCTAGGCTAAGTACAGAAGATAATTACATTTGGAATTTTACTGAGTTAAGTCATTTACAGCTTCAAATAGTTGCAGAGAAAAATCAGCCAAAACACACTTAAACTTTTTGTTGTGACTTTTCAGGATAGAAAGGATTTTTTTAAATTAGTTATCATCTTATATGACAAATTACATTTTTTAGTAGGATTTTTCTCAAAAGTTATTTTTGTTAGCCAGTTAATATTTTTCCATTCAAACTCTGGATATAAACTTATTAGAACAGTAAGATATTTACACAGGAAAAGGGCACATCATAAAATCTCAACATTTTAAAATAAGTCTTTGGAAACATCTTTACATTGACATGTTTATTGAGAAGAAAAAAACAGTAGTAGATGTAACCCACCCCCACAGTTCTTTTATGATTAAGACACAGCCCTTGACAAACTGGATTCAAAAGAATTAACTGGAAGATCTGGCCTGTAATCACAGCCCTTTGGGAGGCCAAGGAAGGCGGATCACAAGGTCAGGATTTCGAGACCAGCCTGGCCAATATGGTGAAACGCTGTCTCTACTAAAAATAGAAAAATTAGCCAGGTGTGGGGGCGGGCACCTGTAATCCCATCTCCTGGGGAGGCTGAGGCAAAAGAATTGCTTGAACCTGGGAGGCGGAGGTTGCAGTGAGCCAAGATTGTGCCACTGCACTCCAGCCTGGGCGACAGAGCGAGATTCCGTCTCAAAAAAAAAAAAAAAGAATAAACTACCTTTCTACCTGAACTTGTACGTATTGGTGGTGGTATTTATAAAGTGATAGACGCGCCTGCATTTATTTATTTGATAACATTAAATTCTTAATGATGGGCTAAAATAAATCGTTGACTAGAATTGTCACGGTTTGTCAGGTAGCCGTTCTAGACTACAGATTAGAGTGTTCGGCCATTGTTAATTACTCAAGAAGTGAGCATTTATTTTATGAATTATTCTTCGCTCTCCACAAAAAGAGGTTAGGAGAAGGAAAAGATTTAGACCATCATCAATAAATTAAGTGTTTATCTCCTGGCAGCTTTCATGTTGTTTTTTGGTGGGTGGGGCCTAGAAGTAGTACAAACATATAAGGATTCTTTGATTATTTATAGATTGCATTTATTTCTAGATTTCCTTTTATCCTTCAGCTATAAATCAAACTGAAGGCAGGTTTTTCAACTTGTGATAGATATCAAAGATGATCTGGCTAGAAGTTAGTATAATGTGGTCGTTCCTCGTAATGTTTTTTTGGGGAGTTTGCTGTAATGGAGGAAGGGACAACAGGCTAATTCTGACGTGTTCTGTTTCTGCAAAGCTTGAGGAATTATCAGAGTGATGACATAGATCTCGTTGAGAGCAGGGGTTAGCAACCCACAGACCTCAGGCCAAATCTCACAAGCTAGGGAATGTTTTTATTTTTAAATGGTTGAGGGAAAAATCTGAAGAAGAACATTATTTCATGACTGGTAAAAAGTCTAGGAATTCCAATTTCAGTGTCCATACATAAAATTATATGAGAACACAGCCATACCCATGCCCATTCATTTACTTATTACCTATTGCTGCTTTTCTCTACAGTAGGGAGAGTCAAGTAATTGAAACTGAATCTACATGGCCTGCAAAGCTGAAATATTTATGATCTGGCTCTTACAGAAGTTTGCCAGGCACCCCTGGTCAAGAGGATCAGAAAAACCATTTGTATTACAGTATTAGCAGCTTGTCCCCTTAGGTTCTGGCTGCCTAAAGCTCTGTTCACCCCCTTTTATCTCTTCCTTCTTAGCCAGGGTGTATAAAACCAGTCTAGTCTCCTACATGGGTCAGTTTTCCCTACTAGCGTCTTCAGAAGGCAAGTGCCTGCCAGTTTTGGAGATCACGGAAAGCTGGACAAGGGATATTCATTCATTCTTTCATCCACCCACCCATTCATTCATCCATCCACTTACCCATTTAGCAAGCATTACTTCGAACCTTTCAGATAGCAGGAATCTTGCTGGAGCTACTGCAAAGTACAGTGATTAAAACAGATAAAGCTGCCCTCCAAGTTCTTACAGTCTAGAAGGAAGAATAGACTACAAAATAATTTGCTAGTGAGACTGTCCATTCATTGGGCAGTGCTAGCTGACATTAACAGGTTCTTGAGAACACCAGAAATTTATTCAAAAGAGAGTTTCAATGCTAGAAAGGGGCCAGGCCAAAGCAGATTATATCCATTAGTTACCATTCGATCAGATGAAATAGATAAGAAAATGTTAGCAATTTTTAGTATTTAAAGAACCATTCCCCTGAGACACAGTTAAAAGAAGCCTTAATCAAGGATTCGATTGAGTCTTTGAGTTGCAGACCTACCACATATGGGGGCATTTGGGACATAGTACAGTTATACTCAAAGGAATCTATTCTTTATAGGCTTCCTCTTTCTCTGCACTTCAGCATTGCTAGCCTTGTGCTGTTCCATTTGCCACTTAATGTACCAGTGTCTAGAAACATACTTTTTAACTTACTTGACTACCAGTCATGGTACCCATAGAACCTGAGTTATTGGGGCAGTCAGGTCCCTCCAGCAGCAGGAATACTTTAAAGAGGTGTACTTGTCCTCAAACAGCCTATTTCTGTTTTCTGTTGGCATCGTCCCTCCCTTGTTCTCTCAGCCACAGACTGGCGCGTCACCTCCTTTAGAGGGGATGACCTGCACATTACTGACCAAAGGCCTACTTCACATTTCTTAAAGCATTTATCAGTCCAGGAAAAACTTGAACCTCCAAGTATCTCTCAAAGTGTGTTATAAAATTATCATTGATTAACTTGAATTTGAAAAACATTTGTACCACTTAGCACTACAGGAAAGAGCAGTTACGTTTTCATCAGTTCCCAAAGGGCGATGATCACTGTATTAGAGGAGGAGGAGAAATCACCCCTGCTACTCAGACTCACAAGACCTCTCTCTGCAGCACGGTACTTAAGTGTTCACACGTGGTCAAGATAGACCACACATGTGCCCCATCGTAAAAACAAACCCACTATGCTCAGATCGAATCTTACCATATACATTGACGGAGGTTCAGGATGTCTAACCTAGAGGGTCATCATGAAAGGATTCCACAGGAGAATTCAGAGGGCACAGTAGCTGTAGAAGTAACCAAAGCTGGTGAAGGTCACTTAAGCGCTATGTACCTAGACAGCCTCCTTGAATTTAAACCCCAGAAACCGTTTCTCTTACCCGAAATGGAAGGCCCTTGTGTCTTTGAACTGTCAGACAAATCTCCCTAAAGAAAAAAGATACAATTTTTCCAAAATAACTACTGTTAGCCATAGGGGATAGTGGCTAGAGATGTTCCCCTCCATAGAGCTATCTGTACAATACTACACTTGAATTAAACTGAAAGGCCTTCAAGGCTGTACTGGTGAGATTTCAGGCAACTGGGCAGAAATAAAGACAATGGGTTATGGAGACTGATTTAGACTATCTAATCAGCACTGTGCATGAGAGCTGTCCTGTCCCTGTGTATTTAAAATATGGCTTGAGGCCGGGCAGGCGCGGTGGCTCACGCCTGTAATCCCAGCACTTTGGAAGGCTGAGGCAGGTGGATCACCTGAGGTCGGGAGTTCGAGACCAGCCTGACCAACATGGAGAAACCCCATCTCTATTAAAAATACAGAATTATCCGGGCACAGTGGCACATGCCTGTAATCTCAGCTACTTGGGAGTCTGAGGCAGGAGAATTGCTTGAACCTGGGAGGTGGAGGTTGCAGTGACCTGAGATCGCACCATTGCACTCCAGCCTGGGCAATAAGAGTGAAACTCCGTCTCAAAAAAAAAAAAAAAATCATAAAATAAAATATGATTTGATTTACGAAACCAAAGTTTTGATAGAAATGTCAGTTACAAAAGGCAAGGTACATCTATATTTGTTAAATTTTTGTTGAAAGATATAAAAATATATGGTGAATGTTTTCTTAGCAGTAGAAAGAATGTTTATGTAGAGCTTGTTAACAAAGAAGGGTTGGTTAATTCCATTCTCTTGTTGCAACCTTCTACTGGTCTCATTTAGAGAAGAGTGAAGAAGACATCTCAGTGGGCCTTCTGAGCCTTTTCAAACATTTCTTACTGCATTTCATTATTCCAAAGACAGTTATAATTTTTAAACATTTTACCGAAGGACCCCAGCTATTAGCTGGGGTCTAAAACTGTAAACCCGGAGAAGTGTGTGAGGTCCTTATACTATACACATAGACACCTAACAGTGAGACAGACACCATAAAAATCATTTTTTTCAATGACATACATGCCTTTTTGAAGTCAGGGAATGCAGTAAGATTTCATCTGTTCCTTTTTGACGGATTCTTCTGGAATGATGTACAGACAAGGAGATGAGTTAGAAATGGAGTGGAGAAAATTCTCATAATCAGTATACATAGTCTTACATAGGTTGTGAAATGTGCAGTCTTCCCTCTACCCCCATCACGACAGAGGGACAGAGACACAGGAAGTACAAAGTTTTTAAGGATAAGAACTCCCTACTGAGAAATGCCATGGCCAGGATTATAAGGAAACACTCGAAGCTTCCGCAATATTGGGCACCCACTGTCCACCGGCCATGGGCCTAGGGATGTAGATTCATATGAATGCAGATTACTTGGGTCCTCTTAGGTGGGACATTCATGTGAACTCTTCTAGCCTCTAAGCTAAAGATGAGATGTCACAGAAAGTTGCAGTGGTGGCTGGATTGTAATTCCGTTTGGGGGAATGGGGAAACCATTCGATTTCACAGACAGAAAAAAAAAAATCTGACAGAATTGACTTCACTTAGGAAGCTGAGACAGTAGTGGTACAGATACATATTTCTGACCACATACAGTGGTTTTAATTTGTTCTATGATCATGTGACATTGCTGAATTGCTATATGTTTTCTCTGATGGATGAAGATGTCCTGATGTTTTCATCATGTGTCATGGGAGCAGGTTCAGGACAGGCTTCCTACAACCCCTCAGCCTCTAGGCCCTTTAAAATGAATATTGAAAGCAGGCAAGGGAAAAAGGAATCAACCAAACCAAGATTGATCTGCCTGGCAGGAGATGGGGTGGAGGTGTGTGTGCCTTTTATTCTTCCATTCAGTCACTACTTATCAAGCACCTATTATATAGAGAGCACCCGGATGCAGATAAGTAAGGTGGCGTGGCCTCTTCCTGTAATACACAACCTAGTAGGGTAAGACCAGGATGCCTTTAACTTCCCTGCCAGGCAGAGTTTCTAAAAGCAAGGGGTGAGGGATTGGGGAAGGTGACAGTGGAAAGGGTTGTTGGCAAGGACATTCCAGGCCAAGGGAGCCATGAAAGATGTTGCCTAGGTTGTAGGATAAGGAAGAAAGGATAGTGGAAGAATATATTGCTCTTAAAATTCATCTGTCTGTTTAACACAAAACAGGGTAACCAGCTGTCCCAGTTTACTTTCTTGGACTGAAGGGATTCCTGAGAGTTGGGATTTTCAGTTTCAAAACCGGAAAAGTCCTGGGCAAGCTGGGAGGAGTTGGTCACCCTACTCCACTAGCAGTGGGAGAGAGCTATGGAATGCTCCCTCTTCTGCTTGTAATTATTTCATCTGGTTTGGAAACCATTTGACTGGCCAGCTGTTGAGCTCCTGCTGTGTGCCAGGGCACTGTCGGAGGTGCCTTCTGTCCCCAATTTCTTGGAGTCCCCACAGTCCCTCTGTGGGTAGACACCACCCTATTTCCTTGATTCTAAAAGTCACTTTTTTTTTTTTTTTTTTTTTTTGGAGACGGAGTCTTGCTGTGTCTCCCAGGCTGGAGTATAGTGGCAGGATCTCAGCTCACTGCAACCTCCACCTCCTGGGTTCAAGCAATTCTCCTGACTTGGCCTCCCAAGTAGCTGGGACAGCAGGCATGTGCCACCATGCCCTGCTTGTTTTTGTATTTTTAGTAGAGACAGGTTTCATCATGTTGGCCAGGATGATCTCAAACTCCTGAGCTCAAGGGATCCACCTGCCTCAGCCTCCCAAAGGGCTGGGATTACAGGCCAGTGTGTCCAGCCAGGAGTCACTTTTTAAAAGAAAAAATATAACATTTGGAAATTAATGTATGTCTTACATTTAATGAGTGTGTTTAATATAGTGTTTCTTCTTGTTCTTTGAGAAGGTATTACTAAATCTCATGGTTATTTTAACTATCGCTGGCTTCTTAAGAGTCAAAGAAATAGTTTTCAGGGATCCCTCCAGATAGGGAAACTGAGGTTTAGGAGGTCCGATTAACTTGTTTAAAGCCAATGGCGAATAAGGGCAGAGCCTAGGAGGTTAACCCAGTCTTTGTAGCCTGTGCTCCTTTTATCGTAGGATCCTGCCTTATGCTTCCACCGAGAGGATCATTGTGGCCCAGTTGGCCTCTATGAAGGAACTGGTTTTAAAACCTGGCTTTGGGGGCCCTGCCCCTCTGCCTCGTGGAGCTCTGTTGTGGGCAATCCATGGTAGCAAAGCAAGGCTGGAGTCTGGTGATGCTGGGATCACTCCAACATCTCCCAAATCATCTACACCAGGAATTGTAAGCTCTAAGAAAATGTCAGCAGGGAGAAAAGTGCACAAGTTTCAGTAGCAGAGGGAGACATTAATCCTAACACAAATCAATTACTGTACGAACTTTACATGTGATTACTGTACCATTAGTGGTGCTATTTGTAATCACACCAGCCTCCTAGACTTTAGCAAATTTATTATCTGTAATGTATCCCCCTTTGGCCCTGTCTAACACTATTCGAGGCAATACTCAGGACAGTTCCTATACCAGCGGCCTCACAGAGCCTCCTGATACTCCCTGCACAAGCCCTGAGCATATCGGGGAAAGAGAGGTCCTAACAGCATGGTAGTTCCGTATTGCGACTGCTTTGTAACCGGAGCCGAGAAAAAGAAGAGAGAGAGTCTCTGGGTTTCTCACTTCCATGTCCTTCTGTGAAAACCACGACACTTATTTTTCATAATTTAAAATCCTGCCTTACTCTGGGAGCATTAGAATTCCTAGACTATGACTGAGTATTAGTGTGCGTCTGCTTTAAATGTCAAGAGAGTCTTTAATAATCACATGTAAGGAATGTTAAGATGGTGACAGAGTACAGTAAAAGTAGGGAAATTCTTCGATTGGGGTGAAATGAGCCATATATTGCCCACCACCTGAATGTTGTAGTTGGTGTGGAAGAAATCATTTAAAAGTTTTTCACTGGTACTAAGTTCTGAAGCCATAGTTGGACAAGGTGGGTCAGAAATAACTGGTAAATGCTCAGTTTGGTAGAGTAATTTGAGTTCTGCTCCTTCTTGTCACTGCTTTTTCTCCCCCTTGTTTTTCTTCTTTTCATCCTATGTACTTTAGAGACCTTTAGAGATCCAGTGTTACTGGATATGCTCTGCCCAAATCAGGTTAATCTCTTTGGATCATCATTGTATACAAAACTCCTGAGGAAACGTATACAGCCACTGTTGAAGGCCTTCTCAATCCATGGCAGAGAGTAGTGTCTCCCATTTAACTTCATTATACTTGGACACTTGGGGTCCTTATTTAAAAATACCTACTTCCAGGTCTCACCGTTGGAGTGTTGGCTCCAGCATGTTTAGGTGAGACCCCAGTCGGTTAACTTGGAGATCATCATTGTATGGGATAATCTGAACTCATCCATTCATTTAGGTGCCTCTTAAAACTCCATGTGCCCCCCTTCCATGGAGATTCTTTGAAAAGACACTTACTTTTCATAATTTAAAATCCCCTCTAACTCTGGGAGCAGTAGTTCAGCGTGAGAGCAGGGAGGTAGGTAGACAATGACGTATGATTTGAATTATTGTCCCAGGTGATTCTTAGAATCACACTAGTGTGGGAAACTCAGACTAAGCATCATGTAACTGGGACCCTAGTCTTATTTCTGCCCTTTCCCAGTTCCCTGACCTCAGATATGTTTACCTTGAAAACCCCAGTTTCCCCAGTTACAAAACAGAATAGGACTAAGGGACTTAAAATAGCCACAGTAGCCTTACCTCTGTTAAATCAAAGGAGTGTCTTGGCCCTTTCTTCTCATCTGTCCTCAAGAAGTCTAGCATTTTTACACATACAAAGCCCTTCATGTATTTCAGCAGAGTTTTGTTTCTCACGAGTAAGAACTGCCAAATTGGCCTTAAAATGATTAGTCCTCCTGACAATATAGAAAATGGTGATGTTAAATGAACCCCAAACCATGTTCCCTTTTCTCTGTTAAAATAATGAGTTTAATCTTAGTTTG
This sequence comes from Papio anubis, assembly GCF_008728515.1. NCBI lineage: Eukaryota > Metazoa > Chordata > Mammalia > Primates > Cercopithecidae > Papio > Papio anubis. The sequence continues at coordinate 69,076,753 of NC_044977.1, forward strand.
TATCTTTGAGGATGTTGAATGGAACTTCCTAGCCTTTGGCAGTTATCAGTGGCTCGGGTGCAATACACAAATTCTGATCTTTCACAGCCCAGACTATCTCAAACCTAATTTGAGGCCATGGCTAATAGAGGAGCAGATGACCTATTTCAGCCGAAGGGTAGAAAAATATTTGCCTAAGATGAGGGGAAGCTACAGTAAGAACCTGAGACAAATTGATAAGAAGTGGGTTTCATCTTTCCTTCGCTTTCTGTTCCATTCTTTAAACGATCAAAATTATTTCTCTTCCCAGTTAGCCCAGCTGCAAACTCCATTGAACCCCTGTTAAGCAGATCGAGATTTCAAACATATCCTCAGCCAGGACAAGTCTAGATACACTGGATGGATTTCACTTTTCTTTTTTAAAAAAATTAGGAAATTGTTGAGCATTCATGAAGCACTCGTCATTTTGCTAAGCTTGTTATGTGCAAGAACTCTTCTGATCTTCAGAACACCCCTTCAGAGTTCAGAGATGATCATTCCATATTTAGAAGGAGAAACTAGGTAATTAAAAAGATTACATAATGTGCTGAGTCACTGAGCCAGGATTTGAACACAGCACAGCGTGATTGTTTTGTCCACATCCTTAACCGTAGTTCTACGGAACGGCTGTTGTAGTTCTACGGAACGGCTGAACAAACGCAATAGATTAAAATGACCCCTGCACAAACAGCTCCCTCTAATGTTTAGGCCATTGTCGATCCCTTTATGCTAGATACTCATTCCATACCCACTGGGGAAGTTTTTTAGAGAGTAATTCTCTTCTGATATTTCAACACAAATTTTCTTTTTAATTTGTCAACCAAATTTTAATGGGCCTTTGGATTGAATGTCTCAACCTCCTTTTCTTTGCTTTTCATGGAATTCATAGTTTAAGAGGAAATGCTGGAATATACTTGCTAATATTAAATGTTTGTATCCTCATATTTTAATAATGAAAGGATGCCGTGAAAATTGATGGGGATGGTGAGCCCGTGGGATGATGGCATAAAAACTAATAAAGAATGTGAAAGCTTTTGGAAGGAGCAGTTAGTATTACAAATGCAAGACAGACATTGTAGACAGGATGTGGTTTCAATAGGTGTGAATGTTTAGCCTTTTTGCCTAAAAAAAAAAGAAAAACTGAATTTGGCGGGTTTCTGTAATTGTTAAAACAGTTTGTGTTAGAGCTATAATTGATTTAAAGCCTTCAACTCATTCAAGAATATGATACTACACATTAGTTTGCACTAACCAAACAAAACCAAAAAGTTAGATTTTTGCCTTTTTATGTAACCTTGTCCATCTTTTAAAAAAGCAGAACTAGGGTGGTGCAATTGAGGTTCCTGGATAACTCTCAGAATTGGTGATGAATTCTAAGCAGTGTGCTCATGGAAAAATATGAAAATGTTTCCGATGGCAGTTACCTCCAGGGTTTATGAAAGTGGCCGTGTATACAAATTCTAGGTATGTGTTTGCAATGTAGTGTTGCTACCTTTGGCTGACCAGTAAAAGATCAGCTTGGTAGACCTTTGGACAGAAATATGGAGGAGATGTTTCCTTTAAATGCTCGGGATTTGGATTTTCCTTGTACCACGCTTAGTCTTTATAATTGCTACATCAACACGGTTTACCCCCAAATTAAGTCACAGTTAATATTCAGCAGACTTCAGTAAATATCACCTCTCACCCTTTAATTTGTATTGTTCAGCATGACAGACTACTTGTTTTTAAGAAAAATACAATTGATTTCTGCCCTTTGATAACTTTAAATTCCTTCTGCCCTTTGATAACTTTAAAACAAAACATTTCTTAAAAAGTCTGAGTATTTGACATCAAAAAGCTTAGGATACTTACATTAAAAAACTTAATAATAATGGCAGAAAAATAGCATTCCCAACATTTTAATTGTTCTAAGCCTCTTTGGAAAACTAAATTCCTTTAGCATTATGTGTTCAGAGAATCTTTTAGTTTGGCTGTTCAATAACTTGCTAAAGAACAGAGGAGGAATAACATCAAGTGGCTCCTAATATGGTATCATTTTCATTTCCTGTTTGTTGAAAGATAAATGCTAACACTGTACGGCTTTTTTTTTTTTTTTCTTTCTCTCTTAATTTATTCCTCCCTGAACCACAAGGGAATAAAAAGAAAAAAAAAATCAAATGTGATATGGCTTGAGACTGAGTCATCCAGTAGGGATAAGCTGAAAGCTTTTTCCCTTCTTCCTTTTGTGCTCTTTCCCTTTTCTCTGTCTTTCCACAATCCCCGCCCCCCGTCCCCCTTCTTCCTTAGAAAATAACTGTATTTAAATAGATAAGGTGCATTTGTTTTTTTATATGGGAATAATTTTAGACTTTAAAAAACTGTTGATTTTTAAAGGATTTAAGGTTAATTATGTGACAGAACTAATGAGTCCCTCCTTAATTCTAAGGCATTATTTTGGACAAATGATCTACCAAAGTATTGAAATTAAACTGTATTCTCTCCCTCTCCTCTCTCTCTCTCTCTCATATTAATCTCTTCTCCATTTTCCCTAAATGCCACAGCTGTTCTCTTAACTATCCCTTTATCTTTAGGGGATATATTTCCCACTTCTTTTACAGAAGTAATCGTTATGTGTCCCCTATGCCCAAATGTCTTGAACTGTTGAAAATATCGAGTTAAAGCAGTCCAAGCAAAGCATAAAGGATGTAGCTTCCAATAAGCCGTATTTCAGTGCCTACTGTGTATATCCAGTTAGAAACTTGTGTGACTTCAGAAGATCGTTTTTTATGGAATAAGGACACTTAAATTACTAAGATGAGACTAGCACATAGCAGGTACTCAAATCTTGAGTAAATGAATGAGCAAGCTTATTCTACGCTCATTTGAAAATGGGAACCTGTCATCCCTTGGAGCCTGCTCCTGGCCTGCTAATATCACTTGCCAGCACTGTCTTAATCTATGCCTACCTGTTAAGAAAGATGAAGCTAATTTTGCATAAATGTATCCATCTGTCTAGGAGTTTTTCCACAACCACAACAGATGAATTTATGGGTTTTAGCTACCTAGCTCATTTTCCCTTGGCTTTTCTCGGGAATAAGGTTGGTTAATAGGCATGATTCACATTTGTCTTTTAGCTGTCTGTGTTCCATGGGACTGCGTGGTGCCAGCAGGTCTAGAACTTCCTAGTTAAAGTCTAATGCATCTAGTGTTGAGAAATCCCACACCAGCACCTCCGGTTACTTAGAGTTTGGCAGTGGTCATGTAGCTTTCAGAAACAAGCAATGAAAATGATTTTATCACGTGCTATGGTGCCATAGCGTAATTTGTAATATGTATCATTTTTGGTGTTAAAAGAGTCATGCATCTTTATTCAGAGAAATAACAAAGCATTTTCTTCCCACCAGCTTGCGAAAGACAAAGAGCGCCTGCAAGCCATGATGACCCACCTGCATGTGAAGTCTACAGAACCCAAAGCCGCCCCTCAGCCCGTAAGTACTGATCCCCACCAAGCGGAAAAAAAAACAAAACAAAACGTGCAGTATTCCTTTTCTACTTCCCCACCCCAAACCTAGGAAGGAGGGACCAGCCTACTTTGGTGGAGCTTTGAGTTTTGAAGGCCTTAGATTCATGTGACTGCTTCTGGCTACCCTTGATGATGAAGGTCGTATGCTAGGCATTTGGGGAGATACAGGATGATTCAGACATGGTCCTTGCCCGTAAGACCCAAGCACCCAGCTCTTCTTTAAGGGCAGAATGATTGGTGCCCAGGCAAGGTACTGAAATACATTATGAGAGCTCCCTGGAAAAAGAAAATCTTTCTGAATGGTAGGAACACAGAGAAGACAGCTAAACCATGACAGCAAAGGAAAGGGCATTTCAGCTCGGGTAAGCTGAGAGACAGTGGTGTTTAGGAAAAAGAGCAGGGACTAGTCCAGTCTAACTCTTAACAGAGGAAAGACATAGGAAACCTACTGTTGGAATAGTCAGAGGCTAAATTATGGAGAGGCTCTAGTGGTTACTAAGGAGTTTGAAATGAAAATTATTCCTTCACAGTTAGGAGACCAAACACAGTACACTGAAATTACATTTAATTTGTAAGAATCTCCTCTTTCTTGCCTTGTTCCCTTTTACTGGACCTTGAAGGGTGTCATCCCAGCACAGGCTGTTAATATCGAAGCAGAAGGATCGTGTTTGAACCTAAAACTTTGTCTTGGACCTCGTTCCTTGTAATAAATCGATCTCTTTAATGGTCGTATTTCTCTTACATTTCTAAAATTCTCCTAGTAGCTTTAACTGATTATTCAAAATGGAGACAGTGCTTTGCTTCTTGATTTTAAGATTTGTAAAATTTAAAGGTACACTGCCTTTATTTGATTTTGCTTGGAGTCACTGTGTGAAAATTAATTGAGCGTTGACAATCTATAGTTAGTACCAGCAATTTTAATCAATATGCAATGATGCAGCGTAATGGCAAAGTATTGGTTTATCTGTTTTGACTGATTTTTTTCTATAAATAAAGCAAACATACACCCATATATGTATGATTTATGGTGATAGAAATAAAACGGAGTCAGACTATTAACCCAGCAAATATGGTAGCCTGCCAAGATGCAGTTGGCAGGCAAAATTAATGTCTGAAACAGAACACATTACTGAGATATAGGACATAAAATCATTAAACACTTCGTGCATCCATTTTTACTAGGAAGGAGTCCTTAGTTTCCGTGTATTTTACAGTAAATGGCTGTAGGACTGGATGTGTAGGCTACCAAAAAGAAAGGAAAAAAAGAACCAACTCATTCAGTGTTGTGGCATCAGTAGTCAACTGCGCTGTTTCTAACAGCCCCTCCTTCTAAGGAGGATGTTGGAAAGATCTTGAACCCAGCTAAGCAAATTGGTGAACCTCTGAGACGACTTGGCTGAAGTTATCTCGAAGAAGTGTAGCTGACTGCACAGGGCATTCACTGCCTTGGAACTTCCTGAAAGTCTTAAGATGGCTTTAATGAAATGGTTTTCCCAGATTGAAGGGTTCGAGTCTTTGCACCTAGCAACAAGAATGAGATTATCTCTATCTTCTTCCACGGATCAAAAACAGTGATAGGATAATGGTTGGACCCAGCACTGTAGGCGTGGATCTTGGGGCTCCCTGGGAAGAGGAAGGTTACAATTAAAGGAACTACAAAACCCCGTAGGGCGCTTGGCGAGTGACTGGGCTGGGTGTTGGCAGAGAGCACCATGTATGTAAGCCCCCGTGGGCCACAAAAGGACCACTGGATTCTTCATGTAGGACCAGTGTTAAGCAGCCGGTAAACAGGGAAAAGCATGGGGGGGAAGTGAACAGGGATGGAAGGTTTGTCTTGATTAGTATTAAAAAAAGTGTTTTACATTCTAGAAAATTATAACTTTGAAGGGGACCTCCTACTAAATTTATTTTTAACTGCTCTATTGAAAATTCTCTACCACTAGTCAACATTATCTCTTAGTAGCTCAGCACAGTATTTCTTTATTAAAAGAAATAGGCACGAATATTTTTGACTGAAAAATTAATAGCTTTTGAATTCATACACAGCAGGTTTTCTTTTGCAAAGAAGTCCAATATCGCTGCACAGCACTTCTATAACCATTTATTTAGAGTCCAAGTCAAACCTTTGACAGCTAGAGCAGCGCTACAAGCCAATATAAAGAACTCCAAGATGTAAACCAACAATAGGCCGTCTGTGTGAGGTTTGCCATTGTCAAATACATAGATTGTTTGGATTAGTTTATGTAAATGTACTGTTGTATTACCCTTTGAAAAAAAAAGATCACATTTGTGTATGAAAAGTGGTTCCCTTCACAGGCAGCATTATAAATTCCTTATCCTTTAACTTACATGTAAGAAGTAAAAATTGGTGCCTGACAAGCAGATATTGTGTGACACTCTGTTGTCGGAGTGAACCTGCCTTCTTTTCATTTATTGGAAAATAGAAAATTTTATTACAGATACCATCTTATAAATCAGGAATTATTAAAATATGTATAGGTGAGGCATTGGGAAATTAATTATAAAAGGTAGACGTGTAATGTTTTGCATAAATTTTCACTTCTTTGCCAAAAAGAGAAAAAAAAAGGGCACACACATACAGCAAACCCTTGATGCTTTCAACTTTAAGGGCCCAGAGCTATCTGGTGACTAATTCTCACGTGCAAAATATTCTCTGCAGTCTGTAATTAATTTATTCCACCCTAAATAATAGAATGCATGATGTTTGTTTGAATGAGTATCCTTCTAGAATCTTTGATTTGAAACAAGCAGTCACCAGGATTTAAATCTAACCATAGATGGGGACTTTGATGTTACAACCTTGCCAGTAAGTTCATGAAGCTTTTTCTTTTTTCCATTTCTGTGTAAAAGAAACCTCGTGTTTATTTTAAAATTCTTAGTCACTAAGTGATAGAATGCTTTGCTGTAAATGTTGCTTTTCACTAAATGCCATTTGGGTGTTAAGTGTCATTTGCTGTATCCAATCATGCAACCAGTCCTCATTTGTTTGCATCAAAGAAACTGCTAAAATGTTCTTAGATTGTTTTTACATCCGCTCATAGACGCATTTTCTGGATCCTATTGTGGGACTCATCAGATTTGAATAGTTAGAGGATACGCTCATCTCGGGAAAGTGCCCAAGTTTTTAGACATGGATCTGAGGAAGAAAGCTTATGGGTGAACTGGGACAGGAGCTCAGGGGCTTCCCATCCCTCAGACTCCTTCGACAGCCTTTCTTCTTGCTTGCTGTCATGTCTCTTTAAACCTAAGTAAAACCAACCTTTCACAACAAAACCAAAGACTCAAGGTGCAAGTTGGTTATGGAAAGGGAATTCCTACATTTGAAATCAAACTATTCCATCAACAAATATGTCTTGAGTATGTGACATACTGAACAGAGTAGTCTGTCGCATGAGCGAGGCCCATCCCTGCCATGGAGGTGTTTGGAGCCTGGTAAAAGAAATAACAAATAACTATATACATACTCACACAGTCTCACTTTCCATGAATTGCACTACCTGTAAGTAGAACAGCTGACCCAGAATGGTGAAGTCGGGGGAGACTTCTGGTAGAAATGATGTCTAAGCTGAAACCTAAAAGATGAGCAGGAAGAAATGGTAAGAGGTCAGCCTCGTGAACCTTTCCTTAGGTTAAGAGTGGGTGCACAAATCGGTCCCTCTGATTGGTGAGGATCAGTGTAGAGGAAGGAAAGGAATAACCAACATCAGTTACGACAAGCTTTTCAAAGTTTTAATTTTATCAAGACTGAACACTGCATGGACGTATGTAGTATGTGTAAGTTGACCAGAGCGGCCCTAAGTTCTAGCTATCAGGTAGAGCAGAAAAGCAGCTCTTATATTTAGAATGGCCACATTTCTTGTTATTTAAGTTTTAAAAGATTCTATTCTTTTCTATGGAAAGAGCAGCAAAAAACAACAGTAAACTGCCCTAATGAAAATGATTGATATTCTTTTGTTCCAAACTCAGTAAACATTCTCAAAGTAAACACCCAGATGTATTGCTTGGAGGTGAATTTCTCCATGCTTCCTCTGTGGAGAATTTGCCAGGATACTTCATTTGGGGGAGGGAGTGAAAAACTAAGAGGACAAAACAAAAACAACAAAAAGAAACATGTCTGTGGTATGATGACTTTATTAAATTGCTACGGATTTCTTAAAAAGACTTTTCACTCTCTGTCATTATATCAGGAAAACACTGTAAATCGTATTGTATAATACTGAGTACATGAGAGGTACGCTTTGCTTTAGGGTATTCCTGCACATCAGAGAACAACTTCTGCTTCTGGAGAAACCACATTCTTTCAGATTTGGTGGGCACGTAATTATAGTGTAGGTGGTATATCCTTCTTGACGAAAATCTTATAAAGCACTTACAGGAACTTGGATATTTGGAATGAAATACAGTATTAGATTTTCATTTTTACAGATTTTCTTTTCCCCTAACCATAGCCATTAGGACTGTTTTGAAAGAGTTTTTAGCTGCTATAAAAACAGAGTGCCCCCCCCTCCCCCGAAAAAAAAAAAGAAAAAGGGTCTTTTAACTCTTCAAGGATCATTTGGGCTGCCTGAGTCCTTGCTTTAGAGTTGGAGAAATAATATTAAACAGTCATAAAAAGGGATTCTTAGGCACAACACACAAAAGCTGTTTTATATACTGTTTTTCATTAAGTGCCCCCCACTCCCCCACCTTTCAACTAGAATGTTTTTGTTTTTGCTTTTAGTATCCCTGCCAATACCACCACCTTCTAAGTCATTACCTTCGATGAGCACGCGTCTCTAAAACAGGGCCAGGCTGAGATGGTAAAGGAAAGGAAAGCAAAGGCTTGTAACAAAGGCCTTCAGCTGCCACCCACTGTCCTGCCCTCCACACGGCCTGGTAACGTCCCTCCAGCCTCAGAAAGGCCGTCTCTGAACTCAGTGATTCATACCCAGAAGTGACACCGCCATGCAGTTAAAGCAGGACTTGAGCTGGCTCAGGCCAGTAAAACCAAGAGCAGAAAAACAAGTTCTGTGAGCCCGAAAGTCCCTACTACGCAGTTGTGTCCCTTGGTGTTTGGGTTTCAGGTTTGTCTTTTGTTCTCAGAATCTGTTTTCATGTGAGGCAAGAGCACAAACAAAAATAAAAATGAGTTCTTATGGGAATACTTACAAGTCTGTTTCTGTCAGGGGTTTACATCAGCGGTTTATTTTGTTAATGTGAGTGACTCATCATCTTTAAACAGGAGGGGAGATTACTGTTAAAAACTAAAGATTAATTAAAAAAAAAAAAAAAAGAAAAAGGACTAAGCAGAATAGTGGGTAGCCGACCAAGTTTGAATAGTTTCGATGGCTAAAAGAAAAGCTGATGCCTGAGAGTACAAATAAATTTAAAAAATAAAACCCTACAGCAATTTCAAATGACATAAGAATTTAACTTTTGGCCAGAGTTTCAAAGAGATTATCTTTGCTGAAATCATCACATGATGGAAACTTGCCATGTAGAACATATCAGAGTTACTGACTCTTCTAAACATAGCAACTTCTTTTAAATAGAAAATGAACACAATAAGAAAAATAGGCTTTCCATCAGGAAAAGAAACCCTCCCAGTCCATTCCCTTCCTGCTCCGTGCCCCAGAAAAAATTATCTTTTAAAACCTTAACTGCAATCAGAAACACAAAGCACATATGCTTTCATTTCCAATTGATGATTACATTAAGATTTAATAGTTTACAATTAAGATGAATATTTCAAGATTACAGCAAAAACCCACACCATTCCCCATTTGCTCTTCTGTTCTAAGTCTGTAATTAATTTTTTTTTGGGGGGGCACACTTTTTTCAAAGAGGCCTTAATTAAAAGAGCAGGTTTGGTTTGAACACAGAGCCTGTTTTGAATCTTTCTGCTCCATTCTCTCTATCTCAACCTTCCCTTTCAAAGATGGTTTCTCCTCAAGACAAGCATGTGATCATCAAACAGAAGTTTAAAAGTTAAGAAACTTCTATACCAGTTGACAAGGTTGACATTTCATTAACTTGTTGGTTCAGTCTTCAAGTGATTTTGTGTGGCAAAGCACCCTGTGTTTGGAGCGTACAGCTTTTTCTTCCTTCCCTCACAGGCTACAGTCATGTTTAATTTGGAATCTGGGCTCCTTTGGCAAATTAGCAATTAGAACAATTTTGTGGGAATATGTATATGTGTCATTAGTTTTCCTGCAAATTAATAGCAAGGGCAGAGGTCAGGCAGAAATTTTCCACTTGACTGCAGCTCCTCTATTGAGACTTGGCACTTGGTTTTGGAATGGCCACAGCTGCTCTCAGCCACCCTCTTCCTCTAGGAACTGTCTTTTAATTAGTTTACCTCATAGCCATCATTACAAATATTACTGCCTCCCCTCCTCGAAATAAAATTACTGTTTCTACAAAATATTCCAGTGACATCTTGCACCACTGCACATTGATGGTGGGGTCAGTCGAATGCAGCATTTAATCATTAGATCACCTCCATCCGCGTCTCCTAATTAGAGTCCTTACAATACATTTTTATCTGGTAATTAGCTGAGATTGGCTGCTTCCTCTGTGGCTTATTAGAGACAGCCCAGCAGTGGGTGTGAATCACGGTGTCATTTGTCAAGCCTGGTAAGCCCCCTCTCTGCTCTCTTCTGGCTCAATGTTTATTCCCACTTGCTAATGTTCAAAAGCCTCCGGAAAATTCTACCTTCATCTCTTCCTTTGTGGATTGTGCTAACTTGGAGGGATTTTATTTTTCGCTGTTGACTTTTTTTTGGTAGAGAGAGTCCTACTGGTGAGATCTTGGTGGAAGCTACAAGACTCACATCCTTTTGGCATTTGATGACATTTTACTGTGGGATTTGTCTATTCTTCTTAGCTGTGAACACCCAAAAAGATGGGCTTGCACTCACTGAATGAGTTTTGATTTCTGACAATGAAACTGTAACTCAGTTAACTTGGTGATCTTCCTCCCAAAACTGGAAGGGAGCATGCATGCAGGACATTTGTGTTTGTAATTTTCATTGCATCTTTAAGAAGGCCACAGTGTTTAGGGAAAAGTTCTTAAACTGAAAAGAGAAGCCAAGAAGTATAGTCAGTCCTCGGAACTGCTTTGTGGTTACTGTGTACCTTTGCCCTTTGACATATGTGTTCGATGGTAAGCCCTTCAAGGGCAGCAGTTAACTGTTTTATTCCTGTTTTTGTCATTGTAGGACTAACTGCCTTATATTTGCTCAGTTACGTGTGTTGAATGTCATGCATAAGCAGGGATAAAATGCTCTGCATGGAATCTTTTCCAAAAATGAGCATACAGAAAAATGAAACTGGTTAGTGTTCATTTTTCCCATTAACTAGGCATAAGATGATTATACAAAGGATCTAGAATCGTACAAGTGTGTGGTTTGACTTCGGGTCTGGGTTGGGAATATGGGCAAATTATTTAATCTTTCCAAGCCTCAGTTTGCTTATCTGTGAAGTATGAGTAATAACATCTCAGATATTAGTGGTGGTATGAGAATTAAAGGAGACCACACAGTGGCAGGTGGTTTAAAACATGATTTTTACAAATGTTACCCATGACTTTCCAAAGTGCTCTGAGATTCTTAGGCTTAGCAGCATCTGAATTATAAAAGCTGTATATTTATGAGCGTTCGCCTTTCATGCACTAATTTCCTTGACCCTTTGCTTGGGCTGATGCTTATACGTACTGTTCCTGTACTTGGTCAGTGATTAAGGCCGGAGGTGAAGAAGAGGTCAGCCCCAACTCTTCCCCCCTTGGCTTCTCAGCTCTGCCCCATCCTGCGGCTGCTACTGTGAACTGTTCACACTTAGTTTGCAAATGTGTGTCAGAAAGCCCGGTTTCCAGCACTATAGAGAAAAAGCCACTCATGGCATCTGCTCAGCTTGCTGGGGCATTTGTAAGGGCAGTGCCATCTCCATAGCTTGCTCTTCACGGGCATTGTCTGTTGCTCACCGAGTGAACATTCTATGCTGAAAATAAAAAGGAAAGCACAACTCAAAGCTCACAACATTCCGTTTCCAGCGCCATGTTTACATTTTTCCATTAGTATTTCTTCATGATATTTGATCTTTCTTTTCTTCAGATTCATTGCTTTTTTATGAAACTCTCCTCAAACATATTAGAGAAGATTCTCATGGCCCCTCTTTTTTTTTTTTTTTTTTTAACTGAGTATGAGTAAAGGTCGAGTCTTCCCAACATATTGGAACTCTCTTTTAATAAGTTCTTTGATTACGATCTCAGAGGAATCTCATTTTTAATACCTTCCACAAATACTGCCTTGTACTTAACACTGACTGTAGCATGGTGAATCAGACTTGGTGAAACAGACTTACCGTGGTAAGTGATTTGAAGTCTGGTTTGAGAAAATGTTACCAAGTAAGCCTACTTTGCTGAAGTTTCTTGGATTTTAGGCTGGGTCTGTGTATCTGAGATAGCATATAAACAGTTATACATACGCTGAAAACAACCAAATTCTTCAGCATTGCCAGACATAAAACAATATTTCTGTTCCAACAAATTTTGGGAAAGAGTTATCCCTTTTAGTATTTGTAAGAACAGTACTTTAAGGTGAAGGTAAGAAAGATAAATTGAAACAGTGCTCATTACTTTTTTTTTTCTTTTTTTTTTTTTTTGGAGATAGAGTCTTACTCTGTCACCCAGGCTGGAATGCAGTGGTGTGATCTCAGCTCACTGCAACCTATGCCTCCCGGGCTCAAGCTATCCTCCCACCTCAGCCTCCTGGGTATCTGGGACTACAGGCATGTGCCACCACACGTGGTTAATTTGTGTGTGTGTTTTAATAGAGACAGAGTTTCACTATGTTGTCCAGGCTGGTTTCAAACTCCTGGACTCAAGACATCCTCCCGCCTCAGCCTCCCAAGGTGCTAGGATTACAGGTGTGAGCCACCGTGCCCAGCCTGTTTTCTTCTCTTCTACTTCAAATAATATTCATTTCCTAACTTGAAGCAGATTATTTCCCATTTTATAGAACATTCAAAACTTGAAGGAAAAAAATCAAAAACCTCAGTTCCCAGATCTCCCATATTCTATAAAAGAATGTCACAATAAAAAAAAATATTAACAGATCCCAAGCCTGTATTTGATAGATTTAAGGAAGATTACTCATAATGCTTTTAAGGTTTATTTTCTGCCAACTGATTGGTAAGAAACAAATGACAGCTTGTGGGGGTCAGGTCCATTTGTTTAATATGAGTAATAGGCCACACATATTTGCAGGAGTTCTCGTCATCCACGAAGCTGCACAATGGAGCTCAGTAGGCTCTTCCTGGACTGTCCAGTATGGTAGCTACTAGCCACATGGGGCTCATTCCATTTAAATTTATTAAAGTTTAATTTTAATAAAAAGCAAGTAAAAACAGCTCTTGGGTTGTGCTAACATATTGCAGAAAGTTCTGCTAGACACTTCAGAGCTACACCAGCGTATCCCAACTGGTGTCACCTAAAATACTCAGCTTCCCTGGCATTGCTAAGGACTTCTGTCCCTCTTTGAGGTTGACGAGGCCTGACAGGCCATTAAAGCCCGTAGGTGAGACATCACCATGAAAGAAATGTCTTGACTCAGACTGTCTCAAACTCACCCAGGTAGGTAACCCCCTTTTGAGCCTGTAAACACCCATGTAACAGCCTTTGGAAAAGAGACCGCTGCCAGAGATATCTTGCACTGCATCCTAAGGGAATTCACGCAGGACTTACCTTGTGTTTCGGTTCATGACAAACATATCTACTTAGAGGAAGAGCGCTGCGCACGCATCCTCTGTGTTACTCCTGCTGGATGTGGTGCCTGGGTTTCTCTGCTTTTCTGAAGGTCTCCTAAGACGTTGTTGTTGTTTTTTTTCTCACAGTTGAATCTGGTATCAAGTGTCACTCTCTCCAAGTCCGCGTCAGAGGCTTCTCCACAGAGCTTACCTCATACTCCAACGACCCCAACCGCCCCCCTGACTCCCGTCACCCAAGGCCCCTCCGTCATCACCACCACCAGCATGCACACGGTGGGACCCATCCGCAGGCGGTACTCAGACAAATACAACGTGCCCATTTCGTCAGGTAGATACTCCACGTTGTGCCTCATGTAGAGTTGTCATCTGCAATTCTTGTAGACCAGCCCCTTTTTAAAAAGCAATAATTAATAGGACAATGATTCTTATTCAGCAGATATTGCGCAGAACCAAGAATTTTATAAGAACGCAGAAGTTAGACCACCATTTACATATGCATCTTTAATTAGGCAGGTAAGTAAATAACACAGTATATGAAATTCTATCAGAAGGTATATGTGCATATGGATATATAGATGAAGTAGATTTAAAACCGTTTAGTATGCAAGCATGCTGAAACCTTTTCTATAAGGTTTTTTAAAACTGCAATATATAACATAATTGCTTTTGATTAAGTATTACAATACGATGTGATTATTAGGAAATTCATTTCACACAACAGTGAAAATGAGCCTGTTTAAAGATGGCAAGTCAATTATCACAAGCTACAGTAATCTCTGATCCCTAGAATTAATCTGAGCTCTAAATAATTACTGAGCTTTAATCAGCTAGTGAAATGTTTTGCATTTCTCTTTGATTCTGCTTTATGAATGACTAATAAATTAATATTTCTGTACGGAAACAGAAATAAAAACTCAAAACAATTAGATAATTCCATTTTGAATTTTGCTATTGAACTGTTAAATACAACCATTAATCTTAGATCATTTTGTGAAACCTTTCTCAGGATTGAGCTCTGAATCAGAGTGATTTTATATTTTCGACAAACTGTAACGACGACTCTGCTGATTTGGTCATAAATTATCTTCTGTTACATTTTGCTTCACAGGCCATTCTCGAATCTCCAGAAAAGCAGCTAACACTAAATGAAATCTATAACTGGTTCACACGAATGTTTGCTTACTTCCGGCGCAACGCGGCCACGTGGAAGGTAAGCTTTCTCAGGCCTGTTTATTCTTGGATCTTGACGTTCATAGAACAGTTTGTTGTTGATAAAATGCGGTTGTGCTATAAGGAAGCTACATTTATATTGTTTTAATACTCTTAAAGTGTCCAATCTCTAGGTGTATTCGATTGGGAAAATAGTGTCATTGTGGTTGAAATGCTCTGATGGAAGACTCTCATTATACCGGCATCACAGTGTGGAGGGGCCAGCCAGTAAAATGATCTCCCTCTGGTTGGAATATGTAGAGAAAAGGAGATAACACCATCACCCAGAAGTGGAGGTTGCCATATTACTTGCACAAACCTCATGCCGTTAGGTATTCAACCACAGCCAATATTTGCAGAGATGTATCTCCAGAGATGGAACCTAGAGAAATGACCAAACTTGACACAGCCCTCAATGGTTGGATAAAGAGCTCATTAACCCAATTAGTAGAGAAAGCTGTGCACAAGTACTAGCACTGTTTGTAGGAGTTATTAATGGAGAACACAATGTATTATTAAGGGGTTTTTGTTTTTAAGAGATTTAAAACCGTTTAGTATGCAAGCATGCTGAAACCTTTTCTATAAGGTTTTTTAAAACTGCAATAGCCAGGCACAGTGGCTCATGCCTATAATCCCAGCACTTTGGGAGGCTGAGGCAAGAGGCTCACTTGAGCCCAGGAGTTTGAGACCAGCCTGAGCAACATAGCAAGACCCTGTCTCTAAAAAAAAAATTAAATAAATTAGCCTGGCATGGTGGCATGCACCTGTGGTCACAGCTACTCCAGAGGTAGACGTGGGAGGATTGCTTGAAGCAAGGAAGTTGAGGCTGCAGTGAGCCCTGTTCATGCCACTGCACTCCAGCCTGGGCAACAGAGCAAGACCCTGTCTCAAAAAAAAAAAAAAAAAAGGGGAGATTGTCCCTCATAGATACACTAAGGAAGAAAAGTAGATTTAGAACTTCATTATAATGCTATTTGCTATAAAAACAAGTCAAATTCCGTAGCTCTTTATTGGATGCCTCCAGCAGTGCTTGGAGTCATATATGGCTTACCACATTCCCAGGTCAGCAGCTAGTTCAAAGATTCCACTGGTATTTATTCCCTTATATTAGATTGAGCCCTCACACATGTTTGGGCTTTCCCATTTTCGGTTTCTTGGTGACTGATACTCTTGCTTATAGAAGGGGACAGGTACACTCTGTCATTTGTATTTTTGCCTTTTTTACTACCTGGAATTCTTGTAATCCTTGAAATCCAAAACATTTAGAGATATGTGATAACAAACATTTGAGGATATGCCATTAATCTAAATATGATAGGGGTGTGTTATAGGATGCAAGGAAAACTTCCTTCGCTTGAAATAAATGCCTTCCTTGCTAATTTCTTAATTTTAAACTGGAGAAAAACCAAAGCAAAAAACAGAAAAATACATTTCCTCTGTTAAGTTCCTGATAAATTAGCATTTTAAAAGAAAACGAATATAAACCATAGAATTAATTCATCAACTTTACAGAGCTGTGAATATCTATTATGGCCCAAATTATCCTTTCATTTCCATTAAGACACATGGGCACCGAAGAGAACCTATGTTCAGAATCTTCCCCTCTTTGCTTCAGCCTGCCTTGGGAGATAAAATATAAAAGGATCTTTAGCCATGAATGCTTTTAAAAATTTAGGAAGTTGAAGCATGAGGCAGACATTTTCTTCAGATTGCCTTTTATAAATAGAAATGATGAAATTTAAAAATAATTACCAGTTGTGAATATAATATTTAAGCTTAGATCTTCAGATTGAACTTTTTCATTTTGCAAACTGCAGGAAAAAGTGTTATTAATATAAACAACCTTAGATGAAGTACTTAATGACTCACAAATACGTGTAATTTTCTCTACGTGTCCTTGTTTGTACCATGATCTTAGACAAAAGATGAAATGCCCAGTTAAAGTTATGGCTGAAAAGAGCTTACACATCTTTTTTTGAAAACTCTTGACTTCTCGTCGCTTTCTGCTTAGATGTGCAGTTTTGGAAAACAGAACTGAAGTTTTGGCTTTGTGTCTTTACTCACACGGTTATATTGCTCAACCTGATCTACAGAAATTATTTTGTCAAGAGTAGCTTTAAGACCTTTCAGTTCTGTACATTTTGATACTTATTTTAAAGCAGCAGGCAGTGATTAGAATTAGTAGCAATGTTGACTTCTTTTCAAGTTATGTCTCCTAAATGTATAACGCCTTGTCTGGATTTTTAAAGGAAATTGGCTTTGTTCATTTATTTATACCACCTCAATTTTTTTCCAGTAAATAACAGTAGACCTTCTATCATGTGCCTTTGGGCAATATATTTTTTTAAATTACAGGCTCCTGCCTGTAATCCCAGCACTTTGGGAGGCTGGAGGATCATTAGAGCCCAGGAGTTCAAGATCAGCCTGGGCAACATAGCAAGACCCCATCTCTACAAAAAAAAAAAAATTAAAAATTAGCTGGGTGTGTTGACACGTGTCTCTAGTCCCAACTACTCAGGAGGCTAAGGCAGGAGGCTCGCTTGAGCCCAGGAATACAAGGCTTCAGTGAGCCATAATTGAACCACTGCATTCCAGTGAGACAAGAGAGCAAGACCTAGCCTCAATAAAAGAAAAAACAAAAAAAACTGCTTAGATTAGACTCCAGTTTATATGCAAAGAAAATTGTCCTATCAAGTATATGACATGCCAAATGTTTTCAGTTTAGAGATTTTTATTTTTAAGCAAATCCATCCAATTTTTTTGAATCAGGAGTGTCCTTTGATAGTCCCCTGGGTATCTTGAACCTACCTCAATTATGCTGACATTACTCAAAAACTCTTCGGGAATTTATCCTGTGAATTCTCCTTTCAAGCAATTCATCACACCATGCATTAAAACTTGTCTCATTATCTTCTAAATGTTCCATATCCGAAAAGAAAAATTATTATGTAGCTTGAATCCTCACAGCCACCAATTGTGATTGTCCAAAAACTGAAGCGCCTCTCAGAGTATCAAGATTCACCACCATTAAGGATAATTCAGGAAGGAAATACTCCGGTGGCAGAATGCGGAGGGGTGCAAAATGCTTGTGCAATAGCAGTGTTGCTGGAATTGAGTGAGGACTTTACCCAGTGTGATGTATATATCAACTTCTTAAGCCCCAATTGAGTCATCTACTATTGAGTCATCTCCTTATCCTGAATAAAAAGAAAAATTTAAGTAAATGACCTGAATCTCTTTAGAATATCTTCATGTCCAGAATTGAGTCTGGATCCGTAAGTTTAACCAGGCAGGACTAAAGAAACGAAGCCTTGCTTTTTAACTGTACCCAGTAAGGGTGGGGGATTCTTCTGAAACCCAGAGGAAAGATGAGATATTACAAGCTCTTCACCCTTGAGTTGAGATCCTCCTTTTTGATAAATTGTTGATGTTAAGGGTCTCAGCTTAGGAATGGCCAGAAAGGACTTTTAACCATAAATAAGATGTGTCTGTAGATACCATCAACTGTAGAAATATAGTCATTTTGCCATTGAGTGTTTCACTCATATTCCTTTGGCATTTACTCAGTTAAAATACTTGCCCATAGTTAGGGCCAACTCTCATATTCTGGAAGGTAAGACATAACATGATGATAGATACTGATCTCTTCTGGGGTCCATTCACCTCCCTAATCCTTTGACTACACAGGCACTACTCTCAGCGGTAAAATCCAGTTTAGAATTCTTCATAAGATCTCTGGAAGTTTTAAAAGCCAGAAACCATCAAGAACAAAACTGTATTTAGCAATATTAACCAAGTGTTCCTCTTTCATGGTTTGAAAAAAATACCCCCTTTTTATGGGAGGTAGGTGGGCTTAAAAAGGGCAGTTTTATGCTTTGCATGTGTTCTTGCTTTGAAGTCACAGTAACATTTTCAGATTTGTACTCTGGAACCTATTTTGGGCTTGTATGCATATTAAAAAATATTTCTTCTGGTTAGTTATTACCAGAGACTAGACAAAAATGCCAAAGTACAATTAATTTAAAATTTTGGTTTATTTTTGCTCTTGGAAAAGACATCCTTAACCATGAGAAGGTCCTCCACGGGGGTGGCAGCTACAGCTCTTGGGGATGGTTTTACAAATGTGGACTGTTAGGCTGAATTTACTGCTGTTTTTGGAGTCTTTTCTTATAGAAAATGTAAATGTTCTCTCTTTTATACTTGCTGCAGAATGCAGTGCGTCATAATCTTAGTCTTCACAAGTGTTTTGTGCGAGTAGAAAACGTTAAAGGGGCAGTATGGACAGTGGATGAAGTAGAATTCCAAAAACGAAGGCCACAAAAGATCAGTGGGTACGTCCACCATGTTTGAACTTCTTAGCCTAGCTTGGATTGTGCTAACAAGTATAACGTAGAGGCTTTGGCTGCTAGATGGTGTTAGACCAAAGAACTGGTTTCACGTTGTCTCAGTTAAGGGAAGCAAAAAAGCATTTCATCCCTCCTGTTTTGTATACCCACCAGTCCCCCTGCCCTGCTTGCTGGTCTTTGTTGCATCACATGCTAGTAGCTTTTAGGTGGCAATGCATATTAACCCTCACAAACCATTTGCTTATGCTTATTGCATTTTATTTTCTTTTTCCTGTTCCCTGTATTGGATGTCTGTTCCGCCCCCAACCCCGTCTCCTTTTGTTGCCACTCCATCTCCTTTGCTGCTGCTCCTATCCCAGGGTGCCATTCGCACCAACCTCTCACTGCATAAGTGCTTTATCAGAGTAGAGGATGAGTTTGGGTCCTTTTGGACAGTTGATGATGAAGAGTTTAAACGTGGCCGCCATATTCAACGAGGCCGTCCTCGCAAATACTGCCCCGATGAAAACTTTGACGAGCTTGTCGCACAGTAAGAGCCTTTACTTGCTTTTGTTTTTTTTTTCTGCTGTTGCTTTGGCTTTGCATGGTTGACTCATCCCATGTAGTTTTGCATTTCACCAATAGCAGTGCCACAGCTTTCTGCAACGAAACTAAATTGTGTGATTTGTACATGTATTGCTCTCGTTTCTCTTTGGAACACCAGTGCCTTGAATAATGCTTTTTTGACGTCTTTAATGCAAATATTCATTGTATTTTGATTCAGCAGCTTACGGGGACCCTAAAACTAAATACTTGTGTTTAACCCATAATCCCCCTCTCCCCCCGCCCCAAGTAAAAAGAGAATTTTTGGTTAGAGTTAAAATGTGTGTGTACTATTGGGGTAGATTTCCTGTTTGTTCACTCACTATAATAATATAAATGTAATGAAGTGAATGATTAAAATGTTCCAAGCATAGGAAAGAAATAGGTCTTATTGTGTATACTTACTTTAAAGGCCACTGATAAATGTAGGTAATTGCCTATTGGGAGGCACCCTTTTCCCTCAGTATGCCCTGTATAATTTTTGAATATTTTTATCCTTACGAGGTTAGAGATTTTTCTGACAACAGTATGTTGGTTTCATTTGGTCCGTGAATGGAGATGGCAGCAAATATTCTCAGGCCCTTCCAGATTTGCCCAAGACATCCCCATATTTAGTAACAACCCTCCCCTGGCATACCCTACTCTCCATCACCTGTTGGCAATAAACGTGCCTTGTAGATGTTCCTTAAAAGCCTTCCTGCCATCCCTCTAGCAGTCACTGTAGAGTTCAAATCTTGAAGATGATTAGGAGCCAAGATTCTCTCTGCTCACGCCCAGCAGCCCCTGCTGTGAGCTCACTGCCTTCCCCAGCACGACCTCCTAGGCTGTTGCCTTCCTGTTGGAGTCTGGAGTCAGGCTAACTCCTAAAAATCTGCAGAGAGGTCTCTGGAGGAAGGACCCAAGCCTGTTATTACCTAAGCCAGAATTTTACACCTAGTTTCCTTGAATAGCGAAGTCAAACCCCAGAGGTGTGCACACACACACCTGCCCTACAAATCAGTGACGGGGAGAAAGCCTGACTTTTCTTGGGTTTTGTTAGTGGGGTAAATTGCTGATTTGGAAGGACACCAGCAAGCTTAAAACAGAACTTAGCTAGGAACTCAGGAGTCGACTGTGTTTAACTTTGAGTTTTTATCTTTTTCTTATACAGTAACCCTTCCCTTATTAAAAACATGCAGAGCAGCCACGCCTACTGCACACCTCTCAATGCAGCTTTACAGGTAAGATTAATGGCCATCCCGAATATGCAGCAGGAGGCACAGGTCTCCCCTACTCATTTCAAAATATATTAGCCTTGCTCTAATTAGATATTAAATTTTAATTCCGTTAAACTTTTTTCTTAAGTGCACAAAGCATCGTACTCCCTGGAGGCAAACACATCGGGCTGCTTCAGCATTAGCGGGATGCTTAGCATTTTGAATATTGTGGCAAAAAAATTAAAAGTTCACTTATTAATATTTATCAGCAGTATCATAATTTCCATCCTCTTATTTCAGAATTTCACTTGAGGCAAAAATACCACAAGTGTAATTACTCTAGCACAGCTATTAATGTGCTGGATGATAGGCCGCTGCGTCACATGACCTTCCATTGTTCACGGGTTTAAAGAGAAAGCAGGGCTTTGTATTTCTTCTTCTTCTTTTAAAGTCGACTTTAGCATCTTCGCTTTTGTCTGGGGTGGGGAGGATCTGGTTCACTTTATACAAGTGAACCGTGTCTGTTTAAACAATAGAGGTGTCTAAGAAGACTCTTTCATTTGCCTGGAGATTGTTCAGGATTACATAACAATCATACGGAGTATTTATTTCCTACTGACAAACCAAGTACTTGTTACATCACCAGTGGTACCAGGAGATGAAGACGTGGGTTTTGAGCAGCAGCGAAATTACCACCCAAAAAGGAGCTACCTGAGGCAGCCCAGCTTCTAGCAAACTTTTTACTTATTGCACAGTTGAGTTCTTAAATGAAGGCTACTCCAGTATCATTTCATTAAAGTACCTGGGTATAGTACTCAGGTCCCCCCTCAAGAGTTCATAAGTAAGCAGTATCCTTTTGGCCAGTGGTCCTGGTTTTTTCGCCTACCCAGACTGTTCTAGAAGACAGGCCAAGAGAATCTTGATAGCTTTTAAATGGCATATTCTATAGATAAATCTGACATTTGTCATCCAATACCATTGCAGTGCTCTGTAGCGTACGTTCTCAACGGGGGCTGTCTCACCCCCAGATTGGTTCTGAGATACTACAATGTCTTGTGTCTTTCCAAAGGACCATAGTACATGAGCAAATACGAACATTTCTTGGGGTGAGGGTACAAAGAGAGAAACAAAAGTCTAAAAAGGGACAATAATGAAAAAAACAGTTGAGACCTTTAGCATGATGGGAACAGGATGAGGAAGGAGGACATAGTGACAGGAGCCCTGGGCCTTGCTCTGCATTAAACGGATGTTTATTGAGCACGACTCTGTACCCTACAGGCCCAGAAGAGTCTTAAGGCTCCTGGGAATTGATGATAGGCCATTTACCCAGTTTCAGTTTAGAGGCAGATTCACTGGCCTTAGCATTTCAGTAATTATATTTATTTATTTTTAGCCTGAACCGGATTTAATAGGAGAAACTACTTTCCGCGTTTCTTTTAATTACTTGTAGTTTACACAGTAACTTTAGAAGAGTAAATGAAAGCATGCTTCGATGCCGCCACTGTAAATACCATTCATTAGTAACTTATTTTCCCTGGAGTCTTCTGAAGTGTGAATTTAAAGGCTGCTCTATCTGGAATAGTATTAAGATTACAAGCACATTTTATATTCATGAGCCGGAAAGGCAAAAAAAAAAAAAAAAAAGTGATCCTCCATCCTCTGAATTCTCTTAACTATGTGACTAATTTCAATTAGTATGCTTTGTCATTACAGAACTGTTCAGGTTTCATCTCTGAACATTTGTTTTTGGCATCTTCTTCAGTAGCCCAAAACTGTCCTGCCGTTTTCCAAGAACACTTTCTGTCCATAATGAGGCAAGGCGAATAAATTGATACAAATTCATGATTTGAGAAGTGGATTGTTTCCCTCTCTTCCACGAGTTTGGATCCCTGATCAGTAGACAGACACATAAGACAACTTTCTACTGTGCAAATTAAATAAAGATTCTGCCAGCAGGCCTTCCTTTCCATTACCGCCTATTTCCATTTTTCAAGACAAGTAAAAATAATAGTGGAACAATATCTTCAAAAAAAATTACTAGAGCAACATAATGCATGATATACAATATATAAAATAGGACAGCAGAATCCACTACAGAAATAAAACATGGGACTTGGGACAGATTGCATTATGCTCTGAAAAGTGAAGTAACTAAGGGTAACCGTAAAGCTTCGTATTTATAGACTGCCTTTCCCCTGAGGATCTCAGAGTGGTTAATGTTCCAGGAGCGAGGGTGCTTATGGACTTCTGCACCATTACTTAAGCAACTTCATTTTTTGGCAGAGGTGCCAGCTTGATATGAAACCACATGCTGTGCAAGGACCATTTCTATAATTAAGTCCATTTTTGTAACACACCTGCTTCTAAGTGGACATCAACTACCAAAAAAAAAAAAAAACTTCGTTAGGCATAAGCAGTTAGTGAAAATTTCTCTAACCTTTGGTGGGTTGCTCTGATCACTTGCTCAACAGAGTGTGTTCAAGAAGCCCTCTTGCGAATCAGGCACTGGGATCTCTCTGCAGCCCATTTGATCATTTTTTCAAGGAACAAGGCTGATTTTCATCACTTACATCTTTCTTGTCTGAGAACCCAGGGATCAATATAAGTGCTTGCCTTTGTATACCTTTCACTACTGTGGCGGTTGGGTCTCAGCCCATGTTCTATGATCCAATCCCGATCAGTAATGGCCTTGACCTGGAATACTTTGAGAGCCAAAGAGAATAAATACTCATCCCAAGAAGGTTGCCTTCTCTAGAGGATGACCAACTCATTCCAACGAACACATTCATATCAGCATTTCAATTTTGTCTTCGCAATTTTTGACCAGGGAAGTTGCTAAAACAATTAAGCTAGCAGCAGCCCCACTTTTGCTACATTCTGACCTTGGAATAGTGAAATTATCTTGTGAGAGCTTATCTTATGGTATTTCCAGTGGAAAGACAGTTGGCAGAATTTCTGTGACAGAGAGGTGTGACCACTGTTGTCTCAGATAAAAGCAGTTAAGATGCTTGTCCAACTGCAGTCGGCAAAAAAAAAAAAAAAAAAAATAGTTCTGGCAACTGCTCTGCCAAAAAAAAAAAAAAAAAAAAAAAAACTGGCAACTGCTCTGCCAAAAAAAAAAAAAAGAAAGAAAAAAGGCTTTATTGCAATTATAAAAGAGCTGTTGGAAAAAGTACTTGATTCAAGTTACTGGACACACTGTAGGAGAGTGTGGACTGTTCAGATTTGCTGTTCATCAAAATGAGTTTACCGCATTTGAAACTAAAAACAGGATTGTACCCCTACTTTTAAAAAGAAGGCAGTTACACACATTTACAAGTAGAGGGAAGGAAAAGCTGTGGGCTTACAGAGGGCCAAGCTTTGAAATAGTCCATTATCCAAAGCTGTGATTGGTGAGTATGCACAGGACTTCTAACACTGGGCTTGCACCTAGAAAGCCCTGGCTTTGGGGTTTGAATAGTGAGTGAGGCTGCGATTGTCATACTAGCCAGACAGACTTCTGCAGCCTGGCTTTGCACTCTTTTGGCTTTTACTTTCTCTCTCGACCCAGGATTTCTAGAATAGTTTGGACTGTTGTATGACTGGCCAGTGGAAGTCACTATGCCAGATCATCTTGTGATTGCACTTTTTTTCCCATTAGGATGGAAAAGCAGGCATAGTCTAGTCTTCAAGAGGACAGTTGTGATACATCTTGGTTTAATTACAGCTGCCAGTTTTTGAAAGTGTCCTCTTTGATAAAATGAAAAGTCAATGGGTCGTAATCACCACCCGGATGAAACGAATATGGGTGCTTTAGTCCAGTTCTATATGTAACCAGTGTGTGCATTTCAGACTTGGTGTCCCTTTTATTCAAATGCAGTATAACAGGAAGTGAGTAATATCCTACCTATCCTAAATAAAGTTCAGGATTTCTTCTTTTTCATTTCCCCACTTTTTTGCTGACACTCAACGTGGAGTGACTTTGTAACCTTTGATACTGATGTACTTAGGCACCAAAAATAAATATGATTTAGAGCTTCCTTTTGCCAGAGCTCTTTAGTCCTAAAATCCTAGGCAGTTGGTCAGACTCTGAAACATTACGTGGTGTTTCCTTCAGCCAGTTATCTCAAACTGCGCTAAACAGATTCAGAAATCATTAAAACAGAAATGATGGGAGGAGATAAAAAATTGATTCCAATTCTATAATCTCTTCCTTTTCTATAGGATCTAAGAGGTGAATGTTTATGGAAGTTCTCATAAGTTTGAGCGGTACGGCCAGAATAATCTGATCAAAATCTCTAATATCCAATACTGGAGTCATCAAAATGGATAAAGAAATAAAAATTCCATTATACTTCACTGTGATCTGGAAATATTCAGCTCCTCTTAAAAACGCATCCGACATAAACCTCATATTCGAAAGCCTGTCTAAACCATGTGACTACCAAGCAGGACCAAATTGAGTCCCTCCTACCCACAGGCGCTTTGATCCCCCTGGCCCCCAGTTAGCTCTTCAAAACCAAGCTTGGGACAGGTGCCACGAGTCATTTTTAAAGCAAAATCTTTCAACACCTCTTAGATACTCGTATTTGCCAGCCATGCTACAGTTAACTCCAACTGAAGATTATCGAGTACACCCATAATTAGTAGTTTCCTCGTCTTGCATACCCTATGTCTTCATAAATTTTCTCTTGGTTGATGACAGGCTTCAATGGCTGAGAATAGTATACCTCTATACACTACCGCTTCCATGGGAAATCCCACTCTGGGCAACTTAGCCAGCGCAATACGGGAAGAGCTGAATGGGGCAATGGAGCATACCAACAGCAACGAGAGTGACAGCAGTCCAGGCAGATCTCCTATGCAAGCCGTGTGAGTATGGTCCACCCAAAAGGTCTTTGTTTTCACACCCTAGTCTCTCTGGGTACACACAGGGAGATGTCTCTTTCTCTGGGCTTTATATACCTTTTCTGTAATTTCTGGTATCCCAGAACCAAGCTAGAAGTTTGTACTTCAAGAAATGTTCAGCTTGGTTAGTGCATAAAAGGACTATTTGCTAATTTTCCCATAAAAGCCATTCCCAGCAATAAAATGGGAAACAGGTTTGCTTTTGTTCCTCTGCTTTATCACATCTCAGGCCATTATTTAAGCCACACTACTTTTTCCTCCTCAAATTAATATGCATCCCTATGAAAAAGTTTGCAGTTTGTTCAACTTTCGGGCATGTTGACCTAGCTGAGAGAAAAAGATGCTTGTTTACTTGGTGGTGCGATAACCACGAACACGACGCCACAGCATTATTACCAACCATTAATGATGGCACAAATGAAAGGCGGCATGATTTATAGATTGCTCTTAAAATATCAAAAGGAAAATTAATAGGAGCATTATAGCAGCAGACGGCAGTATAATGAGTGCACATATAACTGAATGAAGTGATGGGCGATGGTTGCCCATGCTGAATGTGAATGGAACCAGGACTGCAAACTGCAGGAAAGGCGGAGACCAGGAGGCCGTGCTGCCCCTGTGAGTGGGTGATGGGAGAAAACTTGGTGTAACTATAACCCCCTCTCTCCCAGGAAAAGTTTTCAAACAGAGCAAAGAAACCACATTACTCCAAATGATTGGCTTTGCAGGAGATGCTGTGGAATGACAGTCTCTCCCTTTTAGTGAGTTTCTTCAAAACTGTTGCCCACTTTAAGGTACTAACCCATTTCGTGTTTGCAATACTGTCAGTTCCTAGAATAGGCTGCTTGTCTACATATTACCTCTGAATTACTGACCAACATCTTATTTTAAGATAATTTGAGTGATAGGAATGGAAAATAGGACCTGTAACAATTAGGAGCAGACGGAATTGGCATCTAATGACAAAGAAAAAAGTGTTACCTGCCAGCATAATTTGGAGGGTACGGGGAAATCTGAAATTTGATTTTCTAGCAGTTGAATTTCATCTCCACAGCACTTCAAAAAGGATCTTTACCATCCTTTGCGGATATGGAAATAATCATTTTTAATTTATATGAACAGTATCTTAGCATTTACTTCACAGCATTTTAAGAATGTGTTTATCTTTCACACTGATGCTGCTATATTTCATCCTTTCCAAAGCAACTTAGTGTTTCCGCCTCTCTTGTTATCACATTCGTATTCATCTTAAATCATTGTCATGACAGGAGTATTTACTTAGATACTAACGAAGTTCAGAACAAACGTAAATTGGTATAAGCTACTGCAAGAAACACTCATTAGAGCAAAAATGTCTGAAGTTATTGAAGTGATACTATTTCTCATAATCTGTACGAACTCCAAGTTTTTGTTGACATATATTCCTATTATTTAGTATAAAGAAACACTAAAACAGAGAGATATTTGGATGCAAGCCACAGGCACCAGTTCAGAGTGATGCTGATTTTGCTGTACGAAAGACAGTCACTGCAGGGTTAATTTGTTTAACAAATTTGAATTAACCCCAGTATTACCCAAACTATGTTTTACAATAGTCTTTGTGATTTTTGATGAAATAAAGGTTTCAACTATTTTTTACAAGAAACCCTACATAAAAATGTCAAAATGCGTTGCTCAAATCTCACAGGTGTGTGCTGTTTGCTAAATGTAATTATATGTCAACAGCAGATTCCCTGCGCCTGCTATCCGTGTCATAGACTGTTACTCTTTTTGACCTCATATTTCCATTAAGGGAATTCTGTAATGACAAGAGTTTCCATTCTTGTCCAATATGCATTACCCTGCTATGATGCAAATTGTTTTTCAACTGTTCCAGTCTATTGGAATAAATCAAGCCATAAACTTTACGGCACGGCTTGAAGGACCTTGTTAGGAAGGCAGCCTAGCTAATATTGAGTGTTGAAACAGAACTCTTCATTCTTACCCTTTCTGCGACACTCAGATACCACTACGTTTCATTCCTCCTTTGAAACACTAGAAAGTGGTCACATAATTATGGCTTTGGGGCATTGTACTTTTATCCTGATAGACGCTAAAGGAGCTACAAAGCAAAATACTCCATGCTGTGCAGACACCCCCAGAACACAATGCCTTTAAACACCAGTCAGCTTTATTTTAAAACTCTTGTGTTCCCAGAGTGGCTAAACAAAGGAATTACTCAGATGTAAGGAGAAGGGAAATGTGTGGTTTTGCACACACTTATTCAGTGGTAGCCCTTTCGGAAGTAGGAGTTGGAGAGAAAGGGTGGGGGCAGTGTCTGCAAGGAGAGGAAGGTGCATCATACACAGCCCTAACTTCTAGGAGACACGGTGAGTGTATGTGAAGTGTAGTGTCTTCAGTAGTCTGCATCACATCTCAAATGTATCTTTCATGGAATCCCATCCTCTTTTTATTCTTTGAAGTACTGTGTGCCTGTGCTACACCTTTGCCACACCCCAGGGGTATCTGCCAGTACCAAGAAGTGTCCTGAAATTGGATTTCATTTCTCTAAAGTTTCGAAACCTTACTGTCTAACTCTGCATGAGGCACTGGGAGTCGAGCCAGCAGGCATGACAGGATCATTACCTGTGTCTTCTGGATAGAAAATAACCCTCATGAATTTTGGCTACCAGTTTAGGGGGAAAACTTTTTGTTTGTTTGTTTGTTTGTTTACTTCTACAGCTTTTAAAATTGATACTTTGTAACTACATATTTTGGGGGTACATGTGTTATTTTGATACATGTATACATTGTGTAATGATCAAATGAGGATAATTGGGTAAACAAAATATTCTCTGATGTTGCGAACTGTGTTTTGTGGGGCTTTACATGTATCTGATTTTTTGGGTAAGATTAGCACAATATTGGTCAAAGTCTAAAATTATACAGTGAGAACTTCATTAAGGTGGAGATGGTTCTATTTCTTCTAGGGGTCCCCATCCTCCTTCCCCCTCCCCAAGGTCTTATATGATCTTACATTCTTCTGTCATTCAATTCTGGGTTGTAAACATGAAAAGATTGATAGATCTGATAGTTAAGAAAGTAGGAAAATGTTGGTTTGGAAAACAACATGTGAACCTCAATCAGCATATAGCTAAAACATAAATTTCTCAACAATGAAAGTTTGAAACAAACATTAGGAAATGTTCACCCTTGTCAGTAATCTGAGAAACACAATTTAAGGTAACCTGAGCTTACCTTATTTATACCTGCTAAGCAACAAAATATTTTTTACAAATAATGCTTGCTGCTGATGAGATTGAGTTTAAATTGATAGCCCTTTTGGAAGTTAATATCACAATAAATCACAGGAACCATAAAGATGTTTTGGCCTTTGCTCTAACAATTCCATTCTTAGAAATTTATCCTAAGGAGGTAAATCAGCAGAAGTAGAGTAGAAAGATCAATGGATAAAAATGGTCATTGCATTATACAAACAGTAAAAGAGAAAGAAAAAAGATGATCCTAAAATGCCTAGTATTCAGAAACTGACATAAGTCAACACAGTGGAATCTCATCTAGCCATAAACATTATAAATTGTAAAGCTAGGAAAATTTAAAAAATAGCATTCCTGCTGAATTTACAGTATTTAAAAATATGACCCCAAATGGAAAGAGATTGGCAAAAAATCAGAAAACTGGCCTTAACTAAGGGTTTGTGTTTAAGGAATAATCAGTATACCTAATTCTTCCTAAAAGAATGTAGGGTATCCTAGCAAAGCTGGTTCACAAGTGTGACATGCAGTCACACAGGATCTCATGCCTAAAAGGACACTTGCACTTGGTTTTATGTGTTCTTTTCATTACCTTTATATTTAGGGATGGGGATCTTACTGTATCACCCAGGCTGGACTCGAACTCCTGGGCTCAAGTGATCACCCTACCTTAGCCTCCCAAATAACTTGGACCACAGGCACACACCACCACACCTGGTATGCACTTGTTTTAATGCCATTTCTGTCTTGAAATTGTAATTTTTGAGCCAAGGACCCCAGATTGTCATTTTGCACTGGGCTTCCAAAATTATGCAGCCAGTCCTAATTCTTACTGCTGACACACTAATGTGGCCATTTAAAAAAAAAAAATCCCCATCCATAATGCTTAATACAGACTGCTGGGAGGGTGACTCCCCATGCAGCCTTCCTTGCACTGATGTACAACTGTTTCTCTTCAATAAAAATATCCAGCCAGCCATGGTGTGTCGCACCTGTAATCCTAGCACTTTGGGAGGCCGAGGCGGGTGGATCACTTGAGGTCAGGAATTCAAGACCAGCCTCACCAACATGGTGAAACCTCATCTTTACTAAAAATACAAAAGTTAGCCAGGTGTGATGGTGGGCCCCTATAATCCCAGCTACTTGGGAGGCTGAGGCAGAAGAATTGCTTGAGCTTTGGGAGGTGGAGGTTGCAGTGAGCCAAGATCCTGCCACTGCACTCCAGCCTGGGTGACAGAGCACAATTGTCTCAATAAATAAATAATGAATAAAATAGATGGAGAGCCATACATAAAATGTAATGTAATGCAACTTTGCTATATTTTGTTCTGCAAATAGTTTTTAAGAATAAAGGAATTATTTTGTAAAGCTATTTATCTAACATCTAGCCCAACCAAATGCTCTCTCTAGACTGTGCTGATTTTAGAGTCAATTGATTCTGAAGGTTCCTGTCTTCGAGGGCAGTCCAAAACACTCCTCTGTTTGTTTTTAAATGGTTCAAGGGGCCTTTGGGGTTTGCATACAGCATTAATTATTTAGGAAGCCAACCATCCCCATTACCACCTCTTATTACTAATACTTGATAATGTCAGTTTAAAAATCTTCCCTTCTGCAGCCTGTTCCAGAGATGGGACCGTTTTAACTTGAATGGTTCTTTTACATATCAAAAGGCCCTGCAACAGAAAGTTATTTGTATTTGTAAAGGATCAGTTGTAAATATGATTTACGAACAACATTTCTCAATTGTTATCCGAGTGGTTTTGTGTGATCACCCCAGTCCCCTCGGGTGAACCATGCACTGGTCCATAATGAGAAAGTTGGCAGATCTCATCGCAACCACACGCATCCCAGTGGCTGCTACCAGCCGGGCCTCATGTTTTGCCTTGTTTACAGCTGACAGCGTTATTATTCTGACTGGGGCTCTGCTTTCTTATCATATTGTTGTGTTGAGCGAGCCTTTTCCTCTCCATTTGTGTTTCCTGGCAGGGCTTTTCTTGCCTTATTGACAGTTTGTAAAAATATGCATTAATTTGGAGTTTCAAGCATGTATCATGGTGTCTCTTTGCTGTGTTTGCTTGAAGTTGATTAATGATAGAACCTCGCTTCGGGTCGTCCTCTGGAGAGTTCTTTCACAGGTTCTGCATGTTAACTAGCAAAGTAGAACACACAGCAAGCCATGATTAGCCCAGCCTCCTCTGCTCAGTGGTCCCCACAAACTGCCGTTGCATCACAGATTCTTATTTCATGTAATTATTTGAAGATCAGTATTCATCCACCCAGGATGCCACTATGGGACCCGTTGTCTGGTACTCAAAGTGTGGTTCTAGGACCAGCAGCATCACCTAGGAGCTTGTTAGAGATGCAGAGTCTCAGGCCCCACCCCAGTCCTGCATCACACACTGCATTTCAGCAAGGCCCACAGGTGACTGCAGCGTGCATCAAAGTATGAGAAATGCCACCAGGGAGGAGAGGCCCGCACCTGTCCAGAGACTAGTGACTCAGAGCAGCACTACCCAAGAGAACTTTATGCAGTGATGCAAATGTTCTGTCTCTGTGCTGGCCAGAATTAACCGCTAGTCACATGGGGCCTTTGAACATGTCAAACGCAGCTAACACAACTCAGAAACTGAATTTTAAATTGTAGTAAGATTTCGTTCATTTCAATTTAAAGAGCCACGTGTGGCTAAAGGCGACAATACTGGACAGAGTTCTAGTTCTACAGTGAGGCTTTTCTGTTGCCCCAAACTTTTCAGTGCACCTGAGCTGCAGTGGGCTGGGAAGTACCCTCACTGAACCTCTGCATATTTATTCCAGGCATCCTGTACACGTCAAAGAAGAGCCCCTCGATCCAGAGGAAGCTGAAGGGCCCCTGTCCTTAGTGACAACAGCCAACCACAGTCCAGATTTTGACCATGACAGAGATTACGAAGATGAACCAGTAAACGAGGACATGGAGTGAATATCGGGGCGGGCCAACCCCGAGAGTGAAGATTGGAAAAAGGAAAAAACAAAACAAACAAAACACGTCAAAAGTTAGCAGTGAAATTGTTCTCCATTTGTTGTACAGTCTGGAGGATTTTCACTACATTTTGACAACTCTGAAATGTGTTAACTCTTAGTGCCATCAAGAACCCCATTTGGGAGTATTTTTGATTTTTCTACTTTTTGTTGAAAAAAGGAATTTGTACTCTGTGCATTGGATGGACTTGTTTGGTACTTGGGATTTTCCTCTCTTAACCGTCAACATCAGTGTTGTAAATTTGCTAAACTGATTCACTTTTAGCAGCAGACTTTGAACTGCAGTCCTGCCAACGTTGGACACTGAGGACGCCCGACGGAGCTTGTGCACCTAAGCTGCAGACCAAGCCTTTGCCCAGGATTTAAGGATTCCAATGGACGACCTATTTGCACAGTACTGCATGTTGATTATCACTGCCTTTACTCCATTTTTTTTTTTTTTTTTTTTTTTGCTTCCAGTTGGGATGGGGAAGGCCTTTGTGTGTGTATTGGGGGGAGGGGTTAAAAAATAATTATCCCAAACTTTTTAATGTATTGCTTTTATTTTTTTTTCTTCTACTATACCATTTTAAGTTCTGACCTCAGGCCTCCATTTGGGCCGATGGCCTCTTGGAGGCTTAAAGTTTTCTGTACCTTGTGATGAATGTTAATAGGTGTTTTTATTATACAAAGCTGAATGTCATTTCTCGTTTGTAGCTTTCTGTCACTCATTCCATCTTCCTTCAGACATCACCATGTTTCTCTAAAGTCAGAAAACATTCCGTTTTGGTCTTTTTCAAAAAGGTCCCAAATGCTGCACTCTACACATGAAGGCCCTCTCACACAGACGTGACGTCCTGCCAGAAAGAGAATGAATGACAGAAAAAAAAAAAAAGAGAGAGAGACATACTCTAGGAACAATGCCAATTCATTCCACGCAGCAGTATTGGGGGTGGCTGGGGGAGGGGTGTTTTGGAATTTTTTTTTTTTTTTTTTTTGCAGCAACCATCATTCTTAATAAATGCCACCACATTCTACCAGCACGAGGAAACATAGGCAGCACTGAAAAAAAAAAATTAAGAAAACTAATAGTAATTAGACTGACAATATGGCCTTGGAAGGCTCTCCCTTGTGGAACCAAGTTGCCATGGGCCTTGGGCCCTCTGTGATAACGAGTGTGGGTTGGTTTTGTTTGCAAAATGGCCAAAACCCCGGTTTCCCTGAGCAGCTGCCCTGAAAGTAGGGGTGGCAACGGCACTGAGTTTATACATTAGTTCAAACCTACTTGGTGGCATTAAACGGTTTGAATACAAATTCGATTTTAGATTGAACTTGTTAAGGGAGTTAATGAGGACTGAATTCAGCAAATGCTAAAGTGTCAATTTCAAATATGCAAATTTGGTACTGCAGTTTGTTATGCAATCTTATGTCACCAACCCAGTATCACAAAAACTCATAGAAGATATCATTAGGCCCTGGGCTTTGGGGGTCCCAAACATGGTATGCAGAATGTGATGGTTACAGGTCAGTACAACCTCAGTCCTTAGAACCCCTCCACACTTCCACTCTGCACCCACTTTCCTGTCATTTATTTATATAGGACTATAGTTTTTTTTTAGTTTGAGAGCCTTTCGAAGCTTAATTTATATTCTTTGTACCTTTTTTTCTAAAATTACCAAAGATATTACACAAAGGTAAATTATGTTCTCTGTTTTATGCTTTATCTGATGAAGCCAAATATCCTCTTATTGTTGATCAAAGGAGGCAAAAGAATTTAGAGGCAAATGACAAGCGATAGGCTATTGCAACCTGAGAAAGAGAACTGCTCCTTCATCGTAAATTTAGAAGACCAAGTAGATAATCGAACCAAAGTTGTTACTTTTTTCTAGTATTTTTCCTTTTTCTTTTTGTGTACCTCTACAGAGACCAAAACTCATTCTCTTAAAGAGATTTTATGGGACTACTGCAGATAAAAATAGGACACAATATTAAAGGAGCTACAGAAGGAAGGCAGTCCCATCTCAAAAAAAATGAATGTATGCCACTGCAATTTAGAGTATCCAATAAAGGAGACAGTTTAGAGTCAGAACAGAAAAGCTTCCATAATTGAACTAGATCACATAATAATATTTCTAGAAGAAGAGATGTTTTTAGATTGTATGCCACTTTTGTTTAAGAACTGTGCTGTGATCACTGTATTAATTTTGGTTTATCTTGGCATATATCCTTCAGTTTGTTTTTTTAATTTTTCCTTTTTTTCCGATTAGGCTTTGGTCAGCATTTTTCATTTAAAGAAAAGTAACACTCCCATCCACTCATAAGCTTGGTACAAAAACTTCTCTGGCAGTTACTTTTGAAGCTTCACTCTGCTTTCTGTATAAAGGGCAGTCTGTGGTCACGCAAGACTTTAAAAAAAAAAAAAAAAAAAAAAAAAAAACTTTTCCAGGCAGCTTCATGATGTGCAGGCAGTAGCCAGACAGGGTCATGGGAAGGGGGCCCTGTGCTTCTAAACTGAGTGGTTGCTGGTTAGTTTGGTATTCAAAAGAGGATAAAAATCTGGTAGATTAGTTCATTCTCAGCATGTGTAGCTAGACATGAGTAAAGATAACAGCATGAGAAACTGTTAGTACGCATACCTCAGTTCAAACCTTTAGGGAATGATTAAAATTTAAAAAAAAAAAAAATTTCACTCAGTTGCACTTAGTCGTATGTCTTGCATGCTTAGTCTAAAGACTGTAGCAAAAAAAAAAAAAAAAAGAAAAATTAGATTTTACATATCTTTGCAGGTATCACAGCCTTGCAGAAGAACCAACTGAAAAAAAAAATTCTCAGGCTTTACAGCAAGCAAACTTCACTATGATTTTTACAATTCCGATTCTGTATCCCCTGGGGGTTATCCCAGTTGCTTCTTTAGGATGGGGTTTATTATGTTGTACATATATCCCGATGTGTCTGTGTGAATCTTTGTCTTTTTTGGGGGAGGGCAGAGGGCGGTTCTTTTTTTAGATATTGTTCCTAAAAAGGAATAAATGCATACACCTGTTTGTCAAAACACCTTTGCTTTTTGTGCAACTGCTTTATATTAACGATACTAAAAAAAAAATAGCTTTGGAAAAAAAACTACTGTATGTAATGGAATTGCAGAATATGCTGCACATGTATTTTATTTAGTTATCCTTGCTTTAAGAATATTGGATGACATTTCCTGACATGTGGGAGGGAGAAACTCCCTAACTTTTTTTTTCTGCTTTTAAATTGTAACATAGTTGAAGATTTCTTTTTTTTCTGTTCTCATTGATTGGAGCATTTTGTACAGGTTGTGTGTGTGTGTGTGTGTGTGTGTGTGTGCGCGCGCGCGCGCGCGCGCCCGCGCACATGTGCGTGTGTGTTAATCTGTTTTTTGATACATTCCTATCCGTTGTGTTTATCCTACCACTGCCTTTCTGGCTATCTTAAACAAGTTCATACATTTGAAAAGAAAAAAAAAATGTTGTTTAAAAATGTTTTCTCCTGCTGCAGTAAATATTTTGCATGATGAAATTCCAGGGTCACACTTTTCCAAGTTTATCAGTGAAGTAGTGATTAACAATGGGGAGTGTCAAAACTATTGAACTTTTGTATAAAAAAAAAAAAAAACTTTACAAGGTGCCAAGATGTAAAGAAAATTTGTTACTTTTTTTCTCAAAGAAAAGCATACATTAGGGAGGTAGTCCCGTGTGTCAGACAAATGCACTGTCAGGAATGAGGATCCAACCTACCTGTCCCTAGAGTCTGTCTCGTAAGATGAGTAAGGCTGCCACCTTGGACCAGCCGCAAAATGGAGTATCAAGGCTTATGTACATACATGAAGAGTTACCGCCAGCCCTGCCACCTTTGGACAGCTCTAACACCATCCCCAGCATCCCATCAGACCTAGTAAAGAAAACCTTGGATTCTTAACCCAAGATATGCTGTAAATCACTAGCTTTTTTTTTTTTTTTTCTCGTGAAAAAAAACAATTGAAAAATATTTCCTCTCTTTTCCACATTCCAGCTGAGCTCCGTTTGCAAAGGCACAAAGAAGAGTGTGCTTATTCAGATTTTGAATCTTTTGGGTACCTTTTGGTTAATGACATAGCCTTCTGAGATTTTGGATGTCTTCAAAGTCAGTTTTGCTTTTTTATCCTGAGAATCAGATTTACAATGCTGAAGGCATTTCTTGGGCCCAATGTAGCTCATGCAATCTCTGCTACCCATAAGCCTTGATGAAGATGATACAGTCTGGACTGTGAGCATGGTGCTTCATGTATATGTGCTGCCAGTAACAAGAATTTTTTTGTTTTGTTTTGTTTTGATAAGGCATAAAAGAAACTCATTCCTTGACATCAACTGTAATTCCATCATTCCATGTCTGCGGATACAGACAATAAAAAAAATGTTGTGTAGTCAGTACTAATGACTGACATTATAGCATTCTCAAATGCAATAAAAATGCTGGTTGTTCACACTGGTAGTAAAAGTCGCCACAGCCTAAGTTTGTTTCCCTTTCTGACCTGCTGATATTGTATGTTAGGCATATGCCTTAAGTTTATCACCAGCTGCTTCCAATGCAGAATTAAAATCAATCTTCACTGAAAGCTTTCATCATCAGGGAAGGCTGAAGCTCTTACCCTCAGGATTTCCAAGTGAAAGTATCCACTTAGAGAATTGGGAAGTTAAAAAAAAGTGCAAGAGATGCTATCTTTTCTCTTGGGGAAGCACACCCTTATTTTTTTCATCAAATTTTATAAAGAAAAACAAAATGTTTAATAACTAGCATTAAGAGCAAACTAAAATTTCAGAGGAAGGAAATTTCATGAATAATTCATTAAAATTTCACATCTGCAAGATTAGTCATCCAAATAAAATGCTAATGTCAAAAACATGCACCGTCTATAATATTCTCATCAAGAAATCTTTTTGCATATAATGATAAATGCTTAGATTAGGACAAACGATTTTATAAAAATATTCTATCAAAAGTATGCTAGATAATTATATTCATTGAAGAAAACAGAACTTCAGTACCTAAATATTCCAGAAAAACCATCTTAATTTTGAGATTTAAAAAAAAAATTACATGCATTTAGGAAATTTGCTGTTTCTTTTTAATATTACTCTACAGTATATATCCTAGGGATTAATGAATTTGAGCATCATCTTTCAGTAAAAATTAAATTGCCAGTATGAAAGCAGTATTTTAAGTGGCCAAACCATGGTAACATAAAACCATTACATATATAATTCAGAGCACATAATGCAGGGCAAAGGATGACTTGAAAATTAACCTCCCAGTCTTTATTCTGCAAAACACCCACCGATGCTGAGGATACAAGTGAACATTCTTTCCCAGCATTGTTTTGAAAAGCCCATATGTAT
Organism: Papio anubis; assembly: GCF_008728515.1. NCBI lineage: Eukaryota > Metazoa > Chordata > Mammalia > Primates > Cercopithecidae > Papio > Papio anubis. Next base: position 69,113,908 of record NC_044977.1, read on the forward strand.
TAGGAAGGTTGTGTGTATGTGTCGTGTGTGTTTTTTTTAACAAATAGATTTTGCTATTAAGTTGCAAACTAGTGTCCTCTTTGAATTAACAATTATGCCCTATCTAGAAATCCCATAGTCTCATAATTAGCAAAACATTTTGAACCTTTCATTCTCACCTGGCTATTGAGACTATAATCTTAGGGTTAATTCAAATTCCTGTTGTTACCAGGCTTAAACCTAAATACTGCTTACAGCATATACATTTAGTAAAATTAAAAAATGTACAGATACTTCTTTTAATAAACTGGAGGACCTAAACCAAGTATGACTATATGTTAGTGAAGATTTTGCTGGTTGAGGCATAGTACATTTTAACTTATATTTCAGGAATTGTTCTCAAGCAGGAACACTCTTTTACATATTTATTTCAGGCTTGTCACTCTCATAAACGAGGCAGCAAACCCAAAATATTGGCTCTTCTTATAAATAGGCGCCTTTATATAAAGAACATAAAACTCTTAAGACTAATTTCACACCAACACAGGCAGCTTCATAATAGTAACCACCTCTCCCTCCCCCACAAAAGAGAGAAAAACAAAGTATAATTAGTCTTTCTTATTAGATTTTTGTCTTTGATGATATTACATATTTATGTGTAGGGTAGTAATCACAATTTATCTTTCATCTTCATTGTAGTTGAATCAAATAAAGGTATCCTTTATTCAAATAGTGTGAAGTTGGGTGTCTCAAACCTTCATTTAAGGAATTGACTGATGAAAGGTTTAAGACAAAATTCACATTGGAGGGAAATTAAGTTACATACAAAAACACGGTTTTAACTGTGGGACAATATTTGGATTAGAACACCATCTCTAGATATAACCTACTTATATTTATTTTTAAACGGTATTTTATTTTTTAAAATAACAAAACCCAATGTTGTCTTATTTCCACTTTGATTGTAAAATGACATTCAATGCCTAGTACCAAAATACCTATATACACACATTTGAAATTATCAACGGTCCTTTTTTTTTTTTTTTTTTTTTGGTTTATATTGAAAATATTGTGAAGGGAAAAAGACAAGCTTCAAGTTAAAATGTTAATTTGAAGGTAACCGGCCTTTCAAGAATTAATTTCAGCCAAAGCAATAATCATTATTTACCAGCATGTGACATTTTTATCACTCATCATATTAGCAAATTTCCATTGAAAATGCTAAAATGGTTCGTCATAAGGAAGATAACTGCTCGAGCTGTAAAAATGACCAACACAAGTGCCGGTACTCAAACATTAAATTATACTGTAATTAATAAAGACAGTTAAACTGTCTACTAGCAACAGCAATTTAGGTAACCACATTTGATCGGCTATAAATTGTAACTACATTAAAATTCCAGAAATATTAGCAATATGGATTACTTGATGGAAGTCGGTGCTGATCACCAACTCTTTCTTTCTTTCTTTCTTTTTTTTTTAAACAACGGAAGCACAGGTCATGTTGACCACAAATCCGTGGGCGAAGATCAGGCCTTAGCACTTTTAATCTTGTGAAACAAGCAATTACAAATAGTTGCATCGATTTGTTAAAAAGCTTTAGGTGACATAAATTGTTTCCTGTTTAGCTTATTGCTCTGATACATAAATGTCACCAAGCCCAGTATTAATTAGGGCCATAGAACAGCACAGGGTGGCCGATATGGCATCCAATCAAGAATTTGTCAGTCCTTTGTGAAAGTTCTCAAGGGCTGCTTTCACTGGCTCATTTCTCATTAGTGACAGAGAGAGAAAAGGAAAACTATTTTCTTATGTGAAGTCTTTAATACCAGCTTGATTTTGGGTTTTAAACTAAATTGCAGGATTTCAGACTTGCTTTCTTACTATTTGATGTAAAACGCCGCATTTTAAAAATATCTTCTAAATAGAATAATATTTACAAGGCATTTCAGCCCCTGAAAAGCTAACCCTTTTTCCCCTTTTCAATATAGGATACTATACGTGTTTCCTTGGGTTTATATTTCTACACTTAAAATACAATTTTAAATGGCTTTTGCACGCTATTGACTTAACATAAATCAAATGTATCATATATACTTACTTTAGGTTGGCATGCCACTTAGAAAAATATGTGAGATTCTGGAGGAAAAAAGTCTGGAGAAAATTTATTAAATAGAAGTTTTTACTGTAATAGAATATTAATGTAAGCCAATGCTCTTTTGCCATTAAGCTGATCCTTTTTTTTTTTTTTTTTTAACATACACATGCTTTTTATTATTTTGCACTCAAGCAAAAATTCCACATTCAAAGACTTTCCATCTACTTGGGAATGTCTCTGGCAAGAAACATGTCAAGAAATCCTGACCTCCCAAAAGACAGCAGAAGACATCAACCACACTGAGCATTCGCCCCACTGGGTAGGGAATACAAGCCCACTTTCCCCAAAACATAACGTAGACGCTGGTCACCAGTGTGGAAGAGGGGGGAACAATGACTTTAAATCCTTCCTCACCGCTACTCCACCAGTGCACAGATGAAAAATGTTTGATTTGCAACATAAAAGATTCATTAATTACCACTTGAATATTTAAAGCTATTTTGCAGTCTAACAGAGATAGATAAAGCAGTGAATTAAAACCTCTAATAAAATTGTAAAAATATTTCGCTAAGTTTACCCGTGTTATGATTTAGGGAGAGATTCAAGCGTTCTCGCAGAATAGATTCTTAGCATTTTTCAAGTGTGTATTTGAAAGAAGGAGCTAAGTGTTTGGGGAATAATTTGTTTCACATTTTCAAATGTTTACTAATAATTTATTTTCAAATCAAGCTTGCTACTTTAGGACTCTATGGATAGGAAAAAAAAAAAAAAAGTCTGCCAAACTGGTCAGAGCATTATTTGACCAGAAATTTAAATTCTTTAGACGTATTCCACTGGCTGTGTAAGAAAACTGCACATGTATCCCCTGAATCTAAAAAACATAAATAATTTTTTAAAGTATTCAGCTGGGCTGAAGGGTTTAGAAGCCATATACATAAACTAGTGATTTCCTTCCCACAAAATGCATCACATCTAAAAACACTCACCTCAAGAACACAGCCTAGCAGTCCCTCCCACCCCTGCACAGCTCCTTCCGTCAATGGATCCATGATCCATTCAGTGTTTGGATCCTGGGATCCTAGAAGTAGATGGTGCCCAGCACACTCTGAAATCAAACGCTAGAGAATCCAAATACCAGGCTACCAGTTCCAGCCCTAACCAAAAGAAACTGGGTGACTTTAGCAAAGTTACTTCATCTCTTTGGTCCTCAGCTTCCTCTGTTAATTGAGGATATTTAAATGATGAAAAGGGTTTCTTCCAATTTTAAAGTTCTAAAATTTTAATAACATATTCTCCCTTGGGGACTTCTCTTGATGAAATCCATGGTCTCAGCATAAAAGAGTTGTGTGGCACTTCATATTTCAACCAATATTCTGAAATAGTCTTATCAAATCCTGTTGGAAGGAAATTTCACTAGCATGCATGTTTCTATCCACTCACCTATTCATCCATCCATCTACTCACCCACAAAGAAGCATTAAAGGCATTAAATGATCTACAGCTCAGAATAAGAGAGACACAGCCTTGGCCTCCTTGTACCTAATGGTTCACAGGGAGAAGTTGCAGTGCACGCAGTGCTAATGAGAGGGCAAGTACAGGAATACACAGGAAGACTGCCTGCTTCCACTGGGGACCATCAGGGAAGCCTCCTGGAACATGCAAGGTTTAATTGAAACCCAAAGCCTCTGCCGACTAGAGGGAGGGAGGGAAAGTTCTAAGCAGAGGGAATAGCACTCTGGCAGGACCTGGGGTATGAGAGGCATGAGTCTTTCCAAGCAGAGGGAGGCAAAAAACATTTAAAAAATATATGCTGAACCCACCAAGCATGCTCTGCCTCAGGGCTGGAAGTTCCTCTTCCCTTTGCCAGGAATGCTCTCTCCCTGGCTGTCTCTGTGGCTCACACCCTCCCTCTCCCTGCAGGTCCCCTACTCCAATATCCCAGCAGAGAAGCCTTTCCCAACCATGCAGGGTAAATGGCACTCTCATGGCCCACTCTACTCCCTACTCCATGCCCCACCCCCCGGCCTTTGTTTCCATTGCACCTATCCCTTCTCAACATTGTATATTCATTTGTGTCTTTGCTTACTCACATCTCCCTTCCAACTACAAGGGCAGAGACCTTGCCCTTGTGGTTCCCTGCTGCATTCCCAGCATGAAGACCAGGAATCGATGCTCACGTTTGTTGAATGAATGAACAAACATGCTGCTAGGAAGAGTAGAGGTAGGATTTGAACCTTTGCAATCAGATGCCAAAGCCTGCCTGTGTAAACTATTTCATTGTATTTCATAGCCAACCAAACCAAATATCATTTCTCAAATTTTCACACTGAACCTGCAAGGTGGGGAATGGTCAGCAGCATTTTACTGATGAGGATGCTGGGGTCTCCTTTTTTTTTTTTTTTTTTTTTGAGAGAGTGTCTTGCTCTGTCTCCCAGGTTGGAGTAGGGTGGCCCAATTTCAGCTCACTGCAACCTCCACCTCCCGGGTTCAAGTGATTCTCCTGCCTCAGCCTCCCAAGTAGCTGGGATTATAGGTGTGTGCCACCATGCCCAGCTAATTTTTGTATTTTTTAGTAGAGACGGGTTTCACTATATGTTGGCCAGGCTGATCTCGAACTCCCAACCTCAGGTGATTTGCCTGCCTTGGCCTCCCAAAGTGCTGGGATTACAGGTGTGAGCCACCACACCCGGCCTGATGCTGGGGCCTTCTAAGTGATGTGCTCAAGGTTGCATGGAGAAGAACCCAGGGAGATAATATTTACTTCCACAGCCACATCTATTAGCCCTGGTCCTGCTACCACCTCCAGAGAGCCTTTTAATAAAGGGTTTTATACAAAGGTACCAAATATGCTCACATAATAATATAGCTTTAAAACAAAGCCATTGACATCGATTTTTTAAGATGTTATGAAGTTATCAGGCCAGGCACAGTGGCTCATGCCTGTAATCTCAGCACTTTGGGAGGCTGAGGCAGGTGGATCACTTGAGGTCAGAATTTCGAGAGCAGCCTGGCCAACATGGTGAAACCCCATCTATACTAAAAATACAAAAATTAGTTGGATGTGGTGGCACACACCTGTAATCCCAGCTACTCAGGAGGCTGAGGCAGGAGAATCATCACTTGAACGCAGGAGGCGGAGATTGCAGTGAGCCAAGATCATATCCACTCCAGCCTGGGTGACTCCGTATCACTTCAACCTGGGTGACTGAGATCCCGTCTTAAAAAAAAATGTTATGAAGTTATCAAATAATGTGGAGAAAAACCATCTAAATGTGAGCCCTATATAGGCTGTCATGCCCACAGTTAAATACAGCGTCAGGAGAACCATGCCCCAGAGTGGAACAAGACTGAATTGCAGGCTCTGTCTGTTGGGTATCTACTGGGATATCATGGTGTCTTCATGGCTTGCCTCACCTCAAAGAGGAATATTTCTAGTCCTGACTGCAATGGTGAATAGCCCTTCACCTTCCTTGAGTCTGTGTAATGTAATAAGGTACCTACATTAGAAGTCTTGCGAATAGGTAGAGAAAAACATTTATGTCCACAATTTCAAGCCTTAGCTGGGATCCAGCATCCCTGGAGGAACACAGGGAGCAACTGTGAGCTCCTTGACGACAACACTCACTCTGTCCCATTCACGGTGGGGACACCCTGAGCATGCCTGGCAGAGAAAGAGAGAAGCTGGGGCTGGGAGAGACAGGCCTGGAACTGGAGCCAGACAAGTGGAATGCAGTTTCCCTGGCCTCTTGATGACTGCACAACTTTTGGCAATTTATTTACACCTCTGTGAGCTTCAGCAAAAATTCTGACATTACAAGATCATGATAATGATTAAATGAGACAGTATATGTATGTAAAGAGTAGGCTATAGAATACATTCTCAATAAATGGGGTAGAATTTTGAAGGGGGGTGGAATCAACTAGCCTGTCTTTGTGTATTTTACAGTCTAGCTGGGAGCCAGGCATTAATCAGTTTCACAGAGAAATATGTTACAAGAAGTTGCAATACACAGAGATGTGCTCTGACAAGGAGGAATCAGGGAATATGTTTGAGTTAAGATGTGAAAGATGAGTAAGAATCAGCTAGGTGGATTTCAATGACTTAGGTTACCTGCGTTCATTCCCATTTTCTTCAATTATAGCACCCTTATTTTTCATTTGAGGAGCTACTCTTCTATCTGTCAGTATTGCTTCAATAGGATTGTCACCGTTAGCCTGACTGCTCAGATTTAATCCCATGACTTTTACTAAAATTGTTGTAATAAATACTCTTCCTGAAATGATTATTGGTAGACTAGGACATGGTCCTGAAGCTAGAATATGGGAAGGGTGGACCTCAATGAAAGGAAAAAGAGGAAAACAGAAATGAAAGAGAAAGAAACAAAGGTAGAAGCTAAGAACAAGATTTAGATCTGAGACCAAGACCAAGATGGAAAGCCAAGAAGGGAGACTAAACCCCAAGGTGGAAACAAGAAACAGAGGTACCTACACACCAAATACTAATCACATTACTTGAGTCCCTGGATCCAGCCATTCCTGAAGCTAGAGATATATACCTAGATTTTTGATTATGTGAGCCAATAAATTCTCTTGCATATGCCAGTTTGAGTTGATTTTCTGTCTGTTATAACCAAAGAGTCCTAATGAATGTACTCTGGGATGGGGGGCATTTCACAAAAGGAACCACGTGCATTAAGGCCTCATAGCAGGAGGAGACATTACAAGTTCCAGGACCTAAAAGGGGGCCTATATGGCTAGAGCTTCAAATGTCAGAGACAACATAGGGTAGATGATGCTCAAGGCAAAAGCAAGGGCTAGCACACTCATTATCACGGCTTCCTGAGAAAGAACCATGCGGCACACCAAATATATGTTCTAAATTATACTTCTCTCGTTTTGCAGATAAAACTAAGACTCCCAAATACACTGGTATCAGGGCTAAGAATGACACCTCTTTGGGGCTAGAACAGAGATAAAATGACCATTTTGTGCTTTAAGAAAATTCAACATAATCCAAAATGCCTAAAAGGGATAGTTGATCCAGGTCATAGAAAAATGACTTGGATGAATTTTATATCATTTGTCTCATGGCTTGATCAGAGGCAACTTGGCTTGAAGCGTCACTAGATGCAGGGCTCAAATGCAGAATCACAGCTAAGCAGAGAGAGGGGGTCACTACACTTAAACACAGCCTCCAAAAGTGGTGGGGTTTTTTTTCCCCAAAAAATGTCTCTCTGGTATTAAATAAACATGTCAATTAAGAATATGACACAAGACCAGGTGCAGTGGCTCACACCCGTAATTCCAGCACCTTGGGAGGCCAAGTGGGTGGATCACCTGAGGTCAGGCATTCGAGACCAGCCTGGACAACATGGCAAAACCCTGTCTCTCCTAAAAACACAAAATTTAGCCGGGCATGGTGATGCATACCTATAGTTCCAGCCACTTGGGAAGCAGAGGCAGGAGAATCTCTTGAACCCAGGAGGCAGCAGTTGCAGTGAGCCAAGATCACACCACTGCACTCTGGCCTGGGTGACAGAGCGAGACTCCGTCTCGAAAAAAAAAAAAAAAAAAAATAGAATATGACACAAAATATGCTAAAGAGCAAGACAATGAGACACACAGAGAATGAACCCAAAGGGTGGCACATATCTTATGTGCTTCCTTCCCCACTAATTAAATATTCCCCATCTCTCTCCCCTCCACCCATCCTGCCCCAAGGACTGCCTGTGTCTGTGTAAAAGCCTCACACTCTCCCACCACAAGTGTGTTTCTACGGCTGAGACTCAGTTTGTACGCACCTATATGGGGGATTATTGTCTCATTCTGACTGATTGCTGCCCATGCCATAAAAGCTGTTGAATATTTTGAATATTGTCCCTGGTTTCCTCTATGAAGGAAAGAAGATGACCACGAGTAGTGCCTTGTCCTGTGGACCCAAAGTCAATGTCCCCCGTTCTCACCACTGGGAAAGTCTAGAGAAGGACTCTGATTGGCCCAACCTGGGTCATGTATTGCACTCTTAGACAATCACAATGACCAACAACAGTGGGGAAGGGTGTGTCTTCCAAGTGGCCATGTCTGCAAGACATATATTTGCCAGCCTCACCAGAATCACATTGAGTGGGGGTAAAACTGTTCCCCTAAAAAAACAGTATTGCCCGGGAGGTCAAAAGAATAGTTGTCCACTACCCCGGTAATGTTAAGCATTGTGTTACTTATGATGTTCAACATCATTGAAAGATGTAAGTCGTGGCCCTCAAATGGCTATAATCTAGTGATACCTTAGAGTTAGACTATTGATTTAGCAAGCAGTTACAGTGAATGCCTACTGCATGTCAGACACCTTGTCAGGCTCTGGGGATTCAACAGTAAACAAAGCAGAAAAAAATCCCTTCCTTCTGAAACTTACTTTCTAGAGAGGGGAAACAGACAATAATAAATTAGATGAAAAGTGGTTGGTAGAAAAATAGAGCAGGGAAGGGGGACAGAAAGCACTGGGGAGTGGGCTGGTAGAGTGGTTGCCATGGTAAAGGCCTCAATGGGGAGGTGACTTTTGAACAAGGGTCTGAAGGAAGCAAACTAGGTGGATATCATGGAGAAGAACGTCCCAGGCAGAGGAGAACAAAGAGGCAAAAATTATGAGATTGGAGCAAAAAGAGTGCGGAAGAGGGTAGTAGGAGGTTATGGGAGCAGGTGACACCGTAGCATTGGCCTCATTGTGAGGACATTGGATTTTCCTCTGGGTAGATGAAAGCCACTGGTGGGTTGTGAGCACAAGTATGACATCAACTGATGTGAATTTTTAGAGAAGCCCACTGGCTGCTGCAGAGTAAACACAGGGAAGTAGATGTGGAAGAAGAGGGGTCCCTTATGAGAGAGAGGGTGGCTGGGACCAACAGGGTAGCAGTAGAGATGACAGATGGCAAGAAGACATTTTATGTTGAAAAAAGACTTGGTGGAATTTGCTGCTGAATGTGGTGTCAGGTGTGAGAGATGGAAAGGGTCAATGGAGACCCCAAATTTGTTGGTGCAATAAACTGAAACAATAGGGTTGCCATGTGCTAATCTGAGATTGTAGGATAAATAGGTTTTAAGTAATAGCAGAAGATTCTTTTGGATTTTTAAGCCCATGAGGCTTTCTAACCAACTACAGATGTTGAATAGGCAGCTGACTAAAGGAGCCTGGAGTTCAGAGGTCAGAGCTGGGTACATGCAGGGGTGTGTGTTAGCTAAGGGCAGGAAAGAGTCCATTATATTTCAGTCTCAGTAACACAGAGAAAATAGAAAATCCTTGTCCCATGAAAATGGAATCTAATTTGGAGAAATTGAATAGTTTGGATTTCTCCAAATCAAAAATTTAGAGATTCAGATGACTCATTTTTGGCCCAACACCAGGTGACTTGCTTAATGAACTTAAAATTGATGTCCTTGGGAAAAATATCTCCTATGCGAGCCTTAAAGGAGATTGTTATAACTACTCAGTGTTAAGTTCATAAAACAAAAAAAAACTTTAATTTTTAACATGAGAACTAGAAAAATTGTGTGTGGAGGGTGGGGAGAGAAAGAGAATGTTGTCTATGTATATATACACACACACACACACACACACAACTTCTAATCTCAAGTATTATTTCCAAGGTTGAACGTTTTCAGAGTTACTAATTTAAAAATAAACATTTTCAAAAAGATCAGTTGACCCTAGGTTCATTCTGTCTCAGAAGTCCTTCTTAATTACAAAACATGCATAACTCATTTCCTTTGGTGTGCAAAAAGGTGTGTAATTAAACCATCAGCGTAATACCTATCTCCATGTAAAACCCACACTTATGAACTTTAACTGCTGAATAAAAACTCCTATTACATGACCATTAAATATTATGAATAAAGCAAGTCATGGTAGGACTTGATTAATTTTTATGCACTATAGATTGTGTCTGGAAGAAATTTTATTTTGGTAGGTCTTTTCTAGGCAATCCCACAGCGTTCAATGACTTCACTTCAGGAAAGATGTGTGCTGAGTTGGCACAGGAAGAAGGCATTTCACCTCTTTACGGACCTCAGCTACTCTAAGGGTGTCTCTGCTCAGGGAGAAATCTCAGGCCCCACTAATAAATAATCATCAACACAATCAGCATTAGAGAGAAAGGAAATGTCAAGCGGTAAGCAGAAAAACCTACATGATTGCCCCGGGGATAGTTTCGAAAGATGACAACTTTTTTAGGTTAATACAAATTATTTGAACTTATTTGTAGCTGAGGTCCATAAGGAGGTCAAATGCCTTCTTCCTGCATCAACTTCTTCCTACACATCTTTCCTGAAGTGAAGCCATTGAAGGCTGTGGGGTTGCCTAGAAGACCCAGCAAAATAAAATTTCTTCTAAACACAATCCATAGTGCATACAAATTTCACAAGAGCCATGGTTTGAGTCTGACAATACTATATTTGAAATTCTGAAAAGCATAAATTTGTGCCTTGAGAGCTGAGGCTTGGAGATTCTGGACTTAGACTTTGGGAAGAGTTGTGAACATCATCTCAAAATCCCCAACAGAATTTATTCTATGAACCTCCGAGTGGGAAAGCAGGATGGAAAGCAATGTCTCCAACCATAAAGAACAGTTTGATGAAGAGGTAGGAAGCAAAATTTGGAGCAAAGATGGCTACAACTTAGAAGCTCAGGTCTGAGAAGTGCCCAACACAGCGCCCCACCTGGGGTAAATGTCAGAGACACCAAATATATTCAGAGGGATTCCAAAATGGAAAGCTCCTGATCTAGGTTGTCCAGGATTAAGCCAGAGACAAAGAAATCTGTACCCAAAGAGGACTCTTAACAAGAAATAACAGTGATGATGTGAGGAGGTGACCTTTCTTCTGGAGGCCCTCAGTAGTGGATATGAGCCTAGAAACTGAGAAGTAATAGCACTGGCACCCAGGTAAAGTGGGGAACACAGGCAAAGAAGCTCCGTCAAGCATTTCTTTCTCCTCTCTTCTTCTATTCCTTGATATACAGAAAATCCCACTAAGGGAGCGTGCTCTTGGAAAACAGTAGTGTCTAAAGTCAAAGCACAAGCAAATTCCTTGAAGGTTGGGTTTAGCACGCAGGGAGGTGGAAAATATGATACAGCCATGCCTGTTGTGAGGCAAGGGGCTCAAACACCCAACCCCTCCCCCTAGGGTGTGGATGCAGCTTTATCCCAGAGTCCACTTTACTACCCAGATAAGCGAATACCACAGGCTGTGTAAGTAGAGGGGGAAAAAACAAAACACCTCAGAAATACAATTACTGTGAAAGACAGATAGCATCATTTAAAAATAAAGTCAAAGTAGAGATTTTCAGCATGGGCATTTTATTTTATTTTTGAGATGGAGTCTCACTCTATTGCCCAGGCTGGAGTGCAGTGGTGTGATCTTGGCTCACTGCAACCTCCACCTCCTGGGTTCAGGTGATTCACCTGCCTCAGCCTCCAACTAAGTAGCTGGGATTACAGGCACCCACCACCACATCCAGCTAATTTTTGTATTTTTAGTAGATATGGGGTTTCACTATGTTGGCCAGACTGGTCTCAAACTCCTGACCTCAGGTGATCCACCTGCCTCAGCCTCCCAAAGTGTTGGGATTACAGGCACGAGCCACCATGCCTAGCCCTCAGCATGGACCTTTTAGAGAACACTCTTAGAGGAAGTATTCCAACAAAAGAAAAATGAATCCTATTATATTTGCTAAATGAAGGTAAGTAAATAACATAGAAAAGTTTACTTTTGTGTACAAAAGCAGGGATGAAAACAACACACAATCTTAATAATCCAGAACAAAATTCCAGATGACATCAACAGGCAAGTGTTGTGGCAGGGAAAGGGGGCTGTAATCTAAGAGAATAACAAGAGAGACGGGAGAGCAAGCCACGGTAGCTGTCTTATTCAGAGAATGTATAGTTTATTTGTAGGCTTAAGAAATGTATATGGAAGCACAGTAATGTACATGGATCTTAATAAAGTAGTTGTAACCATCAAAATGATGAAAATTGTATGCAGAACTCTCAAGCCATCAGTAAGGGAAAAATGATGAGGAAAACAGTATATAGAAAACAGGAAACAAGAGCAAAGACAAGTGTTAATAAATGGTTTTACAATACATATAAACATGTTAAATTCAAAAATGAAAGGCTCTGATGTTAGAGAAAACGAGTTCTAACATATGTTCTTTGTAAGAAGCACACAAACAAAAGGATACAGAGTTTGAAAATGAAGTGATAAGTAAGAAAGAAAAAATAATGAACCAAAAGAAAACATGGTAACCATTTCAACAGAAGGAGAAAAAAAGGACTTTTTGGTACCATTTCAATAGAAGGGAGAAAAAAAATCACAATGGGCAAAGAGGTAAGTTAGAAGCTTGACAAAGAAATAAGAGATAAATAAGATATAATGGTAAAGATAAGATAAAGAAGATATAATGACAATGAATGCTTAATATCCATCTAAGAATGTAGCCTCAAAACATACTAAGTAACAACTGGAGTTAAGGAGAAAAATGAAGAAAACACTGTAGATGAAAGATTTATTATACTCCTCTCAGAATGTGTTGGATCAATAAGAAAAAATTAACCACAAATATAGAACATCTGAATAAACTGATCTGTAGACTCAAGCTAATAGAGATAAATGTATATAAAGAGAATTGTATATCAAACAAAAAAAGTATTGTTTTCAGCCTTACATGGAATATTCCCCAAATTAAGCATTTATTAATTAATAAAGCAAGCCTTAAAATGCAAAAGAATAAGTATCAAAAATGGCATTCTCCTACATGATAGTTTAAGCATTTCATAATTCTAGAGACAAAGCAACCCTAACTGAAGTAAAAATCATAATAAAATTTAAAAGTACTTAGAAATGAATGATAGTAAAAGTGCTAGAGTTGTTCTTAGAGGAAAATATAGCATTAAAAACAGTTGATGGCAAGTAAAGGAGCATAAAAAACTCATTCAAGAAGTTGAAGACTTCTGCTGCTTCTGGCCCTCCACACCACTCCCAAAAAAAGATTGCTGGGACTGTTGCATTGAGAGAGTTTGCAGCCTGCAGCACAGAAAGGGAAAACCCAAGAGATGGGAAAACAGTAGCCAGCCCTCACACAGTGCTGGCAACAGTGCCTGTTGCCACAAGCCAGACTGGAAAACCTCAAGATTCACAGGACATTGATCAGAGTACTTAGAAGGGTCTTGTCTCATTAATGAGGATTAATTAGCTCTAGAGTAAACATTGCTTAGGTACCACCTAACAAATCTTAAAAGCTAGACTCTAAAAGATCAAACTGTTTCCAAGTAACTTAGCTGCATCCAAGAACAAAGCTCAGAAGTATTTGTGGGAATAATAATAGTAAAAAATTCTGCACCCAATTAGGTAAAATTCATATCTGGCATTCAATTAAAAATTATCAGGCAAGAAAAGACACAGAACAGTATGACACATTTGAAGAGGGGGGGAAATCAATAACTTGAACTAACATAGATGTTAGAATTATCAGCCAAGGACTTAAAAGTATTTATTATAACAGTGTTTCATATGTTAAACAACTTAAGTCAAGACATAGCATATATAAAACAAGGCTCAAATTGAATTTTTAGAAACGAAAACTATAGGGTCTGAGATGAAAAATATACTGGATGTGATTAATGGTACTTTGGACATTGTAAAAAAAAAAGAATTAACTTGAAGACATAGCAATCAAAACTATCCAAAATGAAAAACAAAGAGAATGAATAGAAGAAAAAAGGAGAGAAAAAGAGAAAGAAGAAGAAAGGAAAGAAGGAAGAAGGAAGGAAGAAAAGAGCATCAGTGAGTTGGGAGATAACTTCAAGCAGCATAATCTACATGTAGCTGGAATCCCCAAAGTCAGGAGTGAAGCATAAAAATAGTTGAAGAGGCCGGGCGCGGTGGCTCAAGCCTGTAATCCCAGCACTTTGGGAGGCCCAGGCGGGCGGATCACGAGGTCAGGAGATGGAGACCATCCTGGCTAACATGGTGAAACCCCGTCTCTACTAAAAAATACAAAAAAACTAGCCGGGCAAGGTGGCAGGCGCCTGTAGTCCCAGCTACTCGGGAGGCTGAGGCAGGAGAATGGCGTAAACCCGGGAGGCAGAGCTTGCAGTGAGCCGAGATCCGGCCACTGCACTCCAGCCTGGGCGACAGAGTGAGACTCTGTCTCAAAAAAAAAAAAAAAAAAAGTTGAAGAGACTGGGCGTGGTGGTTCATGCCTGTGATCCTAGTACTGTGGGAGGCTGAGGTGGGTGGATCACGAGGCCAGGAGTTCAAGACCATCCTGGTTAACACGGTGAAACCCCGTCTTTACTAAAAACACAAAAAAATTAGCTGGGTATGGTGGCGGGCACCTGTAGTCCCAGCTACTTGGGAGGCTGAGGCAGGACAATGGCGTGAACCTGGGAGGTGGAGCTTGCAGTGAGCGGAGATCGCACCACTGCACTCCAGCCTGGGTGACAGAGCGAGACTCCTTCTCAAAAAAAAAAAAAAAAAAAAACAGAAGTTGAAGAAATAATGACTGAATTATCCCCAAATTTGTTGAAAGCTATAAACTCACAGTCATGAAGCTATTCTTACCACTCCTATTCAACATTGCATTGCACTATCCAGTGCAGTAAGGCACCCATATTGCAAAGGAAGAAGTAAAATTTTATGTAGAAAATCTGACGAAATCTATGGAAAGAAATGAGAACTAGTGAGCTTAGCAAGATTGCAAAATAGAAGACCAATATACAAATACCCACTTTATGTGTATTAGCAATGAACAAGGTAGAACTGAAATTAAAAAGCAATGTCATTGACAATGGCATTAAAAAGTATGACATATCTAGAGATGAATCAAACTACATATGTGAAATTCAAATACACTGGAAACTGTAAGACATTGCTAGGAGAAATTAAAGAAAAACTAAATAAATGTCCATTAGTTGAAATATTTAATCTTAAGGTGTAAATTATCCCACATTTAATCAGGAGATTCCACACACTCCCCCATCAAAATCCTAGCACACTTTTAATAGAAATTGTCAAGTTGATTGTAAAATTCCTATGGAAATATGTAGGACCTAGAATAGCCAAAACAACTTTCAAAAAGAAGAACAAACATGGAGGTCTAGTATGACTTATTTGCTAGACTCATGAAGTTGCAGTTATCAGGACAGTATTGTACTGGCATAAATAGGCAAAGAGATCAGTGGAAGGGAATAGAGTCTCAGGATACACCTACATATATACAGACAACTGATTTGCTTTTGCGGAGGGTAAATGATATTCAGCAGAGAAAGAATGGTCTTTCAAGAAAACATGTTGAAACAATTGGATATCTGTATGCAAAATGACTTTCTACCTATATCTCATACCTCATACAAAAACTCAATAGACATTAAACTATAAAACTCGTAGAAGAAAATGTAGTAAAAAAATTTTGTGAGGCTGGATTAGGCAAAGATTTCTTACTACACTACTACACTAAAAGAATGATCATAAAAATGTATGATTAATTGGACTTCATCAAAATTAAAAACTTCTGCTACTTGAAAGACACTATTAAGATAATGAAAATATACGCTACAGACTGGGAAAAACATTTATAAATCATACATTTGATAAAAGACTTGTAACAAAAATATATAAATAACTCTTATAACTAAATAATAAGAAAACAGATCACCCAATTTAAAATGAGCAAAAGATTTGGACACTTCATTGAAAACATGTATAAATGGTCAATAAGCACATGAAAAGATGCTCAACATCATTAGTCATTAGGGAAATGCAAAGTAAGGTTTTATTAGTCCTCTTAATGGGTTGCCACTACATATCTATTAGGATAAATACAATTTAAAGGCTTGTCATAGCAAGTGTTTTCAAGGGTATAGAAGAACTGAAACTTTCATACAATATCATACAATACTGCTGAGAATGTAAAATAATGCAGTCACATTGGAAAGACATTTTGAAAGGTTCTTGAAAATTAATCACATACCAACCACATAATATAATAATCCATTCCTGGGTATTGACCCAAGAGAAAAAAGAACAGATGTCAATACAAAGACTCACACACAAAACATCACAGTAGTTTTATGTGTAACAGTCAAATCCCAGAAACAACTCCAGTGTCCTCAACAGATCCATGGATAAACAAACTTGTATATCCATACAGTGAAAAACCACCCAGCCTCAAAAAAATAAAGTACTGACACAATATCTATATTTGATACAACAGTATAGATGAATCTCAAAATAATTATGCTGAGAAAAGGCATACAAAAGAGTACATATATTATTATTTATATAAAATCATATGAAATGCAAGCTAGTTTCTAGTAACAGAAAGCAGATCAGTGATTGCCTGTGGACTAAGATGCTGGGATGGGTGGGAGAAAGAAGTAAGTTTCAAAGGCGCATAAGGAAACTGTTGGGTGTGGTGGAGGTGTTCATTCTTTTGAGTGTGGTGATTGGCTCATGGGTGTATACATTTGTAAAATATCATCAAATCCTGCATTTTATGCAGTTAAGTTTTCTATGTTAATTATACTATAAAAAAACTCTTCAAAAATAAAGTTGAGAAAGGAAATAGAGCAAATAGATATATGTGAGGAAGTAAGATACACTAAAGATAAGAGCAGACAGAGGGGAAAAGTAGAGAAAATTAAAAAGATAAAAAAGATTAACTTTTGGCAAGACTGATCATGTACACAAAGGAAAAAAATTAGAAAAACAAAATACAGAATGATAAGGGAAGATAAGTATAGAGTTTAAATGAAAAAGCATTATGAACAACTAACTCCAATTTCAATGGAATTATAAGGAGGACAAAAGAAAACACTTTGGCATAAGATAAAAATAGAATAGAAGTTACAATGGTCATTAAACACCTACCCACTTCTACAATATGCCTCAGGCCCAAATGATTCTACAGGTGAAATCTTCCAAGCTTTCAAAGAGCAGATAATTCTTACTCTACTCAGGTTTTCCAGGAGGAAAAAAAGGGAAAAAGAGAAAATTGCACAATTCATTTTATAAGTCAAGTACCTCCTTGATCCCAAAGTGTGATAAGGATAAAACAAGAAAGCAATTTACAAGCCTATTTCTCTTAAGAATATTTACATGTGAACACACAGTAAAATAGAGCTGAATGAATACAAGACGTATTATAAATACATTATAATCAAATAGGTCTTTACTCTGGGCTATAGGGATGGTCTGACTTCAGAACTTCAATTAAAAAGGAAAATTACAGGATTAACAACAAACACAAAAATCTGACACATTTCAACACCTATTAGTGAAAATACATATTGATAGAAATCTACCTATCATTTCTATCATCTCAGTCTATATCTTGATTTATCCACCCATTTAATATCTATCTCAACATATAAATATTTTCAACTTGAAAGTATTAAACAGCTTGGTAACAAAAACTATAGCAAAGATCATATATAATGGAAAAATCTTCAATGTGTTTAAGATCAGAAACAAGACACTGATGTTTTCTATCATCACTACTGTTCAAAATAATGCTAGAGATCCTATTCATTTCAATAAGAAATAAATTAATATGTATACAGCCTGAAAGAGAAAAAGCCGGACATGGTGGCTCACACTTGTAATTCCAGCACTTTGGGAGGCTGAGGTGGGCAGATCACTGGAGCCTAGGAATTTGAGACCAGCCCTGTCAACACAGCAAGACCTTGTCTCTACTAAAAATACAAAAATTAGCTAGGTGTGGTGGCACACAGCTGTGGTCCCAGCTACTCAGGAGCCTAAGGTGGGAGGACCACCTGAGCCCCAGAGATTCAGGCTGCAGTGAGCCAAGATCGCGCCACTGCACTCCAACCTGAACAATGGCAGTGAGACAATGTCTTTAAAAAAAAAAAAAAAAAAAAAGAGTGAGAGAGAGACAACAAATGAAAGTTTCCTAGCAATAAATCTATTTTAAAACATATAGTCTGTAGAAAGTTATAAAACTCTGTTGAAAGTACTAAATAAATGTGAAGCCATATTATACGGACATTAATTCTCTTCAAATAGACCTTTATATTCAATGCAATTTAAATTCAACTCCTAATAAGGTTTTCTTGGTGTGTCGGAGGGTTGAGGTTAGGGGTCAGAGGACAGGGAGAGATTTGATGATCTGATTCTAAAATTTATGGGAACTAGAATAGAGTCATAACAACAGTTTAAAAGAGGAGCCAGATAGAAACCTTACTCTGCCAAATATCAACACTTATTATGAAGTTATAATCATGGTGATTGTGTGATATGTCATAGGGATACATAAACTATTGTACAAGAACAGTGACTCTAGAAGAAAACCCACATAGATGGAAACCTGACACAGCTGGCACTGTATGTAAGTGAAGAAAGGATGTACTATCCAAAAAATGGTACTGGGACAATTGGTTTTCAATATAAACCACAGGAAGTTGGATTCCTATTTCACACTATGCATAAGTATCAATTCCAGATGGTTTTAAGAACTTAAATGTCCTTAAAACCCAACAGAAATTTAGACAAAACATCCAATTGAAAAAATATATACAAAAGACATCAACAGTCATTTCAAACGAAATATAAATGCCCATACAAAAATAAAAAGATGCTCAACCTCATTTGTTGTCTGAAAAATGTAAATTAAAATCTCAAAGAGACTACCATTTCACACTCAGTCGTTTGGCAAAAATCAACAAGCCAACAATACCAAGTGTTGCTGAAAATGGGAAACAAGGGGAGCTCTACTACATGGCAAGTGGGAGTTTTAAATGACACAACCACTTTAGAAGACAATATGGCACTAATTAGCAAAGTTGAATTAGCACATTGCTTGCAGTCTCCAAATTCGACTTCTAGGAATATACTTGAGAAATCTCGCAAATGTGCACCTAGAGTCACGTAAAAGTTATGTTTATAGCAGTATTGCTTGTAATGATAAAATGCTGGAAATGGCCCACAATAATAGAATAGAAAATTAATTGTCATGTAAAAATTGGAAACCTATAAAGGATGTGACAGTGAACATACCATAAAAACTGGAGTTCTCAGGAACATAAGGTTTAACAAAGAAAACAAGTAACTGCAGAATAAATGCGGTAGGATTCCATTTTCATCATCTCCTCAAACACCAAAATGAAACAATATTTTGTTTAGGAGTATGGCAAACCACTAAAGAAAAACAACAGGTTTTTTGTTTCCTCTGGGGGAAATTATGTGAGGAATAGGATTCGGGTTGAGTATAGAAGGAGGTTCCATGATTCTGGCAATATTCTGTTTAGTTTACTTTGTGGCAAGTTTATAGGTGTTTTTTGTTTGTTTATGTTTGTTTCTTTGTTTTAAAGAGAGACGAGGTCTCACTTGCCCAGACTGGAGTGCAGTGGTACAATCATGGCTCATTGCAACTTGGAACTCTTAAGCTCAAGAGATTCTCCCGCTTCAACCTCTTCAGTAGCAGGGATTAGAGGTGAGCACCACCACACATGGCTAATTTTTAAATTCTTTTTTTTAGAGATGGAGTCTCACTATGTTGCCTAGTCAGGTCTTGAACTTCTGGTCTCAAGTCATCCTCCTGCCTTGACCTCCCAAAGCACTGGGATTACAGGCATAAGCCATCACACCAGGCCTGTAGGTATTCGTGTCATTGAAATAACTACTGCTATTACTATTACTAGTAGCAATAGTATTTCAACTAAATCATATTATATTGCTGGTGTAATAACTTTACCCGCCTGCTAGTTAAATGAGCTTCTGGTCCTTGCCATGAGTCCTGTCTTACAGCTTACCCTCCCAAAGATGCATCCATCCTACAGAAAAAGACAAGTATTTGAGCCTTTTGAGATTTCGAGAAGTTCGGAAATTACTGCAAAAGCTGACATGTGACCAACTAGAAGGTAGAAGAATTACAAAAACCAAGCCTTTACCACTACTCAGCTTGGCAATATTGCAGCCGTCTTTCCCACTGAGCTCAAAGTGGCCTCAAAATGCTTAGTATCAGACTCCAAGCACCCACTCACAATCCATCAGCGCTGACAGGTGAGATACGGCCTCTTTGCAAGCTCAGTTCTTGAGTTTAATATCCTCAGTCACATCCATGCCAACGGGTTCGAGGCTGCCAATCAGTCCATTCATAAAAGTCGGAAAAATGCACTTTTCAGGTCAGGTGATCGACACCGAGAGGGATGCCTGTGGTTTTTGCCCAAGTCTCCTGACCTATCCTAACTTGAATTTATGTCATGGAAACAAAACTGTTCTTGTGCTAACTAAGTAACCAACTTCCATGTATAATATTTGTTTTGGGCCCAAGGATACAGTTAGGGTTTAAAAGAGAAAAATCAAATAAATCAGACCCTGCATTTTTCTGGCTCAGGTGAATCAGAGAGGCCTGTTTCAGTTGCTGAAGTTCTTTACATGTGACATAAGCCTTTTAATGAGTAGGAAGGGATATTTGTGTTTCCTGTGATTCACACTTCATAAGAAGTAGGTGGAGGATGCCCACCGAAGGACCATTTTCTTCCTCTCTTGTCATTAGTGCAAGTTCATAAAATGGAGACATAAGCTTGCCCTGAAGTACTGAGCAGAGGCTGCTGTCTTTACTGTGTTCCTCACTAGCTTCTCCCCCATCAGGTAATTCCTCTATGTGATGATTCAGTCAGAGTCTGAGATCCATTGGCCTACAACCCTCTCCTGTGCAGGACTAATGTATCAAACTTTGCTGCACCCATATGGCCTGTCTTTTGAGCAACCTAATCTCAACTGGTAGCTTCCAGTTTTTTTGCCCCTCTTTGGAGCCAACCATCTCCACCAGGTCCCATGTCTAACCCTATGGTAAGGAGTTAACAGGCCATTTGGATCTCAGGTTTACACCAAATAATAAAACCCAACATTACCAGCAATAAGGCTTGGATTCCTTCTTGTTATCACTTTGTTTTCTTCTTTTTTTTTTCCTCTCCAGTTGGGTTTGAAGCCCAAAGGAGGAGGATGATTATTTATATTCCTTAGACTACATACAGTACAAGGTGAGATGAAGGCTGCTCCTTGGCTCTGATGAGCAGATTAAAATAGAGAATTTGTGTCAATCAATAGGTGCTGCCATAGGAGGTAGATGGAAGAACCACAAAACCAACATGCAGGTCACATTGGGTACACAATACACTAAGGCTAATAATACTTAGTATTTATTGATCACTTACTATGTGCCATGTATGCCTCTTAGTGCTTTGAACAGAATGGCCCAATTAATTAGCTCATAACAACCCATGGAATAGGTGTTATTATCCCCATTATACAGATAAAGAAATAAAGCATAAAGTTAAGCAGACCCACTGCATACAGAGGCCAAGCTCATCATTTCCCTTTCTAGTAGATTATTAGCTAAGATGTGATATATAGAGAGGATATTGGAACATTTCATAAAGTTATAACACCCTTTCAATCATTCAAGCATTCGTTCTGCGAGAACTAATCCAGGGCTTATTAGGTGCTGAGGACTGTTATAGGTTTTGGAATGTGGTGAAAAGGAATGTGGAGAAATTAGTGTCTTCAAGAAATTTATATTTTCCACAATTCTGCAATCATAGGAAACAGGGATTCTTGGAGAAATAGCTGAGTCTAGAGCCGGGGCAGGAAAAAAAATAGAATGAGCCTGTAGCGCCTTGTGTTGCTAGAAATTAAAGAAATGCTCAAAAAACAAAAGGGGAGGTAGCTTGTCAAAATGACAGAGGAGCCAACCTAAAGGTGTTCCTAATGGTCAAAGATGGAATGATTTGAGCAAAAATAAATAAATAACATAGTATTAGATTGTAACCCAAAGTGTAAACTTAATATTCATGAGTCCATAGTGATACAAATAAGTTATCGAATATATAAGTAAATGTCCAAGGCTGGAGGATTCTTTGAGGCCAAGAGTTTGAGACCAGCCTGAGCAACATAGTGAAACCCTGTCTCTACAAAAAAAAAAAAAAATTGATGAGAAAATTAACCAGATATGGTGGTGTACACCAGTCGTCTCAGCTTCTTGGGAGGCTGGGGCAGGAGGATCACTTGAGCCCAGGAGTTTGAGGTTGCAATGAGCTATGATCACACCACTGTAATCCAGCCTGGGCCATGGAGTGAGATCCTGACTATTAAAAAATAACAAGTAAGTAGGAAAAAAGAGACAAATATTTCTTATGAGGAATTCTAAGAGTAATCACTATCCCAATTTCTAACAGCGTAAGGCTAGTTTTGCCTATTTTTTAACTTTAGATAAACAGAAGCAAATGTATCCATATTTCAATGCATTTAAGTAGAACTCCAACTTGTTGGGTGCAAAGGAGACTCAAGTAAAATATGAGACATTAAAATAGAAGTGCTCTGGGTTTTCACCATTGCTGGTAGATTTTATGTGATATTTTTCCTGAAAAATGCCCATAAAATTCTGATTTTAGAATCTAACACTCAACAAAACACTTCAAATCTTTCTTTTATTTATAAGTCTGATATTTGTGAAATTGCAAGCTGAAAAATGGACTAGTTGTTTATAATTTAGGAAATTTCAGATGTGTGCATAAAGACTCCACATGATTCGAGTCCCCCAGTGGATCAGGTTTCCAAAGAAAACAGATGCCATCACAATGAGGAAAAATCAGTAATAACTACTCAGATCTGTCTCCACTCAATCATTTCTTTCTACTTATCACTAACTGCCACTTGTAAGTGTTTGTGGTCACTCTCATGAATAATTTTAAACATCCAATAAAACAATGTGAATTGATTAAAAAGTGAAATTTTCTATGTTGGAAAAGGAGCAAAATTTCATGAGACTGATGAAAGTGATATGGAAGGCGGGGCGCGGTGGCTCAAGCCTGTAATCCCAGCACTTTGGGAGGCCGAGACGGCCGGATCACGAGGTCAAGAGATCGAGACCATCCTGGCTAACACGGTGAAACCCCGTCTCTACTAAAAAATACAAAAAAACTAGCCGGGCGAGGTGGTGGGCGCCTGTAGTCCCAGCTACTCGGGAGGCTGAGGCAGGAGAATGGGGTGAACCCGGGAGGCGGAGCTCGCAGTGAGCTGAGATCCGGCCACTGCACTCCAGCCTGGGCAACAGAGCGAGACTTCGTCTCAAAAAAAAAAAAAAAAAAAAAAAAAAAAGTGATATTGAAAAACTACTGCTTAGGGAGTATGGAGGAGAGTTTTATAAGAACTACTTTTGAACCGTATGCAAAGCCATTGATAAAGAGGAGCTGGTCAAATTAGGTCATTTAACAAGGAAAGAGGAGGAAATAATGAAATCATGAAAATCACAGATGAGCATTTCAGAAAAGAAAGCTGTAAATATCAAAGAATCATAAGGGGGTCTGGGATAATTTGATAAAACTCTGGAATATGTTTGTAAAATATTTATGACTTTGATATAGAAGTTATGAAGTATATTGTTCAGTGCAAATCACACAACCATGTTGTTTGGTGGCCAAAAAAGTTCACACTTATGATTTCAACCTAAATTTAAATAAGCTAATATTAACAATTGTTAACTTTTTTTTTCCCAAGATAAAGTCCCAATGTAACCGCCTCCTTCTCCTATTTACTATAACAGTTTGGCCCCTGGCTTATGTATGCTATATATTATACTCAAATTATGAGAAACTCTTCTTACCTATAATGATCCTGTTCTGGAAGCTTCACTGGGGAAATGAGGGTTTCTCTAGATATAAGAAAAATTCTGACTTAGCCAACAGGGGAGTTTATAGATTTGGGGGAAGTACTAAACTAACTGCAAAGCAAGAAAGAAATCTGGGGTGTGAACGGAGGGTGTTAGGCACGGGGCGGTGCGGGAGGAAAATTACCATTTCTAGGAAGAGAAAAGATTCTTGCTTTGGAAGAAGCTGTTACACCACCTCTGCTTTGAAGAGGCATCTAGCTTGGCTGAAGAAGGGAAATCCTGTCTCACAAAACACATCTCAAATCTTATAGTGGGAACCAGTGGCACAATGGGGTTCACTATGCAAGATTGCATGTCCCTAGCGAGCTTTGTTGCACATAACCAATTCAGGAACAAATAATGTTGTCTTTTTCAACTTTGTTGAGGTATACTTGACAAATCTGTATGCATTCAAGGTATATGACCTGTTTTGATATATGTATATATTGTAAAATTATTGCTACAATCAAGCTAATTAACATAGCCACTGCCTCATATAGTTACCTTTTTATGGAAAGAACACTTAACATCTACTGTCCTAGTAAATTTTAAACACATAATATTATTAACTGTCACCAGCATGCTGTACATTAAGTCCCCAGGACTTATAACTCCAAGTTTATACCCTTTGGTCAACATCTCCCTCTCTTCCCCACCTTGCATTTCTAAGACTTTAGACTTTTCCTTTCATTTGGCAATTTAGCTGCCACTGTGATGTCAAATCCTGAAAAAGAATCAAACACAAAGAGTCCCCTAATCCATCTCAAGATACATCTGAGGAATCTCGCTGACTCTTGCCACAAATATTTATGTCAACATTTTTGGAAATCTGTTCATTGAAATACTTGTCCATCCAGACATTACATGAGAAGAGTATTCTCTGAGCAAATAAGGCTGAGAGAAGGTCAGCCTCACTTCCCTGTTCCAGACTCACAATGTATAGCTCTGTGTCAAAATCCCACAGTAAGTGAAAAAACGGTTGCTATGTTGTTTAACTAACACATCCTACACTTGTTTATTACACAACTGGTTTTTTTTTTTTTTTTTTTTTTTCAGAGACAGGGTCTTGCTTTATCACCCTGGTTGGAGCGCAGTGGCACAATCATAGCTCACTGCCATCTCAAATGCCTGGGCTCAAGCAATCCTCCCACGTCAGCCTTCCAAGTAGCTAGGACTACACACGTGCCACCATGCCTGGCTAAATTTTTTTTTCTTTTTTTGTAGAGAAGGTCTTACACTCTTGCCCAAGCTGGTCTTGAACTTTTGGGCTCAAGTAGTCTTCCTGCCTTGGCCTCCCAACATGCTGGGATTACAGGTGTGAGCCATCATGCCCCATTTATACAACCTTTCTATGCAGGGTATCCATTAACATCCTATCAGATGGGTGTCCTGGGAAACAGGGCTGAAATTCCAGGTGGATCCCCCTTGTGACAATGAGCTTCAGGTATCAACCTGACTGGGCTAACGGATGCCCAGATGGCTGGTAAAACATTACTCTGGGTGTGTCTGTTAGGGTGTTTCTGGAAGAAATTAGCATTTGAATCAGTAGTCTCAGGAAAGAAGGTAAGTTCTCACTGTTGTGGGAGGGATTCATCCAATCCAGATACGTGTGTGTGTGAAAAATAGATATATAGTGTATATTATATATTCATATATTAAATATATTATATATTCATATATTAAATATATATTCATATATTAAATATGATCATATATTCATATATTAAATATGATCATATATTCATATATTAAATATGATTATATATTCATATATTAAATATGAATTTATATATTTATATGGTTATTACATATAATATATAAATATATAATAGAATATATATTCTTATATATGTATATTATATTATATATACATATATTATATAATAGAATATATATTCTTATATACATATATTATAATATATATTCTATATGTGTATATATGTTATAGAATATTCTATTATGTGTGTGTGTGTGTATATATGATATATGGATATACTTCAATTTATGGCACGGTTAGGTCCTGATAAACCTATCACAAGTTGAAAATATCATCAGTCAAAAATGCATTTAACATTAAACACAAAGAGGCTCTTAACCCATCTCAAAAGATATCTGAACCTGCTGAGCATCACCTTCATAGCTGAGCCTAACCTCCCTTAAACATGCTCAGATGACTCATATTAACCTGAAGTTGGGCAAAATCATCTAACACAAAATCCAGTTTATAATAAGCTGTTGAATATCTCATGTAATTTATTGAATACCATGCTGAAAGTCAAAACCAGAATGATCGTACGGATACTCGAATCAGAGTTTCTACTCAGTGTGTGTTGTTTTTGCACCATGTAAGTCAAAAAATTGTGAGTCAAACCATCCTAATTTGGGGATCGTCTGTGCATCTCTGGTTCTCTGGAGAACTCT
Organism: Papio anubis; assembly: GCF_008728515.1. Taxonomy (NCBI): domain Eukaryota; kingdom Metazoa; phylum Chordata; class Mammalia; order Primates; family Cercopithecidae; genus Papio; species Papio anubis. Next base: position 69,140,124 of record NC_044977.1, read on the forward strand.
AATATAGTGGAAAGTTCTGGGAACTCTCAGTCAGACACTCTGGGCTTGTACTGCTGCCCTAAAGGAATAATCAGTGACATTCTGGGGACGTTGTGTGCTGCCTTAGTCTACTGTGCCGGTGGTAATGGCAGAAATGAGTAGTCACAAGACAAGTTCTTCATAGATAGCTATTACCTCCTTAGAATAAAGAAGGCCTTTGGTTGAGTGGAATGTCAGTGAACCTTTAATTTCTTCCAGCCTGTTGGCTCTAGGCATCCTTCTGCTCCACAAACTACTATATTTGAATTTTCTGCTTCCTTCCCTCTGCCATGGCGGGCGTCAAAGCAGCTCTGCCATCCTGCCGCTGAAAGCCTGTCGGGATCCAATGCATATTCATGAGGTGGCTGTTTCCTATTGCCCATCCGGGTAGGGAGTCACTCTCACTTTCCTAAGAGAAGTGATCACTACCCCCTCTTAGCAAGGTTGGAGAATGGAGGTGGAGGCAGTGCTGGTCTCTGTGCCTCTGTGGGGAACAAAATCATCCCAGATAGAGCAAGGGTTGGAGGAGGAGGAGAAGGGGAAAGGAGGTGTAGCAGGGACCCAGCCAGAGGAGGGGAGGAGGCAACTAAGCCCTAGAAAAGGAAAATAGCTCAATTTTGTTCTTAGTCATCAAGGTCGAAGACACTCGGAAATTTAAAGCAACCAAGAAAATCTAAAGTAAAAACCACCCAAGAAAAGTCACTATAAAAACGTAGTGAATAATATTCTAGGTAAGTCATTCATCATGTCATACTCTTACACACATAATTTATATATAATACGTTGGCTTACACCTAATACGGCAGTGAGCTGCCACATGGGCTAGGGATGACAATGGCAGGCATTCCTCCCACAAGACTTTCTTTCCTCCCTAAACTTGAACAAGGGCTGAGAGTCTTCACAGGCACAACCAGTAGATTGGACTTGTCATCCTAACTCTAAATATTATTGCTAATTAGTACATTTTTACTTGCATATGTAACATAGATTCATTTATTTTTTCTTTTATGTATATGTGCAAAAAATGTGAACAAGTGTTCAAATTTTTGCTCTGTCACCCAGGCAGGAGCACAGTGGCATGATCATAGCTCACTGCAGCCTTGAACTCCTGGGCTCAGGCGATCTTCCTGCCTAAGTCTCCTGAGTATCTGGGACTATAGGTGTGAGGCCTGGCCTCAATTGGAATAAATTTGAGGAAGTCCTCATTATGTACCAGGCATTAGGCTGGAGGATGGGTAGATAATCATTAACCTAAAGGTCTGTGGCTGTGGTTCCTACTTCCATGGTGCTTACAGGTCTAACTGGAAAAGATACAGGCATTATCCAAATAATCACACTATAATTAATCAACAAATGTGAGGGGTGCTACAGAAGAGAGGTACAAGAAACTGTGGGTGCTCATGAAAGAAAGTTTAACCTTGCCCTGGAGAGCAGGGAAGTCTTGGTTCTACATATGTATATTAAAAATCTACCAGCCTGGCATGGTGGCTCACCCCTGTAATCCCAGCACTTTGGGAGGCCGAGGTGGGCGAATCATTTGAGGTCAGGAATTTGAGACCAGCCTGGACAACATGGCAAAACCCTGTCTCTCTAATAATACAAAAATTAGCAGGGCATGGTAGCACATGCCTGTAATCCCAGCCACTGGGGAGGCTGCGGCAGGAGAATTGCTTGAACCTGAGAGGTGGAGGTTGCAGTGAGCCAAAATTGCACCACTGTACTACAGCCTGGGCACAGAGTGAGACTCCATCTCAAAAAAAAAAAAAAAAAAAAAATCTACTTTATCTTATGGTAAGGCTATTATCTTACATTATTCTGTGGATAGGTCGTAGATGTTTCTTTGACTTTCCTACTGTTTCACATTTTTTTGGTGTCATAAACAATTCGACAATAAAATCTTTACACTCTTCTATGGCCACCCATTCCTGCCTTCGCATCAAGATCCAAAATAACCGTCACTCTGTCTTCTAAGACTAGCCCATAGGGTGCTCCTCCTTGAGACACCTGATTGCTTTTTGCTGAATGGCTCTCTGGGTACTTACTCATATGTGCCATTGGTTTATACCTTCCATGTTTGTCTGTCTTGTCTCGGTTAGCCTAGATCTCGTGGATGGTGGGAACAGTGCCTCAAAAGAACGTCATTTGTGTTTCCCTTCCAGATACATGAAGATGACAACCATAGTTAATCTGTGGAGGTTACCATGATGATGAAGAGTGGTGTCTTTATTCCATAGGTCTTCCCTATGTGATGGTTCTATGATCATTTTACTGACCACGATGTAGTGCCTCCAAGAGGTCAAGCGTCTATCCCAAGGATACACGACTAGTTGTATCAACAGCCCTGGAACTTGGGTTCAAATTCCACCTCCAACACTTACAAGCTGTTGTTGTTTGTTTCTTACATTCTCTAGGCCTCAGTTCCTACATCTTTAAAATAAGGTTGTTGGCCATGCTGTGGCTCACGCCTGTAATCCCAGCACTTTGGGAGGTGAGGCAGGTGGATCATTTGAGGTCAGAAGTTCGAGACCAGCTGGGCCAACATGGTGAAACCCCAACTCTATCAAAAATACAAAAATTAAGTGGGTGTGGTGGTGCACACCTGTAGTCCCAGCCACTCGGGAGGCTGAGGTGGGAAAATTGTTTAAACTCGGGAAGCAGAGGTTGCAGTGAGCTGAGATCGTGCCACTGCACTCCAGCCTAGGTGACAAAGAAAGACTATGTCAAAATAAATAAAATAAAATAAAGTTGTTAATGTTTCCCCGTGCCTAGGGTTGTTTTGAGAAATAAGAGAGCACATGCAAAGTGGAGCCAAATCATAAACTCGTCGAAATGACTGGAATCAAGCCCTGTATGCTTGGCAACAAGAGAGAAAGAATTTCATAGTGCAGTCTTTCCTGCTTGCTACTCCACACTAGGAAGGTCAACCCCAGAGCAAGCAGGAAGTGGGAGAAAAAGCACTGTTACCTCAGTCAGACTCTGTTCCCAGGCAGCACTGTCTCATGCTTCAGCCTGTTGCCAAAATAAGTGTGATTCTGATGTTAAAAGGTTCACATTTTCCAAACACCAGGTTCCTAAAACATTCAATGACTTCATTATGCACTCTAGCAAAAAAGTGGTCATCTGTTCCAAGACAGTGAGAAAAACTGACCACCTTGGGCATAGCTACTGGGAGGTACCTTCCAAAGGATGTGCAAGGCTGATGTTGGCCTGAGTCACCTTCTGCCTATATGAGCCATCTTTAGTACCAAATGTTCAAGAGATGCCATTCCACCCAAGGTTAAATGGCAGTGCTGGGATGCTAACCATGCAATGTGCTGAGATCCAATTAAATCTGCATGGATTCTTGGGAAGAAGCTCAAGGTGGGTGTGAGGGAAGGGAAGCAGGACACCAGCACTAGCAGGGTCTGCCTTTTGCCAAAGACTTATTTCTATTGAAGATACACTTACTACTCAGAATAAAATCCCACCTTTACGTCCTGTCCCCCATGGCCATGGAAAATATGTTCTCAACCTTCCCTGCAGCTTTTCCCTCTGATGTCCATTATATTTAGACCTAGGTGTCAACACAGCTCCCTCTTACCCACTTCTCAGCATTTGCTATTTTCTTTGCTTCTAGAATACCATCTTTCCACCCTACCAAGCTCAATCCTACCCATGCTGTGGAATCCAGCTGAGACCGCGCTTCTTGTGCAAATGTTCCTCCACTTGCAAGAATCTCACCCTGTTGAAAGTATTGACCATATTCCAACCTAGGCCAGCATCACTGGCTTTTCCCTTCATTTGCTTTACCTTAATCCCTTCACTGGCTGGGTAGCCTCAACTGCATTATAGGACTTCTTGGTACCAGTTTCCTGAACTGAAGGAAATGAAGATTTAAAAACTCCAGAACTGCTGGGAGAATTCCATGAGACAATTCACCTACCAGAGTTGGTCCAATGCTAAGTATGTGATAAACTCTCAAAATTTTAGTGTTCTCCAAGCACAAGGACCACATGTTAATGGTTTGTACAGTTATTTGTTTTTTTGCCTTGTTGAAAAAGGTTGTCCCTTCTCTATTCCTGGCTTTCCCACTTCTAGGTGGATATTAAAAGCTCCCAGAGTGTTTGGTGGTTGAGTGATTGGTTTTAACTATGTGTATTAGTCCATTCTCATACTGTTAATAAAGACATACCCAAGACTGGGTAATTTATAAAGGAAAGAGGTTTAATGGACTCACAATTCCACATGGCTGGGGAGGCCTCACAATCATGGTGGAAGGCAAAGGAGGAGCACAGACACGTCTTACATGGAAGCAGGCAAAAGAGCGTGTGCAGGGGAACTGCCCTTTATAAAACCATCAGATCTCATGAGACTTATTCACTATCACAAGAACAGCATTATTATAACCCCCATTATTCAATTACCTCCCATCAGGTCCCTCCCACAACACGTGGGGATTATGGGAGCTACAATTCAAGGTCAGATTTGGGTGGGGGCACAGCCAAACTATATCAACATGGTAATTTTTTTTTATTGCACATTTCTGTGGCTGGAAATCTAGAGGTGAGGCATTCAGTGGCGAGGACTAGGCTAGTAGAGTAGGCTGACCTCTGGCTAGTTTTGAGAATTAAAAGTATATTTTGAAAATTTGCGACTTTTGTTGAAGTACTCCCTTTTCTGAGAGAGATGATTGACATTTGTAGTCTGAGGTGTTTTCCTACAATCCCTTTGTTCAGACTTCCTGGATGCCCGAAGAAGGCTGGCTTAGGGCAATTTGAGAATTCTTCCACAGCAAGGTCTAACATTTAGATGATTGAGCATCTTTAGATTTGGAGAGAAAAAAATAGTTTCGTAAGTTATGTGTTGATTAAATACTTATTCTGCATTCATCATCCTACTTATTTAATTTTATATAAGTTTTGAAGTTTAATCTCCACAAAACTCTTCAAGGTATGTGGTGTCATCCCGATTTTACAGATGAAAATAATCGATATGTAGGAAGTTTTGGTCCCCAGTCAGACCACACAGCTCTAAGTGACCAAGTTAATGAGAGAAGCATAGGCTTATGGTGCTTATCCTAACTACCCTGGGCCCCAAATATGGTTGGCATAACACATAATTCTTTGGGAAAGACTCTTTTAATGCAACAAGGTAGATATCAGTACTCTTACAATAAATTGTTTCCTTTTTATTGACTTGAAAGAAATGCAACTGTGAATACTGTATATTAATAGGTTTTATGCGTAACTAATGGTTTGATGGGCTGCTCTGATGTCTAGTATTACAGCAAGTGATCATTAGATTGTAAGAAGAAGAAAATGTGCTTTATCACTAGAAAATGATTGAATCCTTCTTAAAAGGTAAAGGTAAATATAGAAGATTGATTTGAAAGGTCAGGGTTAACAAGCTTATTAATGGCTGGGTTAAAATCCAGCCCAATCCGTCCTTTTATCCAGATGAATAAATCATTTAGCTAAGTGATACCCTTCATGGGTAGGGTGCGGCTTTACTTCTAGCCAAGGCAGGCATTTGATGAAGTCTTGTGCAGCACAGAACAGTAACTAAGGGAGTATGGGCTCCAGGCTAGAGGTTAAATCTTAGCTCTGCTTCTCACTGGCTGGGTAGCCTTGGCTGCATTATAGGACTTCTTTCTACCAGTTGGTCCAATTCTAAGTATGTGATAAACTCTCAACCAATGTAGCTATTGTTATCTTCTAAACCAGAGGTTGACGGCATTTTCTGAAAAGGGTCAGAAAGCAAATAGTTTAGGCTTTGAGGATCACAGAGTCTCTGAAGCAGCTATTCAAATCTGACCATATAGTGTGAAAGCAGCAATATATATATAAACAAATGGGCATGGCTGTGTTCCAATAAAGCTTTATTTATATAAATAGGCTGCTGGTCAGATTTGACTTGTGGGTCATAGTTTGTTGGCCCTTGTTTTAATATACACTACGTAGGAATACACACTCCAACCTGCTCATAGGCCTCCCGGGGATGGAAAATAATTGCAGTGAAGGCTGATTCATGTGAAGCGGGACTAATCTGTTATACATTGACAGCAAAAGGACTGAGTTGTACAGAGTTAAATGATTTCAAGTCAGGATTATCATGGGAAGTTTTAAAAATACAAGTTCCAGGGCTGGGTGCCGTGGCTCATGCCTGTAATTTCAGTACTTTGGGAGACTGAGGTGGGAGGATCGCTTGAGCCCAGGAGTTTGAGACCAGCCTAGGCAACTCTTCAAAAAATAACAATAGCAAATTAGCTGGGAATGGTGGTATGTGTCAGTAATTCCAGTTACTCGGGAGGCTGAACTGGGAGGATGGCTTCTGCCCAAGAGTTCAAGGCTACAGTGAGCTCTGATGGTATCATTGCACTTCACCTGAGTGACAAAGCAAGACCCTGTCTCTAAAAATGATAATAATAATAATAAACCCAAACAAATTCTAAGATCTCACTCAGAAAGGTGATGTGGCCTAGGAAACTGTATTTTCATGGCAATTCTAATACACAGAATTTTGCCTTGAATCTTTCCTGATTGAGATTACAGTCACTTGGAGAAGAATAGTTAGTGGTATCTACCATACTTTTCAAGCTTTGTCTTCAACAGTCTATTAGAAAGAAGTTCTGCTACCTCTCTTGAGGATAAATCTGCCTTGAGGAACACCTAGAGCTCTGAGGTGACCATTGAAATTGTTGACAAGTCTTTCTTTTTAACAGATCCAAATTCATCCTAGAAGTAAATTGAGCTATTACTTGTCTGAGATCATGAGTCCCTAGAGGAGATCTCCACGTGGGCAAGACATGTGTCAGTGTGGATGTGGAATACCGACATTGCAAACTCCTCATTCAAAAACAAGATGACATTTTAACCATGTTCCCTGGAAAGAGGTTAAGTTTTGATATGTGGAAAAGCAAAATTGTTTTGACATTTTCCTGTCTATAATCAATCTATCAATCTCTATCTTTTCTTAAAAACAAAACAAACAAACAAAAAAAACCCCCAGCCCTTTCTGGTGCTCCTTGCATGATGCTGGTGCAAGCCTTGCTTTAGATTTATTCTCAGACCTCTAGTTTTTGCATATGTTTTTTCCTTTATTTGGTAGGTGAAAATAAATATGTCCCTGTCACCCAGTTGATTGCTTTTTAGATACTGAATTTTAAATAAATGTTTAATGTTTAAATTGACTAAGCAGCATGCCATTTTGCTACTGGAAATGGTTAGCATCAAGGCTAAATTACTCCCATATCAAAATGAGAAGGGCATGGCCCAGCTTCTTACCCTCGAGTTGAAGCTGGGGCAACATTCCTACCATCTTAGATTAGTCTGGATCAGGCAGAGCAAGAGGATTTTCCCGTCTGTCTTTGAGGCCCATAGAGATTAGAGGATTATTTAGCTCCTCCTCTCTATTGTTGTAGAGCTACAGAATAATATATAGCTGGGTATTAACAAGATTTCTGTTTTTTAATTTATAGGAATTAAATTTTTAAAAATATACTTTTAAATATCTTAGACCAAGACAATTCTTTGTTGCTCAACTGAGCTCTTTGAGGGAAAAAAGACATTAACTCAGCTACAAATTGCTTAACTTTATGATTTTAATGGAGCAAAGAAAGCTGATTTATTAATAAAGTATATTGTTGAAAGAGAATCTTTGTGGAATTTCGGACTGTGCAGCACATCCATTTTTATTGGCTTCACTTTGTTATGCTTTCAGAGCTATTTATAATGTTACCCCTCTGAAAATTCCTTTCCATATTGTCATTTGTCTTCCATCTCCAGAAAGCTTCTCATCCAAATTAGAAAGAAAAAAAGTCTTCTTTTCTCTCTTCTACACCTCCTTAAAATCAATTGAAAGTGGCACCTCCTGGGAATGGGTCCACCTCTTATCTGTGTCCACCTTTTATCCGTGTCTGAAGTTTCTTCTGCTCTCAGCAGAGAAAGAAAATGCAACTTCCTTCTCAAAGATTTTGCTCCAGGAACTAGACCCCGGGCTAATGTTCCCATTCCCTTCTTACTCAGAAGTGATCTACTTTAACATTCTTTTCTTTTAGCAAAAACACTGTGAGAATCGCTGTGGCACAGAGCCCTGTGCTCAGAAGGGCCCACACTTGGTTTAATGCTCTGCTGTTGCCATCTTGCAAATCTTAATCATCTTTGAGTGAAGGCCCCCATGTTTTCATTGTTCACTGGGTCCTGGAAATTATGGAGCTTGTTCTGGTGAGCATCAACATGTAAGAGCACTGAATCTTTTTCTCCAAATTATTTTTCTTATGGAAAGAAAGAATAAAAACAAAATGTCAAGCATTTTCTGAGCTCTTACCATGAGTCATGTTCTATGCTTAGCATCTTGAGTGATCATGTTTCATCCCTAAACAACCCTGTAGGTATTATTGATCCCATTTTACAGATGGGGACATTGAAGTTGAAGAAGAGTGAACATGTTCCAGGTCACGGAGCTGCTGAATGGTGAAGTTTTTTGTTTTTCTTTTTTTTCCTAACTGAGCTCTGCTTCCAAAGACTGCTGTACTCTCTAATAATTTGTCATCAGTTCTCACTTTGAAATCAATATTTTAAACATTTAGCTAAACTTAAATCCAACCACTTTCTCCAGGAAGATGATCTGGAAGGTTTGTGAACCCTGGCTCTAGGAGAAGTTGGTGGAGACTCTCCCTTTCATCATTAATCCCCCATTTCTGCTTCATTTCTAGGTTTGGGGAGGGAGTGCACTTTAAAGCTAGCAGACTATTGCCTCTTACACCTTCATAAAAAATCTTTGGCTCTTTTGATATGTTTTGTTTTTCTCTTCCCAATATTCATCTTCCTTTCCTCTCATGATGCAGCCTGTCAGTTTTTTGAGTGACCCTTCCTTTCCACTCTCTGTCCTTGTTACTCTTGTGAAGTTGACCCACCCCAATCCCAGACAATCAAAATCTTGGTGTCTTGGACACCATCATCCCAGATGCTTTTATGATTGATTCAGGGATGGAAACTTAGTGGAAATCATTGGGAAAAAGTAGATTTTTATCTTTTTTTCTTTTTTGGCTGAGCTAGAAAATGTGAATTAGGAGCTCCTTGAGTCTTCAGATTCAATCAGAACCAAAAAATGGAGGAAGAAATATTCCTGATGCTCTTGAGCCCTTGATCCATTCAGATTTACTCTCTGGACAATTTGATTTCTTTTTTTTTGAAACAGAGTCTCGCTTTGTTGCCCAGGCTAGATGGAGTGCCTTGGTGCAGTTTCAGCTTACTGCAACCTCCGCCTTCCAGGTTTAAGCAATTCTCCTGTCTCAGCCTCCTGAGTAGCTGGGATTACAGGTGCCTGCCACCATGCCTGGCTAATTTTTGTATATTGAGTAGAGACAGAGTTTCACCATGTTGGCAGGCTGTTCTCGAACTCCTGACCTCAAGTGATCCACCTGCCTTGGCCTCAAAAATGCTGGGATTACAGGCGTAAGCCACTGTGCCTAGCCTTGGACAATTTGATTTCCTGACCCAAGAGAAGCCCTTTTTAGCTTAAGTCCCTCTGAATTGAGTGTCTGTCACTTGCAGCTACACAAGTTCTGGCTAACATAAGTACCAACTATACATGTCAAAGAAAAACAAAGTTTTCCTTATATTAATGTGGAGGGCTAGCCAAACTAGTAAACATTTGCATTCTCTAAACTTGTGATTCCTCTTTTGAATAGATGGGAATAATACTTACCCTCATGTTAACAGGCCAATACACCAAGAAGTGAAAAAAATCTCAAACTGGAAAAGCACGTGCTAAACAATCTCAATACTCTTTGTTCCTTTTTCTTTCTTCTCATAGCTCAATGACTTCTGTTACTTTTTTGTTTTCAACTATAGCACACAATTTGCTAGTTTTTGAGGAAAGGTATCCTCATGTTCTATAAGAGTAGGGTCTAAACTCTCATGAGTCACTATTTTCCCAGTGCCTGGTAGGGTCCTGCCACATTGTAAGTGATAGAAAACAATTTGCCTACTGAATGAAAGGCCTGTTAGAATTTCCTGTCTACAGCCAGAAGTGTAATTGTTGTCATTTATGGACTGAGCCAGTTCCCCAGTTAAATATCAATCTGCTTTTGGACTAAAGAAATGATAGCCTCTTCTAAACTGTCTCAACTGAACGAGTAAACACTCAGGACTTGAAATTGCTAATAGCATTTGTGGGGAATTTAAAAAAATAAAAAGTTTTTCTATATTTCAGACATATCAGAAGAGTCCTTGCCCTAGGTACTTCATTTTTCAGACTGTCAAACAGAGAGATTCTATTCTCGAAATAAATATGGAAAAATCTATAAAGTGCATTTGGCTTTGACAGAGCTGCGTGAACAAACTTTTGTGCGTGTGTCATTTTGGTGACTTTACACATATTTTTGTACAGGTCACATGACTAACTTTGTCAGCCCCAGGAATAAAAGAGGGGAACTTTACTCCCTTCACTTGCTAAGTGCAGTTCTGGCAACCATCCAATGAATGCAGGGTGCACAGACCATCAGCTTGGATTAGTTTTGCTTTAGGGTATCTATACATTCGTTGTCTGTATATTTAAACCTGCAAGAGGAAAGCCCATTCTTCACTTTACTGTATAGAGCTGAGTCATTCAAAGAGAAATGGCATTCTCCTAGATATTCTCAGGAAAACAGTGGGTCATCTTCTTATGCCTCATAAATCCTTCCCAGAAAAACTGTGCTTAGAAGATGATCTGAAGGGTAGATCATTGTTCTCAAGTGCAGGTCTGACTTTGGAACTCCGACTCTATTACTTCCATCTGTTGTGTCCTTGGTCAGTTTCTTACTGTCTTGGACTCCCAATTTTCCCTTCTGTAAAATGGAGATAACATGGAACTAACTAAACTGTTGCAGAGGTTACTGATAATGTAACACATATCATTGAGCATGGTTTGGACACATAGGAGGTGCTCAATATACTCTCCTTATGGTGTTTCCCTTGGATGTCTATGAACCACTTGGTACTCACTCTTATTCCAAGGCTCTGTCTACTTCTTTTGAGTGAGTGGAAGAACATGGATTTGGCAGCCAGGAAGCATGGATTTGAATCACAGTAGCACTCTTCATGGTTAGAGTGGTCAGATTTAGCAAATAAAAATACAGATACCCTGCTAAAGTTGAATTTCAGATAAACTATAAATACCTTTTTAAGTGTAAGTATGTCCCATGTAGGCTGGGCATGATGGCTCATGCCTGTAATCTCAGTGCTTTGGGAAGCTGAGGCAGGAAGACTGCTAGAAGCCAGGAGTTTGAGACCAGCCTGGGCAGCATAGCAAGACCCCATTTCTAAACAAAAAAAAAAAAGAAAAAAGAAAAAAACAGCCTTGGAGTTCCAGCTACTTGGGAGGCTGAGACAGGAGGATGGCTTGAGCCTGGGAGTTCTGCAGGCTGCAGCAGTGAGCTATGATCATGCCTGTGAAGAGCCACTATGTGACAGAGTATGAAACCTTGACTCAAAAAAAAAAAAAAAAAAAAAAAAAAAAAGGTATGCCCATGTAATACTTAGGACATACTTATACTAAAAAAGTGTTTGTTGTTTATCTGATATTCCATTTAAACAAGGTCTCTTGAATTTTATCTGGGAACCCTACTCATAGACTATGTGCTCTTCAGCAAGTTATTTAATATCTTCTAATTTATCATTTGTAAGAATAATATTAACAGCAAGTACTAACAATAATGTGCTGCACGGTTTTAAATTATTTTTTCCTCATAGAAATGTTGGAGCTATTTCTGTTAGTCTTATTCTGCAGACGATAACATCAAGACACAGATAGGTAAAGTAACTTATCCACGTTCACACAGCTAAGTTGTTGAACTATGTTTTGAACTCAGACTGACACAGGAGGCCTCACTGTGTTCTACTGATCCTATAAAATACAATGATATGTCCATAAAATACAATGATGTGTCCATAAAATACTGAATTCATGTGAAAAAGCAGACAATACATATGTGTGTAATTCTAATAAATCTGAGGTTCCCACATAGTTCAATTTCATGGAATCAAATTTGAAAAAGCACAGTTTAACTGCCAAAAAGAATTAAAAAAAAAGTTCCATTAAAGAAAGCCCAAATATTTGAGAAACTCTTATCAAAATTCTCTTCCCTTTCCTGCCACTTCACTCATACCCTGCAACTCCTCAGGAGCTCCTTCCTTAACATTTCCTGAAAGTAAATTCGCCACCCATCACCTGTAACTTAGTTTTCCTGTCCTCCCTCCATTTTCTTTCTTGGCCCTTTATTATGTAGATTCACTTGGCCTCTCTCCTAGAAGAAAAAGTCCATATTCTTTAGAAGAAAAAAGAAGGAAAATAGGACTGGCTATTTCAAAATTTCGTTTGGCAGGCTAGGGGAGTTGCTCAAGTTCATGCACCATCCATGTTAATTTTTTGTTCTTTTACACTAGGCACTCACTAAACGTCAATTTCCTTCTGTCTTCCCTGGCACTTGCCCCTATTTCCCCATTATTGGAGGTTTTCTCTCCATGGTATCACCTCAGTATTTCATGCGTGGCTTGACAGGTGTCTCAGGCTCTTGGAAACAGATGGTGATTGAGGACCATGGGTATTGCCTGAGATTACCGGGTTAACCAGACAAGAAGAGTGATAAAAAGGCAGCCCAAGAGAATAAAGGCACTTCCCACAGATCTCAAGAGAATGTGTTCCCAGTAAACCAACAGGCAACAGAAAAACAAAGTGAGAATACAGTCTAAGAAAATACCCTTCTTAAGTAGGAAGGCTTTGCAAGCCCAGGTGGTCTGTCTGTATTGTTGGCTTCTAATTGCTCATGGGTTGTTCTATTTGATAAAAAGATGGATATTCAAAGAGTCTGTTGGTATCCAACTGGCCAGTAACACCTTCCCAACTACAGATCGATAGCAAGGCCAACACTGAAGGGTGTACCTGGGGTTTATATATGCTCTAGTGACTGTTCATTCTAGAGCGCCTCATGGAATGCATTTTTATTTCACTTTGACCTTTAATCCTCCAACAAATCAACAAATAGAATTTTCAAGTTAAGACCTGGATTATTATAAGTTTTCTTTTTTGTTTGTTTTTAAATGAGAGCTAGAGCAAAAAAAAAATTTTTTTTTTTTTTTGAGACAGGTTCTTGCTCTGTCACCCAGGCTGGAGTGCGGTGGTGTGATCATCGCTCATGGTAGCCTCTGCCTCCCCAGCTCAAGTAATCCTCCCACATCAGTCTCCCAAGTAGCTGGGACTACAGGAGTGCACCACCACAACACACACGTAATTTTTAAATTTTTTGTAGTGATGGGGTCTCTCTATATTGCCCAGGCTGACCTTGAACTCCTGGGCCCAAGGGATCTTCCTGCATTAGTCTCCCAAATTGCTGGGATTACAGGTGTGAGCCACTGTGCTCAGCTGAACAAACACTTCTGTCAAGGAGAGCACTGAGATGGTCTCTCATGCTACTTTTTTCATTAGCTTTGAAAGCTTGTAGGTATATCCTTATATCATTTCATTATTTTGCTATTAAAAGTATTTCCTGCTTTCCTTCTGATGTATGAATATCACAGTCAATAAATCTCCTTATTTCTCCACATGGGGAATAATAATAACAGATTCAAGGCATTTTATGTAGGGCATTATTTCATTTTCTTCTAAAAACCCACTTCAAGGCCAGGCACAGTGGCTCATGCCTGTAATCCCAGCACTTCAGGGGGTCGAAGTGGGTGGATCACCTGAGATCAGGAGTTCGAGACCACCCTGGCCTACATAGGGAAACCCCATCTCTACTAAAAATACAAAAATAAGCCAGGCCTGGTGGTAGGCACCTGTAATCCCAGCTACTTGGGAGGCCTAGGCAGGAGAATTGTTTGAACCCGGGAGGTGGAGGTTGCAGTGAGCTGAGACAGTGCCACTGTACTCCAGCCTGGGTAACAGAGCAAGACTCTCTCAAAAACAAATAACCCACTTCAAGCTTGCTCTACTCTTGTCATTTCGGTCGAGAAAATGGTGGCTCAGAGAGGTCAAAAACTTACCCAAGATCACACAGATAAGAAAACTATAGAATTGAGATTAGAGACCAGGGCTTTGAGGCTCCAAATCTTGTGTTTCTCACCATGATGTAGAACATGACTCAAAACATATGACAAAAGACTTGGACAGCTATTTCAGCAAAGAAAATATACAAATGGCTAAATAGCATATGAAAAGATGCTCAAAGTCACCAATCCTTATGGAAATGCAAATCAAAACTATGAGATATCACTTCACACCCATTAGGAAAGCTATTATTACAAGCAAACAAAATAATTCCCCAAAATAACAAGTGTAGGCAAGGATGTGGAGAAATTGGACCCCTTATGCATTGCTGGTGGGAATGTGAAATGGTGCAGCTGCTGTGGCAAATGGCATGGCAATTCCTCACAAAATTAAACATCAAATTACTGTATGATCCAGCAATTACACTTCCACATATGCAATCAAAAGAAGTGAAAGCAGGGATTTGAACACATGTTTTTTTTTTTTTTTTTTTGGTTTGTTTTTTGGTTTTTTTGAGACAGCATTTTGCATGGTCTCCCAGGCTGGAGTGCAGTGGTGCAATCTTGGCTCACTGCAACATCCGCCTCCCGGGTTCAAGCAATTCTCCTGCTTCAGCTCCCGAGTATTTGGGACCACAGGCACCTGCCACCACACCGGCTATTTATTTAGTAGAGACGGGGTTTCACCATGTTGGCCCAGCTAGTCTTGAACTCCTGACCTCAAGTGATCTGCCCCCCTCGGCCTCCCAAAGTGCTGGTATTACAGGCGTGGGCCACTGTGCCCAGCCTTGAGCAGGTATTTGTACAATCACATGCACAGCAGTATTACTCACAATAGCCAAAATGTAGAAGTAATCCAAGTGTGCATTGATGGATAAATGGATAAATAAAATATGGTATATAAAGACAATGACATGATATTCAGCCTTCAAAAGGAAGGAAATTCTGACACATGGATGAAACTTGAAGATATTTTGCTAAGTGAAATAAGCCAGTCACAAAAGAGCAAATATTATATGACTCTACTTACATAATGTACTTAGGGCAGTCAAGTTCGTAGAGACAGAAAGTCGAACGGTGGTTGTCAGGGAGTCGGGGTTGGGCGATAGAGATTTAAGAGTTTAATGGGTGCAGTTTCAGTTGGGAAAGAGGAAAAAGTTCAGGATGGATAGTGATGATGACTGCACAACACTGAGTGTACTTAATGCTGCCAAACTATACACTTAAAATGGTTAAGATGATCAATTTCGTTATGTCTATTTTGCTATAAATAAGGCCAAAACACATACACACTCACACACATGAAAGTTGAGCATGCTGTTCCGAGAACACAATTCCTGACCATGGAACTTAGGTTAAAAATGATGATTCCCAAGCCCTAGTCAGTGAGTCTGGAATAGGACCCACGGCTGTGCATGTCTAGAATGCTGCACAGGTGACTGATGCATGTGTTTCATGGATAGACAACACGTGTTTGAGGTAGATCCATTTTACAATAGAGAACATGTAAACTCCCCAGCATTTCAGAACTAGTAATTGGTAGATCTGGAATTTGCCACCAGGTAACTGGACTTTAGAGTAGTCAGCTCTTTGAAGCACTGCAGGGGGGCAGCCAAATGGCACATGTTTAAGCCTCATGACTTTACTAGGGTATCTTCTGCTACCGAAAATAAAAGATACAGCTTCTGGCAAGTTGGGAAAGAATTTTGATAAGTGTTACTACAGATCAATGGTTCTTTACCTGGAGTGATCCCCCCACCCCTGCCCCCCACCCCACGTTTGGCAAAGTGGAGACATTTTTGTTTTTCACAACTAGGAGATTGCTACTTGCATTGGTGGGTAGAGGCCAGGGATGCTACTAAACAGCCTACAGTGCACAGTACAGCTCCCAGAACAAGGAATTATCTGAACAAAATATCAGTAATGCTAAGGTTGAGAAAGTTTGGCATAGGTTATATATTTAGACCTTTTTAAATGGAATTTCTTCTACATTTCTTTTGGTATTTGAACTGTATTTCTTCAAATTTCACTCCATGACACTGAGCTGGGTGGGAACCCCAGATGACTTCAACTTGACCTTCAGGGAACGCTGGTATTGTCTTTGAAGGCCCCTGCATTTTACCAGTGATGTCTATTCAAATCATGCTGCTGTATTGTTTACTTTTTAAAATCCAATTGTTGTTTTTAGGATCTTTCCCCAGAGAGAACATGTAACTTGGGCAAAACATCAAGTGTCAATTTTCTCATATCAATATGTAAAATCCCAGAGGTCTGCAACCTTGCATGTATCATGAGGTCTTCAACATATACGATTTCATTCTGACCTTGTATGTTCTTTCCTCAGATTTTAATTTGCTTTTAGAGGTTAATTCCAGTCTAATGATGACTTTATAACACTTGTGATACCTGACAGCTTGTGTACTAATGTTCTCACCTTCCTCTCGCAGGCCTTCGGAGTCGATTGTGGAATACAAATTTTCATCACTGATGCTGCGCTCGTTCACTCAAATGATTCTGATGGAAAAAGAGACGTCTATGCTTCCTACACGTAGTCAGGAGGTTTACAGGCTATTGATCAGCAACTGTAACCTGAGCTTCCTCTGGATAATTGAAACTCTTCCCATTACGTTGAGCCGTAGACTATGGAGAATCGATGTAGCAACCCAAACTCTACCCCTTTTGGTCAACAGTACTGATCAATCTTAGCATCGATAAAAGAGGAACAAACAGAAATCATGTGCATCCTGATATAATGCAAGAATAAATACACAATCCCCACCTCTGAAGGATTCCTGCCAAAAATAAAATTTTACCAGAATTTAATAAAGTCTCTAGATTTTCTGATCTGCCTACAGGAAATTAGAAAGATAGAGGAACAAATGAAATGATACCATGAGAAAACCATAAGCCACATCCAGAATGTGGGAAATTCACCAAATTGCAATGGACCCTGTTTGGATTCTGATTCCTACAAACCAAGTGCGGAGAGACATTTGAGACAAGAAGGAAAACTTGAACACGGATTGCATATTAGATGATGCAAAGGAATCGTTGTTAATTTTGTTAGCTGTGATAATGGCTTTGCAGTGATATAAAAAATAAGTTAAGCACATTCACTGCTAGCAACAATGTTTTTGCAGACATGAGATTCCACTGTATTACATCAGATGTTCAAGATGAACTATTTGGTAAACTGGGACAAAACAAGACTTCTCAGACGCTCTTGGCAGTGATGTTTGAGGATTGGTTATCTTTCAGTTGTGAACTGTTGGATGATGATTGTCCAACCCAGAGATGACAGAAAGATTTAAGTGTTCACAGCATAAAGCACCTTGATAGAAGGAAAAACAGTATTTCAACCCATTAACTGAATTAGCAATAACTAGAAGTCAAATCAGATGGTGCATGATGAAGAGAGACCTAGAGCCAAAATGTTGTTGGGGGCACATAATGAAGTTGCTTCAGCCAAATCGTGTTAATGGGTGCTGGGAAGCCCTGAGATGTGCTAAAGAGCATCTTGCTGACCTGTGCTTCTACCAAGACACTTTAGCTGGGGGAAATGGCACATTTTGCTTACAGATCTTTTGCAAAGTAAAATATGATAAAAGAAATGCAACCAATCAGTGAATCAATCAATATTTAATGATTTTCAGCTTAATAACTTCATTTAGTGATATAAAGGCATTGGTAATGCTGTTTAAAAAAATTCTCTTCTTTTGTTGGATTTCTGCCTACATAGCTTTAAAAGCATGGATAAGGTCATTTCCTTCTCATTAGGCATAAAACTACAAGGAGAAATACCTTCAACCTACACTGTGACTTGGCTTCCAATATTTGACCTCAATCCACGCCATTGGTTTAAAGTAATCTAGACAGAAATAGCATTCAGGCAGAGGGCGAATATGATAAACTGGGGAGATGTGAGGCTGTAATTTCAGTATATCCACACATCTGTGGAAAGTTGAGGAAAAGCAAGGTTATCCGGTGGATTATTGTGCCCTAATAGCTTAGTGCAATCACTGCATCTAGTTTTCCCGCCCAACTGAAAGCTCTTTGGAATGAGCTAACTTGTGGTTTCATGTCAAATAGACAAAACACTAGCATGCCCTTTCTTTAGTCTGACATAAATCATTCTTGGGGATTCCTAACCAAGTGAGTTCTATCAGCTACCTGTCAAAAGTGTGGTATTTTTATTTGTTGATTTACAAAAAGAGTGTGGTATTAAAAGAGAAGAAAGTCTTGGATGGCTGGGGAGGAAAACTAAGTTCTAAGCATGGCTTGGCAAAAACATCCACTTATATTCTTTTGACTGTGTTTTCATCATTTAGTAAAGAGTTATAGCTAGAAGGGAGGGCGTAGAGTCAAGTTGTTTTTCACCATTTGGTTCTGCTCTGGCATAGCCAATGCCTACGACACCCTCACCCTAACCCTCCATCCCCCATCCATGATGGAGGCACTCACTGCAGAAGCATGATGAGGAGGGCCGAACCCTCTGGGGTGATCAGCTTGATTACCCTTCACAGATACTTGCCACCTCTCTCTGGGCAAGGTTATCCTTCCTTCTCCCCACTGGCATCAGGCTTGGCCATGTAATCTTCTCTGGCTGGTTCAATGAGACTAGAGGGGAGGTGTCCCTTCTGGCTAGAAGCGTAAAAGTCTGTGTGAGGTTTACCGTGTCACCCTTTCCTTCTCTCATGGAATGGGTGGTGTTTCAGATAGAGACAAATCCCTTAGCTCAGGTCCTAGAGTGAAGGCGCTGGGGAGCAGAGACGCAGCCAAGTCATGATGGGCAGGTCATGCGAGGAAACAGTACACCTTGTAAACCACTGAGATGAAATCCACTGATGAGGTTTTTGTTCTCTGTTTGTTGTTGCTGTTTTGTTTTACTACAGCATCACCTATCCCGACTGATGTAAGTTGTCTGAGGGGCAAGTCAGATTTAGGGGAGGGGTGGTGGGAGGAAGCAGCCATCATTTGAAAAAGGCTCTCAGATGATTCTAATATGCTCTTCCACTTCCATCCAGGCCAACTGTTTCATCAAAGCAATGCTCTGGCCAGGCACGGTGGCACACACCTATAATCTCAGCACTTTGGGAGGCCGAGGAGGGTGGATCTGGATCTCTTGAGATCAGAAGTTTGAGACCAGCCTGGCCAACATGGTGAAACTCCATCTCTACTAAAAATACAAAAATTAGCTGGGCATGGTGTCATGTGTTTGTAGTCTCAGCTACTAGGGAGGCTGAGGCAGGAGAATCGCTTGAACCCAGGAGGTGGAGGTTGCAGTGAGCTAAGATCGCTCCATTGCATTCCAGCCTGGGTGACAGAGCAAGACTCCATCTCAAAAACAAAAACAGAAAAAAAAAAAACAAAAAAAACCCCAGTGCTCTTTTCCACAAACTATTAGTACGAGCATCATGATCTCGAAGTTGTATCAAACTTTGACAATATTATTTAGCCTTTTATTTACCTTCTAAGCTGAAAACCTATCTTCTAATATATTGAAGACGTAATTGCTCATGATAAATAAACAAGTTCCTGGGGTTTTATTTCACTTTCTTCCCTCTTTTACATTTGCTCATCTTGGGATGCAGTCTAACTGCCTTTTGAGGCTTAAGAGCATTATTAGGCTTTCTGTTCTTATAACCAAGTTGAACTGCTTAGCTACGAAAACAAAGGAAACAACGTGAGGAAGGGAAATAACATATTCTGAGTTCCTAGTAAGTTCCAGGCCCTTATATTTGGAGCTATAACATGTTACAAATGCCATCACTTCACAAAAGAGGAAATTGAGACTCAGAAACATTAAGTGCCCTGCCCAAAGCCTGTGTGAAAAGCAGAAAGGCAGAGACACAAATACAGGCTGGTTTAACCATTCATTGCCTCAAACACATCTCCACTGAGGACCCTTTACATGTCATCCTTTTCAAATCACTCAATCCAAAGTACTCCTCTGTAGGTACTCTTTTCTCGTTTATTTCTTTATGTTCCTTATTTTGGCTCAGATCCAGGCAGAATATGCTACGGCAAGTTGAGGTAACCAAGATGCCTCCGGATATCAGTGGCTTAATGCAATGAGGTTTTGAATGTCACTCATGCTACATGTCCAGTGCGGCTCAGCAGGGTCTTGGCTCCTTCCAGTCACCTAGGGAGTCAGGCCGATCCATCTTGCCCCAGGATTCCATGATGGCCAATTTGGGAACAAGGAAACAGTGACTCATGCACAGCTTTCTAAAGCTTCACTCTGGCAATGACACCTATCATCTCCACCGACATTCCATTGGTCAAGGAGAAACATCTGGCCATGCCTGCCTTCAAAGGCAAGGAGAAAGCGTGATCCTGTCCTATGCCTGGAAGGAGGGGGAATTTGACTGTTCATTAACATTTTAAAAATGTTGTGGCGTAGTCCATAGCAAATAGTGTTTCAGCATGATATAAAGAAAACATCTTTTATTCAAAAATGTATAACAGCTGCTGTGGGTATCAAGGCACCCCTCATGCTCATGGGGTCAGAATCTGTCAGACTACAGTGAGTGTTGAACTCACCCTGGAGTATATTTTCTGGCACAGCTTAGATTTTTCAGATATTTCTGCCTGCAGAGTCTCAGATGGGGAACTTATTTCTACCCAAGCTGAAAGGTAGTATTTGATAGGCCAGCATGGAATTTCTGTCTTGTAACAATCAATGGGCCCTTTATCTCAAGACCTTGATCCCCACCCTGGTCTTGGAACACCGTCTGTTTGTAAACAGCTTCACAGTTTGGCCAATTCAGGTAAATGAGAAAAATAGGGACATATTATAAATTATCTCATTAAAAATTAAAGCCAGATAAAATTGTATACATTTCACTAAATTATCTTTCTAGGCTTTGCAAATATTCCAAGGGCAGCTAATCTCTCCATTTTAATTAGATTGCACATCTTTTCCAAAGGCTACTGTCCTCATGTTTTAATATAAAAAGACCGTTCCTATTTAAGGCAGAGATCTGGAGAGCTGAGAATTAACATTCACTGTTAACCTTCTCTTAAGGGGAATGGTTTAACTTCAAGTGAGGAAGACCCTCCATATTTGAACCACATTTATGATTTTTAAAATAGAGTACTAGTAAATGATACCCTGAATGTCTGTGTAATTTATCTAAAATACAATTCCCACCCTATCCTATCCCCCTTAGTTTCTTCTTCTCCTTAGCGTTTATCACTACTTAACACATCCTATCTTTTGCTTATTTTTCCCACTGTCTCTCTCCCCCATCCATTCTGGGAGTTTTGTTTGATTCATTGCTTTATCTTCAAGGCTGAGTAAAGTGCCTGGAAGAGGGTAGCTTTTTTCAGTAAAATTTGTTGGCTGGATGAATGAACCAATGACTGAATTTTCAAGTTGCCACAATTAAGGAACACCTGTTACTTGAACACAAACTCTTGGAGGATAGTACCTTTGTCTTGGCACAAGCAGGTTCTCAATCAGTTTTAGTTAACCAAAGCAGTATTGGAAACATACATATAGGTTAATTTGGTATTGAGTAGGAAGACAGTAGGCCTGACACTAGCAGGTAACTTCTTGCAGTAATGAAAATTCAGTGATATGGCAAACTTTGTTGACCACACGTCAGGCATACTAAGTAGCTTTCTCCACCTTGTCTGGCCATGGTTTTTCATTCTGGGGGTTACATGCATGCTTAGGCAAGGCTGGAACACTCTTTCTGCCTCGTCAATTGGATGATTAACTGCTGTTTTTTCTCCAGGACTCGACTTAGGCATCACTTTTTTTTTTTTTTTTTTGCTGAGATGGAGTCTCGCTCTGTCACCCAGGCTGGAGTGCAATGGTGTGATCTTGACTCACTGCAATCTCCGCCTCCCAGGTTCAAGCAATTCTCCTACCTCAGCCTCCCGAGTAGCTGGGACTACAAGTGCACGCTACCATGCCCAGCTAATTTTTTTTTTATTTGTATTTTAGTAGAGATGGGATTTCACCACATTGCCCAGGCTGCTCTCGAACTCCTGAGCTCAGGCAATCCACCTGCCTGGGCCTCCCAAAGTGCTAGGATTACAGGCGTGAGCCACTGCACCCAGCTGGCATCACTTTCTATAACTGAAGTAAGTTAAAAAAAAATTTGTTGAATGTATTAATTAAATCTTCGGCATTGTTTAGACCCCAAGTCCTTGAATTATCCTTAACATCCTTCTGTGTCTCACGTACTACATTAGATCTCCACTGGCAAATCTGGTCAAATCATTTCAAAATATATTGAGCACCTGATCTCCATCTTCCAAGCTCCATAGCCACCATTACTGCTTGCCAGAGGTATTGCAATAACTTCCTAAATGCACTTCTGGATTCAGCCTTTCTCTCCTACAGTGTATGTGTAATTCAACAACCAGTGATTCTTTCAAAAGAAAAGTTGGATCCGTGTTCTTCTTCCACTTGATACCCGCCAGTGGCTGAGTCACTCTTTCTTACAGTAACCCATAGACCCTCCCTGTATTATATGCCCCCACTTCTAATAGTTCCTCTATTTCTTTTCTCCTTGCTCAGTCAGTGCAACCTACACATGCCTCCTTGCAGTTCCTCTAACCCACCGAGCGCAATCCCACTTGGATGGCCTTTGCCTTGGCTCTTTCTACTCCCTGAAATCTTTTTCTCAAGAAACTTTCATGATTCTTTCTCTCACTTCCTTTAAGTCTGAGCCCAAAAGTGACTTTACCAGAGAAAACTTGCCTGGCCACCATATATAAAATAGCATCCACATGGCCATCTTTCAACCCTAGCTCTCCCAACTAACCTCTTGATATATATTTACTTGTTCGTTGTCTTTTCTCCCCTCTATAATGTAAACTCCAGTTCATCCTAATATTCCCAGTATTTTATACTTTACAGAGAGTATAACTCAATTCATATTTGTTGAATTGTTGGATTGAAATCAATGAATGCAAGAAAATAGTTTTTTCCTTGAGGCTTTGTCCAGCCTGTATAAATTTTACTGTCTGGTAGGTGGGTTTTCTAAGAAAGAATCCAAACCATGCCAAGAGCAGTGAAGCCCATGACAAAACAACACAGCAGGGAGATTTCAAACCAATCCTTAGTGGAGAATTGAGAGAGGAAGTACAGTTACACCTGTGTTGATAAGTGAGCGCCCTCAATATCATTAAGGGTTTATTGAAATGGCACTGTCAGTTAGAATCCAACCCAAAGCAAAACACATCCTCAGAATAACAGATGGTTGAGAAGCTCCTTTAGAAAACCTGCAGACAGCATATCATGGTGGCAAAAGCTTGGGCTCTGGGGTGAGATTGCTGGTTTTCATTTCAGCCATGCTCTTTCCTAGCTGTGTGGTTGTGCACCAGATACTCAGTTGTTACAAGTCTTAGCCTCTTCATCTGTCAAATGAGAATGAAAATGATTCCTGAAGGGTGGAAACAGATGAGATGACTGTTCTGCTTAGTACAGTGGCTGGCACAAGTTGAGGACTAAATGTGAGCTGCTATTATTATCAGGATTGCTATTGTTCAACGTACTTGTGATGTCCAACTAGCCACACTTCATAGTTTAATGCTCAATATGGATGAGCAGAAGGCTTTCTTTGGGACTTAAAAAATGTCTTTATTTAGGCATCTATCCTTAAAGCAACACAGAACACTTGAATGGCTAGCTCCCTTGTGGGGTCTGGGGATACTGTTTTTTGCAGAGGTTGGAAAGGGGAGGTTGAAGTCAACCCACCTCAGTGCTGGGCACATGGCTGTAGGTGGTCTATTAATATCTACTAAAAGAAAAAGTGTCAAGATCAATTTCACCAGGGAAGAATGGAGCCTTCTCCCTAAATAATCAGATTCAGAGAGACTGCAGCACGAAGTTATAGTCAGAAATCTCAACATTAAATCTTTTGCATAGTCCTTAGAAGAGGAATAACAGAGAGAAGTGTCATTTTATCAATTTGTGCCTGAATATCCAAATGAAAGTAGGTGGTTTATGTTCTTGTAGGTTGACCCGTTGGTTCATGTTTGCATTTTTGGTTTGACCAAGCAGATATCTGAATCACATCATTACAAGCAACAAACTAGGAGAGAGATGACAAGTTTTAAAAGTTCCTGTAGCACATCACTTTGAGGCCAGAGTTTTAAACCAGATGCCAGTTAAATCTTCCCTCAGATGTGAAATTGTCATAATGACCTACAAGACAATATCTCATATTGGCCTCACTTTAATCAAAGATCTTTTAATTAATTACCTACTTTTCCAGTTCCTAAATTTGCATTTATGTGGGACCTTGTTAAATCTTGGTTTCAAATTATCTTTTTCTTCCCCAGTGAAATTTCTTTTGAGGTCATTGTAGATTCACTTGTAGTTGTAAGAAATATTGCAGAAAGATCCCTTGTACACTTTACCCAGCCTTCCCCAATGGTAGTATTTTGTAAAACTATAGTATAACATTACAATTAAGATACAGATATTGATATGATCCACTGATCCGATTCTGATTTCCTCAGTTGTATTTGTTTGTGTATGAGTGTTGTGTATTAAGTATAATGTTATCAGCCGTGTAGGTTTCTGCATCCACTACCACAGTGAAGATGTTGAACAGTTCCAACACCATCCACCACCACAAGATCTCTTTGTTGCCCTTTCTTAGCTACACCTATCCCCTACCCACTCCCGTCCCTCACTCCTGGCGATGTCCCCATCCCACCTTTTAAAATCTTATTTCAAAAATGCTATATAAATGGAATCATATTATCTGTAACCTTTGGGGGATGACTTTTTCACTTAGCATTTATCCTTAGAGAGCCATCTAAGTTCTTATACTTTATCAATCATTCCTCCCTTCTAATTGCTGAGTAGTATTCCATGCTGTGTAGGTACCACATAGTATATATCAATGTTGGTTTAACTATTCACCTGTTGAAGGAAATCTGAGCCACTTCTCGTTGGGGCTACTACAAATAGAGCTGCTATGAACATTTATGCACAGGTTTTTGTGTGAGCGTAAATTTCATTTCTGTGGGATAAGGCCCAGGAGTGCAATTGCTGGGTCACATGGTAGTCGCATGTTTAGTGTTTTTAGAAACTGTGTGCTGTTTTCCATAGTGGCTGTACCATTTTACATTCTCATCAGCAAAGCAAGGTTTAAGTGGTACAGTTTCTCCACATCCTCACCAGCATTCACGTGTTGTAATTTTTTTTTAAAGCCATTCTGATAAGTATGTAGTAATATATCATTGTGGGTTTAATTTGCATTTCCTTGTTGGTTAACCATGTCAAACACATTTTTATGTGTTGATCTGCCTTTGTGTATCCTCTTCTGTAAAACATCTGCTTATAGCTTTTACCCATTTTCTAATTTTATTGCTCATTTATTTACTGTTGAGTTTTGAAAGTTTTTTTTTTAACTTTTATTCAATAACTGTCTTTTGCTGGATATATAGTTTGCAAATGTTTTCCCTGGGTCTGTAGCTTGTATTTTGTTGTTTGTACAGGGGCTTTCAAAGAACACAAGTTTTTAATTTTGGAGGATTATTTAGTAAATTTTCCTTTTATGGGTTATGCTTTTGTTGTCAAGTTTAAGAATGCTTAGCCCTTAGATCCTAGAGATTTTCTCTATGTTTTTCTCAAAAAGTTTATAGTTTTGTGTCTTACAATTAAGAATATGATCCATTTTGAGTTAATTTTTGTGCAAGGTGTGAGGTTTAGATACACTTTGTTCTGACTGAGAATGCCCAGTTACTCCAGCAATGTTCATTGAAAAGGATATCCTTTTTCTACTGAATTGGTTTGGCACCTTTGTCTGAAGTCACGTGGGCATATTTGTGTGAGTCTATTTCTGTCTTCTGTTCCACTGCTCTATGTGCCTATCCCTTCATTAATACTCGCTGTACTTTCTAATTAATACTAATTTACTAATTAATTCATTGTATTTTCTTGATTACTATAGCTCTATAGTAAGCCTTCAAATCAGGTAAGTAATTCCTTTTACTTTATTCTTCTGTGTCAGGATTGTTTTAGATATTTTAGGATGTGTGCCTAGCCATATACATTTTAGAATAAGCTTATCTATGTCTATGAAAAACCTTGCTGGTATTTGGATATGAATTGTATTAAACATATAGATCAGTTGGGGAGAATTGTACCATTAATATGTCAAGTCTTCCAATCCATGAACACTGTATGTCTCTCCACTTACTTAGGTTATCTTTGATTTCATTCTTCAGCATTTGTAATTTTAAGCATACAAATACTGTATATGTTTTGTTAAGTGCATACCTAAGTATTTAGCTTTCTTTAGAGCAGTGTTATATATTATAGTTTTAATGTTAGTTTTTACATGTTCAATGTTAGTATATAGAAATGTGTTTGGTTTTTTTAATACTGACCTTGTATCCTGTGACGTTGATGAAGTCATTTATTAAATGAAGTCATTTTGAGAATATATTGTGGCTATCACATAGCTGAAATATGTAACCCTTAGGCAACAGCCAGAAGCCCTTACTGGTCACTTTTTGTTTTTGAAATGAACCCAAAGCCATTGTGTGATTATTCCAGCAAAGCACTGGGAGAGCTGCCACAGAAAAGATTCTTAATGCAAACACATTGCAAGGGGATCTGTTTCAACTAATCTGTGATCTAATTTAACTAGCCAACTTTTCACGCAGAATAAGTCAAACCTAATAATGAAGAAATGATCTGAGGCCAGCATTTTATAGAGAACTTACTTCTACTTCTGAAAGGACTTGTCAAGAAACGCTTGGTTTACTAGCCCATGGAAAATTCAGTGGTTTGAGGCCTTTGAATCACATTTAACTTGTAAAGGATCTCAGAAGTTATAGAACACACAGAGACTACCCTTTCAAGCAAATGTGTGGCCAAAATGATGCTAGCCAGCAACCAGCCCAAAACAGCACAGGAAGAGAGCTGATCCTGTCTATCTTACTTTCTTATGTTCTTTTCCTTTTGAAGAGTTTCCTTTAAGAAATTAAACAGGACAAAATCCTCAACTTCATTTTTTTTCCCCCAGTTCCCTAATTTTGATTCAGAACCACATCTTTGTTTAAGGGTTTATGTAGATAAACCTCAATTTTGTCAATCTCAATTTTGTTTAAGAAGTAGGATCAACTTCTAATTTTCAATGTTAAATCCTATGCTCTACTTTCTCCTGCAATATTCTCAAGATGACTGCACCAGGTTACATCCCACACTGGGCCAGACATTGTCATAAACCAAATAACTGTCCCTGCGTTACTGGCTCAGAAGTGCTACTGGCACGGTCTGAAACAGTTTATACTCAGCAAATTCAGTTGCTTCAATGATATGGTATCAAACGCTGGAAGGAACAGAGAGGAATCCCAGAAATGCTCATTGTGTGTGTCCTTTCTTAGCCAGTTTTGTGAGGCACGTGGAGGTCTACTGGGACAGCCTGGGGCTTTTCTGGCGATCCTTTGACTCAAGGAAAATTAATCCACACGGTTAAATTTTCATCATCATTTGAAACTCCAAGTAGCAAGATCGAATACTGACATTGTAGACACAACTGGCAACTTTTGTCACTAACTGTAAATTAGAGGCTACGTTGTAGCCAGAGGAAAACTCAGATGTTTTGGGGGACCAGATAGAAAATGTAAATGGACAAAAAGGTCTGCATAAAACAAGAACAGTGGGGACCAAGGAGAATTAGTAGTGCCTACCTTGCTTAAAGGCATTCAAATTTAAACAAATTTTAAAGTGTTGGATATGGCTGAAAAAACTATATGTCAACTAAATTTGTTTGCAAGACCACTAGAATAAAATCCTTGAGGTGGTAGCTGAAATTCTAGAGGAAAAAAAAATACTTAAGATTTCACATTTTTTTTTTTTTGTCTCCAGGTCTGCAAAGATAACCAAATCTCCGATCCATGAACTGGTGACTAGCTACTAGTTATGGCTAACCAAATCTCCAATCTATGAACTGGTTACTAGCTACTAGTTAGCCTCAAGAAAGATGGCTTAATGGCTTGCTTTCTCTCATGTAGTTCCCAAGCTCCCAGTACTATAGTAGAAGCTGAATTCAAAGGATTGCCTTTTAATTCAAGCAAACAGACATTTATTAAAAGTGCTTTTCTGAGAAACATATTTATGTGCGTTATAAACAAGAACACTCTTAACATTAAAAAATTTGAACTTTAAAAAATATGTAAAATGTTCAAGAAATGTAAACAGGAATTTTCATCTCGTTTTCCATATGGTTATGTAAGCACCTTAAATATCAACACAGATCACAGACAAGCCCATTTACATTCATAGGAATTTTCTAAATAAGAACAAATTAATTAAAAAATTGTTCCAAAATTAAATATTATTTTTTGGCAGCTAAAGTAGCACTTGTAATCAGGACTGAAGGATAATGTATGCTACATAGAAGTAAAATGTCCACTATAATTGAAGGGTTTTTTTTTCTTAAGAAGCAATTTTAAAATGTTTATATTTAAGATTTCCAGTAGACCCTTTCCTACAAGTTTCTCTGACGTCTTACATCTGAAGATGCAAAACATGAAATTAGATTTTCTTGATGACCCTTGTTAGGATTATAAACATCTATAAGCTTTTTCTTATGTTTTTCTGAACATTTGTTCAGCTTTTTCTTCCAAACTTTTCTTTCTTCCTCAATGGTTGATTAAATTTTGCATTTATTATATACGCCTTGGATGCCTCCACCCCCTGCAGTATTTATCACCTGAAATAGGCAAATAACCTGTTAGAAATATTTGTTAAATAAGAGTCAATAATTATTGAATGAGGTTGCAAAAAATAGGTTCAGAGGACAGAGCTGTGACACCTACGTGACAATTATTTTAGGCAATCAGAGCTCTTTTAGATTCTTGATTTGTGTGGTTTTTTTAAAATTAGTTTTTCGGTAGGGATCATGTTCCAGGTTTCCAGAAGACTTTTAGAATAACGGCTTTCAAAAGGAAAATGATATTATTTGGTTTTTAATTAAAGAAATCATCTTTTGCACACTAAGATTGAATGAAATATCTACTTTTTAGTCTCAAATACATTTTAAAAAAATTTAAGTATGTAAAAAGTTAGTTTTCAACCAAAACACAAAATTTAAGTGTTTATATTGAATAAAAGTATACATAATAAGAATAGAACCAAAAAATTATGTATGTTGTATTAGTTTCCCAGGGTTGCTGTAATGAATTATTACAAACTGCATGGCTTAAAACAACAAAATGTCTTCTCTTGCAGTTCAGGAGGCCAGGCATCTGAAATCCAGATGTCAGCGGGGTCGATTTCATCTGTCAACTCTGAGGAAGAATGTGTCCCATGCCTCTCTCGTAGCTTCTTGTGGTTGCTGGCAACTCTTGGCTTTCTTTGGCTTGTAGCTGCACACTCCAGTGTTTTCTGCCATCTTCATATAGCTTTGTGTCTCCTTTTCTTTTAAGGACAGCAATCATTAAATTCAGGGCCCACCCTAATCCAGTATGATTTCACTTTAACTTGATTATGTCTTCAAAGACCCTATTTCCAAATAAGGTCCCATTCACAGGTATTGGAGGTTAGGACTTGCAGGTATCTTTTTGGAGAGGATAAATTCAACCCTCTAAATATGTGTACATATTAGATATGTAACATGTGCTATAGAATATACAATGTAAAATTATGTAAAGTATACACTTTCTCTTGATAGATGATTTTACGGATATGGAGGAGAGAATCAACTTCAGATTGATTTTTAAATGGCACCATCTTAAAAATAAACATTTTAATGTCCTACTTGGAAAACGCATGTAACCTTTCGAGTCAAAGAATGAAGTTCCAACACCAGGAAACTCACTATTCTGGCCATTCTATCTTGATTCTAAGTGAACATTCTAATTAGAACCAACCCTCATAATTACTTTTATATTAATAGCATTATAAGGTAAATGTTCTTCTATCTGGGTTTTATCTCTCTGCTATAAATTGCACTGTTAGCTCATATCATGCCCCTTGCATTATCAATTATTGGAGACACTTCTTAGATGGAATTGGGGCCATGAGTAATTGGAGAAGCATCTGATAGATGGGGGAAATTTTTTACTTTCCCTTGCAAGGCTGGATCTCTATAATTTGGCCGCGAAAACATTGATATAAGACATCCCTTCAATTCATTCTGGGATTTTTTTTTTTTTTTTTTTTTGCAATGTCAGTGTAAAAAGCTATCGAGCAGGCAGGATATTTCCTAACAGATGAACCTCTGATTTATTTTTTAGTTTTTTTTTCTGCTGTCTTACAAAGAAGAAAGTACATTTATGTTTGTCAACATAAAAATGCTTTTATCTCTTGGTAAAAACCTACAATACTCTCTATTGTTCACCAATAGCCACACTCCCACTAAAACAGAGGAAAAGTTTCTGTTTCAGGGAACAAGTTTCTCTTTACACACTTTTGAGTTCAACACAAATTGGTGACCCTGAGAAGGAAGACGTTATAGACCCTTGAATCCCTAGATCCACCTAGAAATCCAGCTTGATTCATTTTCCCTCATTCTAGTAGTCTGATTTATGTCAGGAGACTGTGTTTAGGGAGATCAGGTGGCCTTTCTCACAAGCCTTTTTAATTTGCACCATTATCTGGTGATAACAGTGTAATGAGCCTGCATCTTCTGAAACATAGAAAAAACGCCTGTAAGACTCCACGGATTGAGGGGAAGTGGTATTGGATGCTATTAATGGGATGGTAGCTGACAAAAATGTCAAAGATGTAAGTTATTGTTCCAGGCCACTTGAAACCTTAGAATATGTTCCCCTAGTCACCCTATTAATGGAGATATATTATCTCTCTGAGAATTTCCTGTCAAACTCTGTTAAGTAAATAAAGAATAGGTGAAATATCAGAAACAGAGCTAACAAATGGAGCTAAGGCCTCCACTGGAAAGAAAAGAGCCAGCTGTTTACCGTGCTAATTCGAAACAAAATGAAAATGTATGTTTTTCATCTTTGCGGAATATGATTTTCAAACATAGTCTGGAAGTTGGCTTTAGGAAATACTTTTTTCTTTTTTTGAAAGAGATATTTAGTGGTCTGGTTTGTGTGTGACAAATGTGACTCTGGCCTTAAGACACATGTCTGGCTGAGCCTTGCGTGTTGCCTCTAAATTGAACTCAAACCGTGAAGTAATAGTTGAGTCATTTAGCTGGGTTAGTCTCAATGTGTCAAGATCACAATGGACTAGAACTTTTTATAGTCAGAGACACATCTGTAATTGTAGATACCGACTATCAGGCAGGACCCAGGGAATTTGGTGTAGGTGAGCAGAGCCACCCAGCTCTGTGGTTCTGGTGGTCCTGTGCAGATCTCAACCAAAGCCCATGTCATCCTAGGAATCTAACATAGAATCCATATTGTTCAGCCAGTGCTTCTTAATTAGGGGTGAGCATCCACACCCCTATACCCCCACTCCTGCTCTCCTGCCAGGGACACTGGGCAATGTGTGGAGACATTTTTGGTTTCCATATTTGGGAAGGTTGCTACTGGCATCTGGTGGGTAGGGACCAGGAAAGCGGCTAAGAATTCTACAATGCCCAGGACTGGGACCCACAGCAAAGGATTATTTAGCCCCAAATGTTGCCAGTGCCGAGGCTGAGAAACCTAGCTATTTTTGAGACAGAGTCTTACTGTGTCACCCAGGCTGGAGTGCAGTGGTGCAATCTCGGCTCACTGCAACCTCCCAGGTTCAAGCGATTCTTCTGCCTCAGCCTGCTGAGTAGCTGGGATTACAGGCACGTGCCACACGCAGCTAAGTTTTTCTATTTTTAGTAGAGTTGGGGTTTCACCATGTTGGCCAGGCTGGTCTCGAACTCCTGGCCTCAAGCAATCCACGTGCCTTGGCCTCCCAAAATGATGGGATTACAGGCAAGAAACCTAGCTCTTGAACAGTGATTCTTTAACATGGATGTGTGTCAAAACCACTTGGTCAGCTAAGAAGGCAAAGGCCCGGGCTCATTGAGGGGAGTGTGGGGTAAACGCACCTGACAGCAATAACATAAGCACATCCTGAGAATGACCCTGTATGGTAGATGCACCTGCATGTGTGTTCTGAGCTAGGGAATCCAGGAGTGGCCAACCCGGAGATTCATTCCTTATCTCTGATAAATATCTGAGCCCCCAGCCTGTCCCATGTAGCATGGCATGTATAGGAGATTGAGACCCTGAGTTCTTGGGTTAAATAAAGGTTGCCAGACAGGGGTTGTTAGTGGGAGGCTGTTAAGTGAAAATGCTATATAATGTTTGATTCATGATGTTTGCAGGCGGTTGTGGTTCTTTTGCCCAGCCAGTCAGCACTGCAGGAAGGTGGATATGTTGTCTAACCAGTTGCCACTGGATCATTTGGGTAATTAAGTTGGTTCTCCTGTCCAGCCCGCCGCCACTGGACTCTCTCCCCTGTATGGAACCCCTAATAAAACCCCAGGTCTGCTTTGCTGGCTCTGGGTCTCTCTTGAACCTGGTGCCTTCCCTAATGGAATTAATAGGGGTTTCACAAAACAGGGAGGGCCTCAGCCTTTGCAGTTTTCTCAAGTTTTTAGGTGATTCTCACTCGAGTTCAAGAGACACTGGTATAGGCTATTAATTAGGTTTGGAAGTTGGACATTAACCACTTATCAATTTTTTTGGTCACACATTTATCATTTTTGGGTTACACCTGTAATCTCAGCTACTTGGGAGGCTGGGGCTGGAGAATCTCTTGAGTCCAGGAGTTCAAGGCTGCAGTGAGCTATGGTCACACCACTGTGGTCCAGCCTGGGAGACAGAGCGAGACCCTGTATCTAAAAGAAAACATACAAAAACAACTTTTTGTGTGTTTTTGTATGTTTTGTCTTCAACTGCTCTAGATTTTTTTGGCACAGGAAAATGTATCCTATAATGGTAATTTATTAATCATTATTTTTCTAGGCCAGTATTTCCCACTCAATCTGTGGGTTGTGAAGTTGCTACAAGGACTGAGAATCCATATGTGTGCAAGCATTGCTCACAGAACTGAAAAAAATATTATCTTACACATATAAATATATGAATGTTTTCCAAATTATATAGATGATCTGATTAATAATGTACATGCTTATTTTAAAGCCTTACTCATTGAATGTTTTAGAAAGAGATGAACACTAATATATCTACGTCAAATGAGTTCATGAAATATTTAAATATTTATTTTGCAAAGGGATCCTCCAAACTTAAAGGCACCTGCAGACTACGTTTTCAAGATTTTTCCAAAGGTTTTTTTTTTTTTTTTTGGATCACTGTATCAGTGCTTCCAGTTTCTTCTGAGATTCATATACAGTTCTATATCTAATACTTGGTTTAGAGCACTGTTGCCCTAAGCTTGATTTCTCAAATAAGTCACCTGGGGATCTTGTTGTCCTACAGATTTTGATTGAGTTTGCCTGGACTTGTAATTCTGCAATCACAACAGGTCCCCAGGAAATGGAATGCCCCTGGCCCTCAGACCACAGTTTGAATAGTGAGAATTCAAAGATGTTAGTTTCTGGAAGTTTATGCACTTTTGGCACCACATATCTTAAAATACACTGTTGAAATGACTGGATCTTAGTAAACCAACTAAACAAAATAATGCAACTCACGTTTCGCTTATGTAAATGTTATAGAAAGTCCTTGTACATGAACTGATTAATTTTTTTTAACGGAGTGTTACTAGACAATAGGAACATGGGAAGAAAATTCAGAAGAGAACAAAATTCCATATAGAAGGTGGCTTAGTATGTTAGGGCTATTATAACAAAATACCTTAGACTAAGTAATTTATACACAGCAAAAATCTGTCACTCACAGTTTTGGAGGTTAGGAAGTCCAAGATTGAGACCCAACAGATTCAGTGTCTGATGGGGAGTGCCCTCTGCTTGAAAGAAGGCACCTCGTTGCTGCTTCCTCACTTGGTGGAAGGGACGAATGGATCCCTCCAGCCCTTTTATAAGGGCACTAATTATGCGCTAATCACCTCACAAAGGGCGCGCTCTCAATACCACCACATCAGAGATTAGGATTTCAACATATGACTTTTTTGGAAAGACACAAATATATCAGAAAGCTTTGACAGCAGGTGACTCTATTGGCTGGATGCTCCAGATAGCCCTGAACATGAATCACATTTTATTCCCAGCCAACCCTGGATCATTACTTCTGCAAGCACCACCACGGAGAAAATCAGCAACCTCATGGCTTGCAGGTGGGATCGCTCAGGTCACTTTAGAGGCTATCACATCTCTTTGTAAATGCTTCTAGATATCCCTCCCTGACTCCCCAGGACCATTAATTGGTTTGTTTATCTGTGGTAGAAATGGGATATTTGTGGAAGCAAGCAGGCAGATAATAGCTTCTCAATATGGGTCTGTAGATTAGTACCAATGAAAACAGGACATGCTGGCCCAACTGGCATTTTCTCCTCTGGCCAAGATTCTGGTACTAAACTCTGGCTAATAAACTAAAGCTTCTATTAAAGCAGAGAGCAGTGAATTAAAATACAGATGTTAAATATGCCTTGACAGCTGACCTTGGAAACACAAAACTCAGAGGTACAAACCATGTATCCCCACCAAGAGCCAGACAGAGAACAGACTTCACCTAACTGAGGGCAGCATCTACCCACTCCAGCCAATGGGTGTGCTGCAGGAATAGGGGTTTCAAGATTCTCTCAATTTTCCAAGGTGAAAATCTGAATTTTTTTATGTGTGAAACCTCCTGATTTTAAGTATGGAAAAAAAAACCTTTAAAAATTCAAACCTCAGTGTAGAAAAAGAAAATGACACTGGAAGTTGACTTTGGTTTTCACAGCACCAGTTTACAACCTTTGGTCTACAGCAGTGCGATTCTCCGACCAGCAACACCTGTATCACCTGGGAACTTGTTGGAACTGTAAACTCTCGGGCCCCACCTGGGATCTACTGAGTCAGAGACCCTCAGGGAAGGTCCCAGCAGTCTGTGTTTCAATAAGACCGCTATGAGACTCAGCTGCAAGCTCAAAGTCGCCAAGCACTCGTCTAGAGCTTTCCTGATGTGCCCAGATCAGTTCTTTTTTTTTTTTTTTTTTTTTCTTTTTGAGGCAGGGTTTTGCTCTGTCGCCACCCAGGTTGGAGTGCAGTGGCATGATCTTGGCTCACTGCAACCTCTGCCTCCTGGGTTCAAGCGATTCTCCTGCCTCAGCCTCCAGAGTAGCTGGGATTATAGGCGTGTACCACCACGCTCAGCTAATTTTTTGTATTTTTAGTAGAGATGGGGTTTCACCCTGTTGGCCAGGCTGGTCTCAAACTCCTGACCTCAGGTGATCCACCAGCCTTGCCTCCCAAAGTGCTGGGATTACAGGTGTGAGTCACCACGCCCAGCCCTGGATCAGTTCTTTCTTGCTGTGAGGCTCCTGCCTCAGTTTACTATTTAGTGTGAGAATTCCAAGTCTCCTTTCAAATTGGACATCTGAAATAAGGCTACTCTGCCTTTTCAGCTATTGCACTGAGGGGCTGTACCTCACCCTCACCTGCCACTCACTGGCTTGGGTTGGTTTTACTTTAATCTCCCAACCTGCCTAAATCTCTAGTCTGGAAACTGTTCAACCCCTTTCAATACCGAGATGAAAGGTATGAAATGGCTGTTTCTGTAGGTAAAAAATGATTGCATCTGATGCAACATATTGGAATATTGTTACTTGTTGTATACTTTCTTTCTACAATGTATATTTTCTCACAGAATTGTCAGGAGTACATAGAATCATATATATCACATGCCTAGCCCAGTGCTTGGCACACAGTAAGCTTTTAGTAACTGTTAGCTATTACAGTTACCATGTCTAATACGATGACCCAGCAAGACAATCATTCCCTTGCTTGGGTGAACATGTGGAGGCTCAAGGAGTTAAGTTCTGAGAAACTGCATAGGTCAGAAGAGGCAAATACAGGGCTTGAACTCTGGGATTTTGCTAATTTGTGCTCTGTTCCCCATGGTGCATGGTCTCCTCACCTGTGTTGGTGAGCAGAGTTGCAGGGGTTGCCTTTTTTTTTCTGGACACTGCATTTTGACCTGCTGGGTACCCTTGTCTAAGGCAGAGGCTCTGCTTTAAGACAGTGGGAATGCCGGGGTCATGCTAGCTCCGAAGGATCTCCTAGCACTGACTCATCCGCGATTCTGTGCCCAGTGAGATGTCAAGGGGGAGATACAATTGGGAGGAAGCAGTTCCGGATTCAATATCTTCTGGCTGGGTTGAAATTGCTGGAGGAAATTTCATTCCCGGCCACTAGCAGAACATTTAGGTTCCCCTGGCCAATAACCAGGAGCCCAGGAAGGGCTTTTGAATGTGTGCCAAGGGCATTGGTAGGGAAAGACCCAGGTCAGACAAGAGGGCCAACAGAGGGCAGCACGGGTAACGGTGCCCTATCGGTGAAGTATTACCCAGAAGAACAGGGTGACAGAGCCACCGGAAGGTTTGTGTCCGCCGCTGATGGTGGTCCTCACCCAGGAGGCAAGAGCCAGCTGAATTCTTGACCAAGCTCTGCCTGCTCCCACAGAACCACGCTCCCACAGGGCTGCGCCACCTGGAGGAGGCATTTTTTTCTGATTCTCTCAAAAGTAGAGCTCAGGTTCATGCTGGTCCTCAGTAAAGGTCAGCAGGGATGGGCTAGGGAAGAGGCTGAGATGTGGATGATCCCATATAAGACAGAGCAAGAATTCCACAGGACCTTTGAAATCAGGTGGCACTGAGGGACGATAAAATGCTGTCTCTCGCTTATAGAAAAATCTGTATTCCTTCACTTATTCAGCACGTAGTAGACTCTAGTTTTTAGAACAGTTTGAGGTTTAGCAGAAAGGGCAGAGAGTTCCATGTCCCTCCCTCTCTCCTCCTCCTACCTCCCAGTTTCCACTATTATTAACATCTTGCTGTAGTATGGTATATTTGTAACAACTGATAAACGAATGCTGATATATTAACTCAAGTCCATAATTTACATTAGGTCTCATGCTTTGTGTGGTATATTCTGTGGGTTTCCACAAATGCATGATGACATATATCCACCATTATAGTATCCTCCAGAATAGTTTCGCTGCCCTAAAGATTCCCTATGTGCCCTTTACTCATTTCTCCCTTCCTCCCCTCAACCACTGACGATCGCTTATCTGTTTATTGTCTCTGCAGTTTTACCTTTCTCAGAACGTCATACAGTTGAAATCATAGGATATGTGGTCTTTTCAAAATGGCTTCATTTACTTGGCAATGTGCATTTAAAGTTCCTTCCTGCTTTTTCTTGGCTTGATAGCTCATTTCTTCTTAAGGCTGAGTAATATTCCATTGTATGGATGTCACTTGCAGCTTCTGATTTGCAGAATACTGTGTTCAGTCCCTGGGGATGTACAGTAAACAATGCCTTGTATTTAAGCACCTACCTGATGTCTAGAGTTTTGTATTGTCATTTTAATGCGTTATCTCATCTAATTCTCATAAAGTCCCTCTGAGAGACAGGTACTAATGTCCCTTTTTGTTTTGTTTTGCTTTTTGAGACGAAGTCTTGTTCTGTTGCCCAGGCTGGAGTGCAGTGGTGGATCTCAACTCACTGCAACCTCTGCCTCCTGGGTTCAAGCAATTCTCCTTCTTCAGCTTCCTGAGTGGCTGAGATTATAGGAATGTGCCACCACATCCAGCTAATTTTTGTATTTTTAGTAGAGATGGGCTTTCATCATGTTGGCCAGGCTGGTCTCGAACTTCTGGCCTCAAGTGATCCGCCCACTTCGGTCTTCCAAAGTGCTGGGATTACAGGCATGAGCCACTGTGCCCAGCCTAATTTCCCTATTTTACATGTGGAAACTGAGGCTCAGTAAAGTTAGTTAACTTGTCCAAAAACAGCTGTGGTAGGGCCTGTATTTGAGCCCAGGACTTTTTTTTTTTTTTTGAGACAGAGTTTCACTTTTGTCGTGCAGGCTGGAGTGCAGTGGTGTGATCTCAGCTTTCACTCTTGTCACCCAGGCTGGAGTGCAGTGGCACCATCTTGGCTTACTGCAACCTCAGCCTTCTGGTTTCAAGCGATTCTCCTGACTTAGCCTCCTGAGTTGCTGGGATTACAGGCGGCTGCCACCATGCCCAGCTAATTTTTGTATTTTTAGTAGAGATGGGGGTTTCACCATGTTGGCCAGGCTGGTCTTGAACTCCTGACCTTGTGATCCACCCGTCTTGGCCTCCCAAAGTACTGAGATTACAGTCGTGAGCCACAGCGCCCGGC
This sequence comes from Papio anubis, assembly GCF_008728515.1. NCBI lineage: Eukaryota > Metazoa > Chordata > Mammalia > Primates > Cercopithecidae > Papio > Papio anubis. The sequence goes on from NC_044977.1 coordinate 69,178,369, forward strand.
CAAGGCCAGGACTTTTACCCCATTATATCTCACTCCTTGGAGAGATTTCAGTTTAGGGTGAAACAAGGGCAGAAGGATATGCATTGCATGCGTCAGCTTTTCCACTCTATAGGTTTACTTAAACAAAGTTCTCTTCTCCTGCCTGGGTCTCTTGCCTCCTACTATAAACATCCTCTAAAAATTGTACCTAATATGCCAAGCAATTCAGGTCTTGCCCTAAACTTGAATGCCCTGCCAGAAAAACAAACTCCTGGTAGTTAATTAAATGGGGATCTCCCACCATATGATACTCTGTCAGACTCCGAAGACCATCCTTCGCTCACGGCATCACAGTTCATGCCTAGAAAAGACAAAGGTACAGCTGGTAAAACAACTCAATCTTCTTTAATTTCTCATACTTGGCACTTCCTCTGACATCTTGGCCATATGGTTTGCTGTTGGGAAACTCAGAAGTTATGAAGGGTAAGGCTTATGGACTAGGGTTCACGATCAAAAGAGCAGGACAATGTGTTCCTTCTGCCCCAGAAGCTAACATGCTCCAAGGGCCATGCTTTGGATTGGCCACTCAAAACTCCGTCTCAAATCTGTTTGGCTGAGGCAACAGAATCTCTAATTTTCCCTAATTGTCAATTTGAATTTTTCACTTCTCGGCTCAAAGTTTCCCAGTGAAAGTAAAGAACGTAACTCTATGGTGGACAAACCTGAAAGACACCCCTTTAATCCACTGATCAGAGTTAACGTCACCAGGAATGGGATAATTAAAATTCCAAGCCACCAGACAGAATGCTCCGGGAAGAACACAGCACCACTCCTGTGATATTGTTGGCAAAGGCAAATTACCTGACTCTAATCACGACGAACCCAAATTGAGGGACATTCTATAAAAGTACTGGCCTGTATCTTCAAAAGCATTCATACCACAAAAGTCCAGGAAACAGTGCAGGCAAGAAGGAAGGCAAAAGAGAAATTGACAACATATGCAACTCGTGACTCTGACAATGTTAATTTCCTGATTTCCATAGTTGTATGGTAGTTACATAGAAAAACAAACATTCTTGTTTGTAGGAAACACACTGAAGTATTGGAGGTGAAAGAGGGTCAGGCCAACAACTTAACCTTTGTAGTGTTCTTACACCTTTCTTCTAAGTTTGAGATTGTTTCAAAATTAAAAAATTCTAAGATAGCTCCCAGTGGCTGCATTCTTTCCATAATGCCTTGGCTGATGTGTTGGGACATCTGTAATGAGATTCCACCCTCCCAGTGCTGTCTCATTCCCATGGTACCCCTGGCACTCTTCACTGATCCAGGAGAGGGTCTTTCCATTCATGTTTCTGGCTTCCTTCTACAGTCAAAAATACCCCATTGCCCCTCTGCCCATCACTGGCTGATTTTTAGCCTAAATCCAAGATCAACTTCACCTTCTTGTTCAGGCAGCCCTCCCATCACAACAGCCCTCTTGGCTTCTCTTTTCTGATTAGTTGGACTTAGCTTCCAACACCTAATTTAGCATTTTGCTGTACAAAGAAGCCTTTTGCCTGCCAAAGCAAATGTACACTTTGGGAAGCAGAGCTCATTCCAGATACCTTCATGAACACCTTCCTCATACTATGTGATCAATAAACACCTACTCACTGACTGATCACTGCTCGATTGGATCCTCACTGTTAGGAAATCAAAACCTATATACAATTCATTTCTGTGTGAAAAACTCAGCACTTTATTAATACAAAGGACTTCTACTCCTCCCAGCCTTGCCTGACAATTTAAAACATGTGGCAATGAAGGCTAAAGAGCCAACTTTCCCAAGCCTAAGAAAACCTCAGTTGCAGCTGCTGAAATGTTCTCAAACTATTAGCTCTGTGTCCATCTGAGACATTTAGCATCTTTCATTTCTCCTCTCTCATTGGCTGAATCCTCTTGTTAATATTTGCATGATAAAGTGTGTTCAGCAAATAACCTGAGAAGTAGAACTGGAGAATTCAGTCCACATGCTGCATTCCTCCAGGAATATTAGACCCAGCTGTTTGCCGTGCAACAGACAAACACACACACTCACACCTGCTTTCTTGTAAAGACTGGTCTTTTTAAAGATACCTTGTCTCTAGGCTAAAAATCATCCTTTGGAAAACAAATCAGGAGAATACAGGTGGGGTGGTCTATGAGGGGTAGAAGCGTCTCTAAAGTCTAAAACACCTGTGCATACTTTCTGTGGGGCACTAATTGTGTAATTCCATGTCTGGATCCATTTCTGCAGATGTCATTTTCCATTTTGTGCCTTCAAACTATGATATGAAGACAGGGAAAGTCTTAGTGTGTGTCTGTGTTTTTTGTGGATGTACTTGCTCAACTCAATTTTGGAAATATGGCCTTCGGTGGCTCATTTTTGTGTGATTGGTACATAATGATACTCATCAGTAGCTTATTGCTATGTAATCAAAACTACTCAAGATTTCAATGCTGCACTAATATTAACTTCAACCATTTACTATTTTAATGAAGTGAGTGTTGATATAAACATTTGCATACTTATTTGTCAATACAAACAGATTTGATGTCGAGTAATAAGGTCGTTAAAAGTAATCACATATTTACATTTTTAATCCCCATCTCCCTCCACCCCTTGCTCCAATTCCTCTCCCCTTCACCACTGCACTAAATAAATTAACGAGGTAGCATCGAAACCACAACATAGGACCACTGTGGTCTTTTCCATTATAGAATCTGTCACTGTCACTGGAGAATCTGCTGGTAGGTGCCAACCATACAGAGGAAGGTCACTTTCTGTAGTGAGATTACTGCAAGAGGCTGGGAGGTCACAGGGCTGAACTGTGACTTGTTTCAAGAGAACTTGAGGTGGGTTTAATGCATTTGGTAGTCCCAGATGAGACCAAACCCAAAACAAAACTGACAATGGCCTTTACTTGGGTTAAAGCTAAATCTCAAGCTACATGTATGCATGCCACAGCCAGCTCCTGGACAGGCATGTTGCATTCCTTCTCCTTCTCACTATCTAGACAGCCCAAATCTAGGGAATGGAGGCATGGTTTTGGGAGATAGAACAAACTGTGGCATGTAGTGAGAAGGAAAGAAAAAGCTGGAATCACTTTCTCGAAGCTGAGTTTATTGGTCCATTTTCACAGTGCTATAAGGAAATACCTGAGACTAGGTAATTTATAAAGAAAAGTGGTTTAATTGACTCACAGTTCCACATGGCTGGGGAGGCCTCAGGAAACTTATAATCATGGTGAAAGGCAAAGGGGAAGCAGGCACCTCTTTACAAGGTGGCAGGAGAGAGAAGTGAGGGTGAAGAGGGAAGAGCCCCTTACAAAACTATCAGATCTTGTGAGAACTCACTCACTGTCATGAGAACAGCATAGGGGGAACTGCTCCCATGATCCAATCACTTCCCACCAGGTATCTCCCTTGACGCATGGGGATTACAATTCCAGTTGGGATTTGGGTGGGTACAGACAGTGAAACCATATCACTGAGATGCAGCATGTGAGAGCCTGAAGAGATCTTGGAGATTCATTGCCTGAAATTCTAATTTTACACATAAACACCTAGAGGTTCAAAGGGCAACTGATTTTCCTGGGGTTGCGTAGACATTCTGGATTCTTCCTCAAAAGCCCTTTTCAGAATAGTCTTTTCTCAAACTAACACAAGGGACTCAGCCATTCGTCAGAAATAGGATCAGCTGTCCGAAGTCATTGCATGATATTAGGTCGGTGCAAAAGTAATTGTGGTTTTTGCCATTAAAAACGGCAATTACTTTTGAAATGACCTAATATATTCTATTCTGACAAGCATCCATTCCCCCTGCTCTCCCTATCCTATCACTCCTAAATAATAGCTATAGGGAGCTATCCCTTCTACAGTGGATCCAGTCTTGGTAGGACAATCAGTGTGCCTGCCCTTCCTTCTCCAAAGATGGCTTGCAACCCAAGGCCAATCGTGTTCCCTCTTCTTGGAATTTATGTCCTAAGCCCTAATAGATTGAAAAGGTTTGGAACTAATTTATCACAAGGTAACTGCTTGGTAGAGACTGTCTCTTAGGTCCTGCTACCTGGAACCCAGGGACTGATCTGCCTATTTCTGAAGGCTGGATCTTTTTCTGTCTTTGATTCTTGGAATTACTCTATCATCTATGGCAGATGCTGTGAGTGGGGTAACATAGTGGTTTTGACCTGGGGCAATTTCCCCCTCCCCATCCGGGAGACATTTGGCAATATCTGGAGACATTTTTTGTTGTTACCACCAGGGGAAGGATGCTACTGGCATCTATTTCATGGAGGCCAGGAATGCTACTGATATCCTACATTATACTGGATGGCCTCCCCCCACCTCCCATTAAAGAATTACCTGGCCCAAAATATCCCTAGTGCTAAGATTGAGAAACTCTGAGTGAACCCAATGCCCACCTCCAATGCCCTTTTTCATGTTCTTCCCTATAGAGACTAAAAAATATTCACTTTCCCAGCCTCTCTTGCACTAAGCATCAGGTGTCCAGAGGATACCATTCTGATCAGAGACACTAAAGGAGAAATTTGCTTGCCTGATAAAAGAGACAGGAGCAGCTATTCCTTCCCCTTCCTCCCGACTTGAAGGTTGATGTAGCTTAGTGCTCTGGCAGCTATTTTGTGATCATGAGACAAAAGCCAATAGAATCACAGGCACTCAGTTCTTACATTATTCAGCCACTAAGGTAAATCCAATGACAATCCCCTTTCAGGCTCCTTGCTGTTGAAGAAAATTAAACCCTCATTTGTTTAAGCCACTTATAGTTAAATACTCCCTTCCTTGCAGCTGAGAGCATTCCAACAAGTTCTCCTCCCAATAAACTGTTTTTCTGCTTATGTTAGCTAGAGTTCATTTCTGTATTTTTGCAAGAAAAGAACTCTACCTGATAAAGCACACTAAATGTGAGCTTTTGTGAACTACGTATTGCAGCCAGAATTGAGGATTTCTCTCTCTGATTATTCCTGATGCTGACTGGAATTTTGGCTACATATAAGCAAGCCACTGGCCAACTCTTTGCTACTGTTCAGCAATATTCTTAGATCTGGGCTTTGTGATAAGATTGGAGATAAAAATTACTTTCCCCATGTTTTCTGCCTCTTTGCAGTAGGTCGGAAAGGTCCTTCAAGCTAGAGTCAACTAGACATGTGTTCAGGAAAGGCCTTTTCAAGTTGGTAGCAGGACAAGGAGCTGAAGAACTGCTATTTTACGCTCCTCTACAACGTGACCACAAGGACTCAAAAGCAGGTATTGCAGTAGGAAGAGGCCTGAGTACTTGGGTAAAGTAGACAAAGCAGGGAAAAATAGATCCACCCTCCTCCATGGGCCCATCCCACTTCTCACACAGCTGGGGGCTGTGGATGAAGGAAATGCCAGCAATCATTCTCTGACCATGGCTCAATTGCTGCTGGACCTGAGTTTTTATTGCTGGTTTGTGTGCAGAAATCAGGGAGGTGGAAGCAGCTCTCAAATCTGATTCAGACATGAACTGTAGCTATCCCCTCCTGTCCCATGGAAGCTTAGCCCTGCCATAGTGCAGGCTGCTTTCTGCCACAGACCCCCGACCCGCAGACCTGCCCATCAGAGCAGGGTTGACTCTGCCCTTGTATCTCACTCTCAGCATTGCTCCTTTTGGTTTATTTTCTCTGAAAGCTTGCTCAGAGGGCCTGGGGGCTTAGCCATGATTGGCTCCATGTTTTCTCTTGATCAAGGTGAAAAAGTGTGGTCATTCCTTGGATTCTTTTTTATGGGGGGGGGCAGTATACGTGTACTGTTTCAGAACACAGGTTCTAAAATTTGATTGTCTGAGTTCAAATGGTGCTTTATCCTTTAGTGATAATAATGATGAAAATGATAGCACCAATAGTAGCACAACAAGCATTAGGTAATATTAATGAGGGTTGACTACATCCAATATTGTTCTAAATGTTTTACATATATTATCATACTTAGTAGCTGTTTGACTTTTGCCAAGTTCCCTAACATTTATAAGCTTCAAATAGACATAAAATGAGGATAATAACAGGACCCAATTTATTAGATTGTTGGGAGGACCAAAATAAATAACACAGCAGAATGGTTGACATCCAGTGAGTAGTTACACAATGTTAGCTTCTAAGATTCCAGGTGATAGGTCAGTTGAAAGCTACCTGACATTTATATTTTAAAAATACATTTTAAAGCAAATTGTTGGCTTATTTTGATCGTTTATTTTGAAGAGATCATCATAAATTAAACTCTGGAGCATCCTTTCAGCACATGAATCACCAACTAGTACAGCATGGTTGTAAAATCAAGACTCAAATATTGGAGTTCAGTGAAGACTTCCAGTTTCCTTCTTGTTTTGGGAAGACAAGACCAGTAAAGCTTGTCTTTGAGGCGGGATGGCTGGATTTATAGGGTTGATCTCAGTGTTTGAGGGTTCATGGTTGAGTATTCTCTTCCTTTACTTGCTAGAGCATGCTTATAATTATTTAAAAACAATTCCGCAGGCCAGGCATGGTGGCTCACGCCTGTAATCCCAGCACTTTGGGTGGCTGATGCGGGTGGATCACCGGAAGTCAGTAGTTTGAGACCAGTCCGGCCAACGCGGCGAAACCCCGTCTCTATTAAAAATACAGAAAATTTGGTGGTGGATGCTTGTAATCCCAGCTACTCGGTAGGTTGAGACAGAAGAATCACTTGAACCTGCGAGGCAGGGGTTGCAGTGAACCGAGATTGCACCACTGCACTCTAGCCTGGGCAACAAGAGTGACACTCCATCTCAAAAAAACAAAAACAAACAAAAAAAGAAACTATTTGGCAAAAACCCCTATTCCAGTGATTTGCTATAGTTAAAGTTGGAGGGAAAGTGGGCTGTTATGCTAGGATGAAGTGACATAAATGATAATGAAAAATTATAACAAAAGATACAAATACTGGGTTATTATGGAGTGCCAAGCACCACCCTCTGCATCTCATCAAGTCATACTTCCCTGTGAGAAAGACATTGTCTTTAGTCCATTTGTTTTCCTATAATGGAGTATGTGAGGCTGGGTACTTTATAAAGAAAAGGGGTTTATTTGGCTCTCCGTTCTGCAGTCTGTACAAAATGCATGGTGCTGGTACCTGCTCCATTTCTGGTAAAGCCCTCAGGCTGATTCTACTCATGGTGTGTCCAGAACTGGTGGGTTCTTGGTCTCGCTGACTTTAAGAATGAAGCCATGGACCCTTACGTGGAGTGTTATAGTTCTTAAAGATGATGTGTCCGGAGTTTGTTCCTTCAGATATTCAAATGTGTCTGGAGCTTTTTCCTTCTGGTGGGTTCATGGTCTCACTGACAAGAGTCAAGCTGCAGACCTTGGCCGTGTTACAGCCCTTAAACCAACCGCGTCTGGAATTGTTCATTCTTCCTGGTGGGTTCATGGTCTCACTGATTTCAGGAGTGAAGCTGCAGACCTTTGTGGTGAGTGTTACAGCTCTTAAAGGTAACCTGAACCCAAAAAGCGAACAGCAGCAAGAGTCATTGTAATGTAATGTAAGATTACAGTTTTCACAGTCTGGAAACGCACCCCAGCGAGTTGCGGCTGGTTAGCGCGGGCAGTCTGCATTTATTCCCTTATCTGGCCCCACCCACATCCTGCTGATTGGTCCATTTTACAGAGAGCTGATTGGTCCATTTTACAGAGAGCTGATTGGACGTTTTGAAAGGCTGTTGATAAGTGCGTTTACAATCCCTGAGCTAGACACAGAGTGCTAAGCAGAAAAGTTCTCCAAGTTCCCATTAGGTAAGCTAGACACAGAGTACTGATTGGTGTATTTACAAACCCTGAGCTAGACACAGAGTGCTGATTGGTGCATTTAGGATCCCTTAGCTAGACATAAAAGTTCTCCAAGTCCCCACTAGGTTAGCTAGATACAGAGTACTGATTGGTGTATTTACAAACCCTGAACTAGACAGAGTGCTGATTGGTGCGTTTAGGATCCCGTAGCTAGACATAAAGGTTCTCTGAGTCCCCACTAGACTCAGGAGCCCAGCTGGCTTCACCTAGTGGATCCTGCACTGGGACAGCAGGTGGAGCTGCTTGCCAGTCCCTCGTCGTGTCTGCACTCCTCAGCCTTTGGGCGGTGGATAGGACTGGGCGCCACGGAGCAGGGGGCAGCACCCGTAGGGGAGGCTCCAGACGCGTGGGAGCCCATGGCAGAGAGGGGGCTTGGCCATGGTGGGCTGCAGGTCCCCAGCCCTGCTCTGCAGGGAGGCGGCTGAGGCCCCACGAGAATTCAAGTGCAGTGCATGCGGCCAGCAGTGCTGGGAGACCCGGTGCAACCTCCGCAGCTGCTGGCCCAGGTGCTAAGCCCCTCAATGCCCTGGGCTGGTGGCACTGGTGAGCCTCTCCGTGTGCGGGGCCCTCCAAGCCAATGCCACACCCACCGGAACTCGCACTGGCTCCTGGCCTGTGAGCATGGCATGCAGCCGGGTTCCCGCCCCGTCTCTCCCTCCACACCTCCCAGCAAGCAGAGGGAGCTGGCTCCAGCTCCAGCTTTGGCCAGCCCAGAGAGGGGCTCCCACAGTGCAGTGGCGGGCTGAAGGGCTCCTCAAGCGCTGCCAGAGTGGATGCTGAGGCCAAGGAGGCGCCAAGAGTGAGGACTGCTAGCACATTGTCACCTCTCAATGGCAGAAGGTGAAGAGGAGCTGGTGTGTGCACAGACAACATGGAGAGAGAGGAGGTGAGAGAGAGGGGAGGGGGCAGGCTCTTTTTTAACAAGCAGCTCCAGTAGGAACTAATAGAGTGAGAACTCACTCATTACTGCAAGGACATCACTAAGTCATTCATGAGGGATATGCCCCCATGGCCCAAACACCTCCCGTTATGTCCTGCCTACAGCACTGGGGATCAAGTTTCAACATGAGATTTGGAGTGGACAAGCAAACCTAATGATAGCAGACATTATCCTCATACTCAGGAGGAGTAAATGACTTAAGCAAGGAGCCAGCTAGAAATTGGCAGAGCTGGGATTTGGACCTAAGTCACCTCCAAGTCTAGTTTGCATAACCACCTTGCTTAGTGACTGCCATAAGGCAGCTACTCCCTGCAACCCATTTGTCCAAGATGGATGGGCTCTGTGGACCTCTGAAATACTGGCTTGGGTGGGATGGAGAGCTCCATATCTGACTTCCTTTGGGCAGGAGTTAAGCTCTGAGAAGCCCTAACCAAGGATTTGCCAATACAGAGGAGGGGCACACTCATCTCAGAAATCCAGGGGGTGATTCTCATCTGATATTAGCACAGAATAGCAATCTGGGAAAACTGTCCTGTTTTCCTATACCTGTGTAGAGAAAGCTCTCAGGGTCCCCCCTGTATTGCTTATCTCCGGGTATGTCCCGCGAGATACTTAGCATAAAATGTATCCAATGTATCTCAACGACCTGTGCAGTGTGGTGATATTTACCGAATTCAGACAAACAGTGTTCTAATAAGGGATTGACTACAGCTGTTTGGCCACTTTGGCAGATGCTTTCCAGGATCTGTGTGCATTCATAAACAACATGTCACTGAGGTTCCGGCCAACCGTACCGCACTCAGAGCTGAACCTGTAAACCTCTCACTTCATCCTCCATACCTTTCTAGCCACTGTTTATTTTTCCTTGAGAAAAATGAAAGTTTTCTATTTCTTGCCAAGGCTCTTACAGAGAAAGCTGGCTTTAAAAAATTGTCCTTCTTCAGGCTCAAGCATGAAATCAGTTAGAACTCACATAAGGAAATTTAAAAGCAAGTCTAATTTACTAAATGTGCCTTAGACTATTAATTAAGTGAACCATTTTTTAATGAAGGGCTTATGAAGGAGATTCAAATAGGAAAAGGTGTATTTTTAGTCAGTCGTGATAAGAAGAATCTTTAGGAGTGTCATCAAGAATCTTAGAGAATTCATCAAAGTCTAGCGGCAAACCCACTGATCTCTTTCTCTCTCCCTTTCTCCCCCACTCACCCAGGACGCACCCATAGTTATCAAGTTGCGCACCCACATGTGGATATGCAGGCTATGCATTGCACAATCTGACCATGTCTGCAAGACTGACAAAGCCAGAAAATCAAATTTTTAGTTTACTAGGAGACATAATTCACATGAGGTCTACATTGCAAACGGCCAGTGGGTTCTTAATCTTTGGGGTTTATGGAAAGTTTTTGGATCAAAAAGACAGCTGTAAATCTCCTTTCCAGAAAAATGTACAAGCTCTCAATCACTTCAATATAATTTAAAGGGGTTCATCAGTCCCCACATCCCATCCACAGACCCCAGTGCTTGGGATAAGAATGTCAGTTTCTGACAGAACCAGTAGGGAAGCCAAATCATAATGAGAAGCTTACTTGTTGAGCAGAAATTCAAATGTTTAATAGTGTCATGTCAGTTTGACCTGTAAGAGCTTAAGGTTTAATGGATGTTTTGATGTCAATGGATATTAGAATAGACTAAGGCCAGGTAGTTCCAGAAATGTAACTGAATCCTGATTTGCTATACCATCCTTCTCCTTAATACTAACTTTTCCCAATCTCTGACAGATTATTCTTGAAAAGCTGACAGTTTCTACCCATATTTGCTAAGTGTCTCATTAAAAAGTTAAAAAAAAAATCTGGTTTCTAAGAAACCCCCCTTTGAATGAATGCAGTCTATGTTTTTCATTTTATTTTAAAAAACAAATGCTTTCTAATGGCCAAAATATTTAAGTTTGAAAGCCAGACAATGAGAATACACAATAATCGCTTCTCTCAACTTTTTTTATTCTAGCAATAATTTCCTTGTCACTTGAATGTGACTTCCGATTGTCACAATGACTCTGAGACAATGATTTGGTGCTGCCTGATGGCACAAAGTAGAGTTGTGAAGCTGATGCCAAAAGTATGTCAACTTAAGTCAGGAGAATGACAAAAGCTCCAAGCAATCTCAGTAGTTAAGAAGGCAGGCCAGGCTACTAAACTGGCACACAGGTGAGTTCTAGCACAGTATCTTATAAGTTGCCTCTCCTATTTCCTAATATTGAAGATCACTATTTGGCTATGTATGCTCTCTGTGACTCCAAACTCCATAACTATGGAAGGCAAGTAAACCTGAAACAATCCCCATGGGAATTTCTTCAGGGTGAGTGGGTGGGGGGAATGTAATCCTAGTGTTTGTAATAAGGGAATAAAATGATTGTTTTAGATATTAAAGGATAAATCAAAAGGCAACTCAGCCCTTTGTTTTTTCATAGATGGTAGGTAATTCATGACCCAGGGACTGACTTGCTCCATCACATAAGGCCAAGGAGATCTCTTGCAATAAGTCTGAGTGTAACCTCAAAGTCTTTCCCAACATAGCACCAACACCAAGGGGTTCAAAGTGGCAAGAGATGGAAACTGCTCTGCCTATATCTGCAATTCAAATTATGGCACCCTTACATCTATTGTAGATAGCATCCATTCTTTCACTCAGAAAGTATTTGTTAAGCTCATACTCTGGATGTCATAAAGCAGACAGCAAGAGCAGACTGATTTACTCCCTTGTGGAACTGATAGTCTAGTGAGGGAGCTGTGGGCTGAACAAATAGTCATACTAAAGGATACTGTATTTTATAATGTGTAAAGGAATGATCTTTGAAATGAGATCTGAGAGAGGAAAAGTGTCAACAGGGCCAAAGACTGGAAGTGAGGAAGGAAGAGTTCAGGAAAAGAGTACAGTAAGTGCAAAAGCTATGAAATCCACAGAAAGCAAGTGTGGCTAGAATGCCTGCAGCAGAAATTATGCAAGACAAGAGGCTGCAAGGTCAGGGGCAAGGAATGAAGTAGGATCTTTCCCATCATCACCCCCTGCTGAGATCCTAGTCATCCATCCTTTAAGCCTCAGCTAAAGTGAGCCTTTTCTCTTTCCTTTTCTCCTGGGCTGTTGTATCAAGAGCAGTGCTACTGGAACACCATAGACTTTATCACTTTCAAATAGAGTTTGTTTCTAAAGTCAGTAATTAGGGAAAAAACTATGTAAAGTGAAAATAAAACCTGCCCATGAACATGAATTTAAAATCACCAAGAGCTGGATTCTTGCAAGCCCCAAAGCCAAATATTAGCTTCTTGTGTTTCTCTTGCTTTCTGCCTTTGTCTTAGTCCATTTTCTGTTGCTATAACAGAATACTACAGACTGGGAAATTTATAAAGAAAAGAAGTTTATTTGGCTCACAGTTCTGAAGGTGGGGAAGTGCAAGAGCATGGTGCCAATGTCGGGCAAGGGTCATCCCAAGGTGAATAGGCTGATGGGGAAGACAGCATGTGCAAGACAGAGTTCAATTTTATGACAAAGCTACTTCTGCAATAATGAACTGTATTCGTCCATTTTCATACTGCTATGAAGAAGTACCTGAGACTGGGTAATTTATAAAGTAAAAGAAGTTTAATGGATTCACAGTCCCACATGGCTGGGGAGTCCTCCCAATCATGGTGAAATGCAAAGAAGGAGCAAAGGCATATCTTACATGGCGGCAGGCAAGAGAGAGCTTGTTCAGGGGAACTCTCATTTATAAAACCATCAGATCTCGTGAGACTTATTCACTACCACAAGAACAGTATGGGGGAAACTGCCTGCATGATTCATTTATCTCCACTTGACCCTGATCTTCATATGTGGGGATTATTACAATTCAAGGTGAGATTTGGGTGGGAAAATAGCCAAACTGTGTCATGAATCCACTCCTGTGATAACAGCATTAATTAATCCATAAGGCAGAGCCCTCAAGACCCCATTACTCCCAAAGGCCATACCTCCCAACACTGTTGCATTGGGGATTAAGTTTCCAAAACATGAATTTGGGGGAAACATTCAAACCATCACAGCCTTTTTCTCCCTAAGGTATTGGGAGAGCAAGGTCTAGTTGAAACAGGAAAGGGTCCAGGATAGTATTTTTTTCCTTTTCTTTTTTGCTAAGCCTCTGCATCCTATTGCTTTTGGTTTGCTGAGTAAGATATGCTACCTAAGGGCACAGAGCTCTGGTCAGGGAAAGTAAAGATTTTTTAGAGGATATCTAGAAGAAGGAGGTTGGAATACAGAGAGGGGCAGTGATGAGTAAATAGGATTAAGTTTTTTAAAATAGTTCAACAGATAATCCTCTTGTTTGCCTCATTAGGAAAGCTTGTATAAAAGGTGCATTGCCAAGCAATGTTTTAGGAGTTAGATTGTTTGTTATGAGTGTGTTTGGTGCATTAAGAGTAGTGTATGGCCTTAAGGTAGCTATAGAGCAAAGACAAAACTGCTTGGAGCGAGGCTGTTGCATCTGGGTTACATTTTTTCTCAAAAAGCATTGTGTCAATGGAGGGATTTATGGGAAAGAGGAGCCTCATTGATCCTCACAGTCATAAACAGTTCACTAGAAAATCTAAACATGAAATTAAAACATCCAACCAATTTGGGTCATCAACAGAAAGCAATGAAAAGAAATACTTTCCTCTTGAACTTCAGCCAAAAGTGATGGCCCTATGAAGTTACACAAATTTCTGCCAGTTTGAATAACACTTCTTTTAGGAAAATTTAACCTGACCCCTTTTGTTTTGTTAAATGGTTCAACAGGTAATCCTCCCTTTTGCCTCATTTAGGGAAGTTTGTATAAAAGTTGCATTGCTGAGCACTGTTGTAGGAGTTGCATTTTTTGTTGTGAGTGTATTTGATGCATTAAAGGAAGTGTATGTCCTTAAGGTAGTCATATATCTACCTTTTCTCTAGTATATATCCCCATAGTTTCTAGGATTTCTTTTTCGTAATCTCAGCATATTGGCTATCACTTGTATATGTCTAAATTAATTAATGAGACAATGAAATTAAGATTTCTGGGTCTATCTTTTTTCCCAATGAATCCTTATCTATTACTTATATCTTTAGTCATTTCATAAATATTGCATAAGCATCTGTGTATTAATTTCCAATTGCTGTGGTAAGAAATCACCCCTAATTTAGTGTCTTAAAATAACATAAATTTATTGTTTTACAGTTTTGAAGGTCAGAAGTCTAAAACTTGTTTCACTGAGCTAGAGTCAAGTAGATGACAGGGCTGTATTCCTCCTGGTTGCTCTAAAAGAGAACCTGTTTTTTCACTGTTCCCAGCTTGTAGAGGCTGCCTGCATTACTTGGCTCCTGGCCTCACATCACTTCAACCTCTGCTTCTGTTGTCATACCTCGGTCTCTGTCGTTGACCCTCCTATGTTCCTCTTTTAAGGACCCCTGCAATTACATTGAGCCCACTCCGATATTCCAGGATAATCTCTTAAACTCAACATCCTTCACTTAGTCACATCTGCAAAGCTTCTTTGCCATGTAAAGTAACATATTCACAAGTTTTCAGGATAAAATATGGACATCTTTGGAAAGGGCAGCACTATTCCCCTATGACCTACTATGTGTCATGTATGATGGTAATGCTATAGAGACCAAAATCAGAGTTTCTGTTCTCAGGGCACAGCAGCCTAGTAGGGATACTTCCTGACATACAGGGATGAAAATGAACAAAAACTCTAGAGCAGAACTCAGAAAGGAGCACAGTAAGCTTGGGGGACTGAGAGTAGATCTGGAGCACACAGTGGAGTGGGGTGGGGCATTTGCTGGAGGAAGAGGCAGCAGAAATTGGCAGGGGTACAGCCAGCAGAGGGGTGATGATAGTTGAACATCGATCAGACTAATATAGATTTTTATGGAGATTGAATCTCCAGCAAACATTGCTTATCCATTCATTCATTTGACAAATATTTACAGAGTTTCTACCATAACTTATGCACTATTCTAGGTATATGGGAACATAGAGAACAAAAATACAAAAATCTCTACTCTTGGGTAGCTTCTGTTCTAGTGGGAAGAGATAGACAATAAAAATGAAGTAAACTCTAGACTGTGTTATATGTCATTGAGCACAATGGTGAACAACAAAGCAGAGGGCTTTATATTCTTCTTTCTGTCTGTCTGTCTGTCTGGGAAGGGAAAGGACAGAGCATGCATGATTTAAAGATGGTATTCACAAAGCTGCTGCAAATCTCAGAGCAGGTTTTCACTTGTGCTCATGTCTGGGGGGCCAGATACCAAGAACATTACAGTGAAAATGCTTGATCAGATATCTCTGTTAATTTTAGAACCAAGAGAGAAGGGCACTAGTTGATTGCTGACCATGCATATAATGAAGTTTAGAAATCTTGTAAATGAAGAAAGTAAAACGATTGGTTCACCCTCCAAATTTTGCTTGCTGAGTAGGCTTCTCCTCCTGCCCATGAAAAGCAATCTCAAAGATAATTCAAATCTTGAACATTTACCAAGTGGGGAGCAGGGTGAGGGGTGCGCAACTTAGTCTGTTTGTGCTGCTATAACAGAATAACTGTGACTGGGTAATTTATAAACAACATAAATTTATTCTCTCACAGTTCTGGAGTCTGGGAAGTTCAAGATCAGGGCACTGGCAGGTTAGGGCCAGTTTCTCTGCTTCAAAGATGGCTCCTTAACCATTGCATCCTCCTGAGTGGAGGAACACCATATCATCACATGACAGAACAGCAGAAGAGAGAGACAGCGAGAGAGGAAGACAATGTCTGCTCACTCCCATAAGCCCTTTTCACAGCAGCATCAATCCATCCATGGGGGTGAAGCCTTCATGACCTAAACACTTCCCATTAGGCCCCACTTCCCAACACTATTGCATTTGGGGATTAAGTTCCCAAAACATGAATTTTGGGAGGCATGTTCAGACCATAGCAGGGTGGAAATGTCACTGCCATTCACTTGTTGCTTTGGCAATTGGTTGCATAAAATATCACTCTTACTGATACTCATTTATAATACGTTAATATTGAATCTTATACATAAAATACAGATCTCATAGTTTTCAAATTTGAGAAAAGGTAAAAATATGAATTTGCAACTCCTTTGGCTATGAAACTTGTTATAACCAAGAATCAAAGCAAGCTGCATTAAAATGGTAATGTCGGCCAGGCATGATGGCTCACACCTGTAATCCCAGCACTTTGGGAGGCTGAGGCATGCAGATCACCTGAGGTCAGAAGTTCGAGACCAGCCTGGCTAACATGGTGAAACCCCATCTCTTAGAATAAAACCTAGGACAGTGCATGAGTTATAGTAGAAACTCTGTAAATATTTGTTGAATGGATGAATGGATAAGAAATGGTTGTGGGAGATTCAACCATCATAAAATCTATATCAGTATGATTAATGTTCAACTATCATCATCTCTCTCTCTCAACTGGGTAGGTTTTTTTTAAAAAAAGATTCTGGCACACTGCCACTTGGTATGGAATATAGTTGGAAATAAACTGCAGTGTTGACGAGATGGTTTGCAAATCATCTTAAGCCTAGTACTACTTTATTGAGCTGCAAGATTGCTGACCTTCATTTATCATTCTGGTAAAGAGTTAACTGTTTAGCTGTTTACCTCTTGTTTTTTCTGATCTGCACGATGTCCCCACCTCTGACCCTATAAATCTAGAAAGTGGCTCAAAATAAACTCAGAAGCTTATGAGCCAATATACAAATTGTCATTTCTAAACTAAGCTGGTAAACTGGTAGCAAGTTGGTTTAGAGATTAAACCCAGGCATCTCTTCTGTAAATAACAGAGTTGGGCAAGGAGAGAGCAGTTTTTTCTGCCACCTGGGTCTGAAATAATAGAAGAAAGGAGTTTTTAAATTCCATTCTTTAATCACATAGCTATACTCTGAGCTATTTTGGGAAGGTGTTAGGGAGGAAGAGTGGTAGACAGGAGTTTGTGTATGATGGTCAACTATTGTGGGTGCACCCTGCCCATGTGAACCCTGCTCTAAGACATGCCTCCACCACTACTTCCCAAGGGATAGGCCCTCTGAACCTTGTGTAGTCACCAGACCCAAGATGGGTTGTACACATTCTCTTTCCTGGGAATTTCTCTTTGGGGTTCATTCATGTTGGTCCCTGCTGGATGTTTTAAGAAAGACCATACAGTGAAAGGACCATCTTTGTCAAATGATGCAAAAGCTGAGAGAGCTGTTCTGTGGGGAAAGAGATGAAGGAATCTGAATGCGGAGAAGCAAGAATGAGAGAATATATAGTCTTGGAGATAAAGAGAGAAAGTGCATCCATCTCTAGTTCCTATTCCTTCTGAGACCCATATTAGCCAGGATGCTTTTGGTTGCAAGTGACAGAAACACAACTGACACTTACATAAGCAAAAAAAGGAAATCCATTTGTGTCATGCAGCCAGAGAGCCCTAGAATGATGCTTCAGACATGACTTGATAGGGGAGCACAAACTGTTGTCAGGATTTGTTCTTTTCTTCCCAGGCTTCATCTTATTCTTTGAGTGGGCTTCATTCTCTCTCTCATTAGAGAAGTTCTCTTCATGTGGCAGCAGAGACAGCTGCTTGTAGCCCCTGATTTTCATGCTTTCAAGTCTATAAGCCAGGAGATAAGACCAATTTTTATTCCAGTTCCAAACTGAAGAATTCAAGATGAAAAATTCATTTGGAGGCACATGCACATTCCTGGACCAGCCATCTTGGCCAGGTGAATGAACTATGATGATTGGCTGGGCTTGAGACCTGTGGGCATTTTCACTAGGGGCCCCAAAGCCCTGGGAGTTCTTTCAAGCTCATAATTGATGTGGTGGTGAGTAGTTTTCTCAAGGAAGAGTAGGGTAGGTACTAGACAGACAAAACCTAGCATTTTTCCATGATGCGTTCACCCACTGTTATCTGGATTTGTGTGGAACAACCTCTTTGCCTATTTTCTTCTTTATTTATGGGTAGGACATTCTGTACCTAACAGTGTTATTTTTCTAAAGAATATGTGAAATCATGCTCCTTCTCCTCTGTTAAAACCCTCTTTGATAGGATAAATAATGCCCCCTCCCAAAGATACTGATGGGGCTCAAGACATGCTACCCCCAAATACAATCTTGGCATATTGAATATTTTAAACTGAAGGAATTTGAGAAATGGCAGGTGCAGGAAAGACTCTCTGACCTTCCCCTGAAGCAGATCATGTGAGAAATGTTCTCCCTATACTGGGAGGAAAAGAGCATCTTTATCTCCAAAGACAGAAGGCTACTGAGAAGCATCTGAATGAACAGGCCTTGTTAAGTTCCCCCACTTTGTTGCAGGTAGCTTATACCTCTTTTGTCCTGTCATTTTTTCCATGACTCTCTCCTCTTCATCAAAACTGGTATAAAAACACTCAGGTTTAACTCTGTCCTTGACTTCATTTCTTTATGAAGCCTTCCATGTCACATGAAGCTGACGTTAAATAAATTTGTAAGCTTTTCTGTTGTTAATCTGTCTTTTGTTTCAGAGGCCCAGCCAAGAACCTAGAAGGATAGAAGGTAAAAGATATTTTTCCTCTCCTACAATGTCCATATATGAATCCCCAATGCCTGTGAATATGTTACTTCACATGGCAAAAGAGACTTTGCAGATGAAGTTAAGAATCTTGAGATGGGGGTATTATTGTGGAATATTTAAGTGGAACCATTGTAATCACAAGGGTTCTTATAACAAGGAGGCAGAAGGGTCAGGTAGACAGGAGAAGACGTGATGTGACAACAGAAGCAAAGTTGCAGTGATGCAGCCATAAGCCAAGGAATGCCAGCAACCTCCATAATCTGAAAGAAACCAGGAATGGATTCTCCCTTGGGACTTTCAGAAAAAAAAACACACACACAAAAAAACAGCTTAATAGACACCTTGATTTTAGTCCCATGCAAGTCATTTTCAGACTTCTAACCGCCAGAGTTGTAAGATAGTACATTTGTGTTAAGTCTCTGCGTTTGTGATAATTTGTTACATGAGAAATAAATAAGAAAGTAATATACCTTGTAGTAGCCGTTTATTACACTTAGAATAAAACCCAAATTTCTAATTCTTTGCTGAGGCTTACATGGCTGGCTCTTTCTTCTCAACTGCATCTACCTTCATTCTACCTCACTCTATATCCTCCAGTCCTGTCCTGTCCTGTTCAAAATGGTAGCCATGAGCTCAACATAGCTCCTGAACACTTGAAATATGATAAAGGCAAACAAGGAGCTGAGATTTTAAATTAAATTACATTTTAATTAATTTACATTTTAACTTAGGAACTGAAGCAGCATATAACATTTTCCTATTAAACATGACTTTATTGTTTTGGTAGAATTACATTTCACTTTAACTGTCGGAACTTCAGTATTCACATTGAGATGTGTTTTCAGGATAAAGTACATACTAGATTTTGAAGACAGTATAAAAAAATGTAAAACATCTCATTCATGACTTTTAAATTAATTATATGTTGAAATGAAATGACAATATACTGGTTATGTTAGGTTAAATGAAATATGTTAAAAATAATTTCATCTGTTCCTTTTTTGCTTTTTTTAAATGTAGCAACTAGAAAATTGAAAAATTACTTAAGTAAAATTTAAAAATCACATTATATTTTTATTGGACAGTGCTGCTCTAGTCTCTCAGCTTTTGACTTGTTCCTTCTGCTTGCAAAGTGGTGCCCCAGATTTTGTATGACTCACAGCTCCAGCCACTTTCAGTTTATTCAGGTCTCCATACAAGTGTCATCTATTAAAGGAGGAGCTTCCCAATGCAACAAGCCCTCCCACTTCCCCGCAATTCCAGGGCTCATTTCATCTGATTTTGTGTAATACATGCTTACTTTATCCTCTTCATAGCGACCATTGATTGACGCTTGATGTTCTTATTTACTTCACTGTGTTTTCATTGTCTGTTTCCTCCCACTAGAATGCAAGCCCACAGGACTGGGAACTCTGATGGTCTCCTGGTCTCCTTCATCCTTGGTCTCCAGCATGGAGAAATTTCAGGTACTTGATCATTATTTCTTGACAAGACCCAGTTGTACTTCCCTCTATTGAATTCCCAGTGATTTCCCATGGAAGCTTTTTAATAAAAGTCCCTTGTTTTGCTTGAGCAACTTTGAAAGTGTTTCTATCACCAGCAACCAAAGGGGCTTTGACTAAGATAGTTCAGTGGCTGCACTGAAGGGAGTGAGGTTTCTTCACTCAATTTTTGAACCTGGAGCAACTTTGCAGTCCTATTCAAATATAAATGTGAAGGCAAATGATTAGGGAAAAGAGGAATAACTGGCTCTCTTTTCCTTTCTCTCTCTATAGTAAGTATAAAACATTTTCACTTGAGACTTATTTTTTATTTAGTAATATAAGAGTTTTTTTTTTTTTTTTTTTTTGAGATAGTCTTGCTCTGTCACCCAGGCCGGAGTGCAGTGGCATGGTCATGACTCATCATAGCCTGGATCTCCTGGGCTCAAGTGATCCTCCCACCTCAGCCTCCCAAGTAGCTGGGACTACAGGCGTGCATCACTGCGCCTGGCTAGTTTTTGTGTTTTTTGTAGAGACATGGTCTCACCATGTTGCCCAGGCTGGTCTAGAACTCCTGGGCTCAAGTGATCTGCCTGGCCCGCCTTGGCCTCCCAAAGTGTGGGGATTACAGGCGTGAGCCACTGTGTCCAGCCTATGAGTTTGCTGTGAAAGATTTTCCTCTAGACTCCTTGATACAGCTAACTTGGAAAGAAAAACTAAATTTTGGAAGGAAACAAACAGCAGTCAAACCTTCTAAATCTACTTGCAGCAACTTGAATTCCTTCTTGGGTTTTTACTGAGATTGCTGGTTTCCTTTTATTAGTTAACGTTGCTGCTGTTATTTACACAGCTGTTAACAGTGCATTTTTTCTTCATGTTATTTTTGTTTTTTCCAATTCTGTTTGTCTGGGCAAAGTTGGATGCTGACAGTTTATGTACAGCCAGGGATTTAAATGTGGAGTTGTCAGTTATTAAAAGCTACAAAAATAACAGTTCATCGTCTTAAGATAGAATGTTCTGGATGCAATTTTTTGAAAACAGGACTTGAATGACACATGCAACATAAGCAACTTAGACTTTTTATTATTAGTCAAAAGGTAGATCTATTCTCTGTACTTTTAATTGGAAGATAAAGTAGATTGCAGAGATAGGCCTTCTTGATGATCGTATCTTCAATTATGGAGGAAAATTCTTTAGTTTTCCAATTTACATATTTTACTCTAATTTTACCTTTTTTTCCCCTATTCTTTCATCTTCCTATCTTTTCTCACTCTCTGTGCTTATAAAATACAGAAGATGGAAGGGGAAAGAAAATCTATTTGACATGAGAGCATCAGGAACTGACCTATACAAGAGATTTAGATTGACATCTTCTTAGTGATAAGCAAGAGAAAGTGAACAACTATTTTTTTTTTTTAAGTTTGCAGGTGATTCAATTTCATCTACAGAAAATAAATAGCCAGCCAGTCAGAAAATGTTCAGGTCCCATTTTTCTCTAGGCATGAATAATTGGGTTTTGTGGGAAGAGATAAAATTAATGAGGATCAGATTTTTTGAGGAGGTGTCTACACAGCCCCAGCTGAGATATTGACAATTATTTTATTAGTTTAAACTATTATGGAGAATGATTCTGTGTCCTGAACAACCACTAATGAAACTTTTAGAACTGTGGCCATCCCTCTTACTTTGAACACTCCTACCCCAACCTCTGTGTAGGTGTATCCTAAAGGACACATGCAGTCACATTTGTTTTTTGATAAAATCTTCCACTGTGAAAGACAATATGCTTAAATAACTAAGGAAATCATTTTATTCAGCCTATTGCAATAAGGAGGATGTTGTTAATGAGGAACATCTCAAAAAAAAAAAAAAAATAGAAAAGAAAAGAGCGTGGGGTTTTATAGAAGCAAGTAAACATGGGAGTCATCCCAAGTCTTATGGGAATCATTAGGAAGATGAAAAAAATGGGTCTTATCTTTGACTTCTTATGAGTCACTGGGGAAAGTGAATCTTAGCTCAGAGTGTGTGGGAGCAGCATTGTCCTTGGGGGTTAGACCTTTCTCAGAATACAAAAGGGTAGGGAGAATTTCTCAACTGTTGCTCCTTTCTGGGAGCATAGGGCTCAGACCAAGTCCAACAGTCCAGTCCCTTCTTTTGTTCAAGATGAATGAACATACTTTGTTGCTGGACATGTCAGAGGTGATCAATAACCTGAGTTGGACAAAGCAAGGTATAAGAAACTGTCTCTCGGGGATTCTTGTTTGCATTCCTCCAAAATCAGTTGAACCATCTGTTGAGAGGTGGTGGGAAAGGTTTTTGTTTTAAAATGCCTAGAGATCAGGCATTTTCAAAGAGGAATGTCTGAGATGAAAAAGAAAAAGACTAATATAAAAGGTTGTATTCCAGAAAAGAGCCAGAATATGACCCTAAGGGTAGCAGTCCAGTGGATTCCAAGAGATCTGTGGAGGAAAATCTTTTGATTATGCCATTGTAATTTCTGGATACTCTTGAACTAGGTTATTGATGCTCTGAACGATGTTCGCAGTATTCATTTCCTCTTATATAAATGCCTAACAGACTTCCTTAGTGGTCCAGATAGTGACTTGTGCAGGGAGAATTCTGGCCCATGCATGGTCTGCTGCAGTGATGAGTCCTTTGAGGTTTGTAAGTCCTTAGGCTTCAGCTTGCAGGCTTCTTTGGATTTGGGGGAAATATGCCAGCTGTGAGGCAACTTAGACTGACAGGGATCTGGGCCATCGGTTTTCAGTTCTTGGTGACGTTGAGTCAGGCAGGATGGGAAAAGTTGGAAACATTAGTTTGGAGGACCGTAGCCAGATATTGAAGGAAACTGTAAGAACTGAAAATTTGGTAAGGACTAATAATTTGAGCAAGAGAGGAGTATCTAGTTCAATTTGCAGGTTGGTTCCAACAGAGACAACTTTTTTTTTATAAGTCAATTATCTGTTTACAGAAATCACCAAATGATCAGACCACGAATCCAAAAGTCAGCACCTGAAATCAAGTGAGTACTCAGAAAGGAAAAAAGTCACATCCTTACCTTACTACCAAGGGACAAAAATCCAAAGCACAAGAGCAGGAGTTGGACTCATTGTTTGGTCCCTGGATTGCCGACCAGGAACAGAGCAGGAGGCGCTCCATGAGACCTTGTTACCCAGGTGGAGTAAGGAGGGACTTGAAGGTGAGGTCCCACACTACCTAAGTCACACCACCAAAACTGTGAAAGATGATACACAGGACAAATACGAGACGATATTATTCAGGGTATTGCAATAGGGAGAACACACATTAATGCAGATCATCTCAAAGAAAAAGAAACGAGCTGAGAGATTTAGAGAGGGGAGTAAATTAGAGAGATATCAGAGAGTCTCGGAGTCAGGAAGAAGGTTGGAGATGGGTTGTAGCCCAGTCATGGAGGTCAGGCAGAGGTGGATGTTTTCTCTGCGTCTTTGAGAGCAATGTGGTTGTTTGTGCTTTGTCATTTCCCAGAAGGCAAAAGAGTGGCAGTTCCACGGGGCACTGCAGGGTGGGTGGTTCTCAATCATCAACTCCGCTTCGGAGAGCTCTGACTCAAATCAAGTTCAACATCATCTCCATTTTCTAAATAGTTGCTTCCACGTTATATTTACAGGGACTTAAACATGAATACCTAGCGATCCAGCAACTGATGTGTGGTTGACTAGGGATACCTTTTGCTTAGTAAGTCTAACTGCTAGTCTAGTACTTGGCTTTCTCTGTCATCTAGCTTTTCATTGGATTCTTTATTGACAAACTTTAATCTTGAAGTTCATTTACTTGAGGAGGCAACCAATTCTAATTTGAGTCACCTTAGTTGGAAAGTTTTACTTTACTCCATTTTTTTTTTCTTGGTAACTTTTACTTGCCTGTTGGCTCTAAACACTGGGAAATACAGTCATTTCTTGGTATCCAAAGAGGATTGATTCTAGAACCTTCAGGATTCCAAACTCCATGGATAATCAAGTCCATGATATGCGTGACATAAAATGGTGTAGTATTTGCATATAACCAAAGCACATCCTTCTATTTACTTTAAATCACCTCTAGATTGCTTATAATACCTAATGCAATGCAAATGCTATGGAAATAGTTATACTGTATTGTTTTTAAATTTGTATTTTTTTGTTGTGTTGTTAATTTTTGTTATTTTTTCCCCCAAATATTTTCTGTCTGTGGTTGGTTGAATCTGCAGTTGTGGAGCCCACAGATATGGAGAGTTGACTGTGTACAATGTTAGACCATAATAGCAGCACCAGTGTGATATTGGGAAATACAAAATTTAGTTAGAAACCTATGATTTAATCCCATTTTTAAAACCTTACTTGAACTTTCTAGAAAGACAGTTAGGAACTGAATTGAAATTGCTAGCAAAATGTTAGCAATTTGGATTAATTAGCAAGAAGATAATTTACAATTAATGAAAATTCTGAATTAGAGAGTACAGTATTTAAAAGAAACTCTGGTTTATTACTTTCTACCACATTCTGTAACTCAAATTCACTAAGGGAACTTGCCTAGAAGATCATCTTAGGAGACCTACTTTAATAAGAATTACTTATAATTAGCATAACAATTTCATATGCAAATGGTACTTCTAAAGTACTTTAAATTTACTCTTAAGTACTTTATACATTCCCATTTGCAGTCTTATTTACACCTTTAATTTGAGCTTTCTATGAAGAATGACTTCCCTAATGAAGAGTCAACTTCAAGCCGGCTCCACCAACTCTGAATTAGTAAACCCAAATCAATGAGATTTTACTTCACATATGTTAAACAGTACTATATATAACAAAAATACTGGTTCTTAGTGATATATTATACTAAAACTCTGCTCATATTTAAATTCTGTAGCATTTATATATACATGATTTATTATAGGCTGGGAAAGAAACTAAGTTATTGCAAGTAATTGTATGTGAAAGGCTTTAAAATTCATACTGTAACTGCCTGTGCTGTATAGCATATATCTTCATCTGGGACTTTTAAAGGGATAGCACTTTTGAAGACTATTTTCAGAAAATAGTTCTTTCAATGCCCCAAATCTTAGTTCATATGTAGAATCAGTAGGAGAAAACTGTAACCAACAGCACATTAATAGGCCTTTAAAACAAATATAAACTAAAATGTAAAAAATACATATTTCTCCAAACTTTACATCTAAAGGGTGAAAGAATATGCAAAATAGCTTCTAATTTTAGCTACCTGGGATGCTATATCTTTAATTTAACTCTGAGAGAAAATGCTTTGGACTGCTTTGAATTTTTAGAAATTTTTCCCACTTGGCAAGCAGCACGGGACACAGTTTTAAAATCTGATTTTGTCTCTATCTACCTTTTGCAGTTTCCAACTCTCCCATTTATCTCTAGGGACTTGCAGGCTGTGTTTACATTATGCCAAAGAGCTGAAGCAAAAGTGAAATTCCAATTCATCACCCAGATGTTTCCAAACTACACGTAACCATATTTGGAATTGTATATATAAAATATCCCTATAATTTATTATTTTTCCCCCACCTGGATGTTTTGGCATCAAATCACTTTATGTCTGGCAACTCCCAGGAATTTCATTTTAAGGCCTGGAATAGGGGTTCCTTGCTAATCAGTCTGCTTTAATCTTGAAGTCTAGCCAGGTTGCCAGGGGTAGGAGGTGACTAGACATTCCCCAAATGCCCAATGACTGTAACTCAGGCACTTTTTCAGAAGGGTGGTGATCAAAACACGAGGATCAATGATAGTGACATCACTGCTCCTAAATGGTTAGTGACTAATGAGAGAGAAAGCTAATTTGCTGTTCATTACTTTAAAAATAAACCCCTAAAATATGCATATATATGTATATACGTGTATGTGTGTATATATATGTGGGTGTATGTACGTATACATATGATGTTGCTTTTGTCATCAGAATAAAAGTTTAAATAATAGACAAAAATTATAATAACAGAGTAGGCACAGAGTCTTCGAGCTGGAAGCTCTCCTTAGATGAAATTTTAGTCTGTTTCCTTCCTTTCACAGATGAGTAAACTGTAGCTAAGACAGGTGACATGACCCATCCGACGTGGCAGAGTGAACCAAAAAAAGAACTGAGACCAGAATCGAGGTCTGAATAGGCTGTGTGCTGATTAGCTATGCCAGAATTTGATTTCTTTATTTTGCCACTGGGAAAACCTATTAAGAGAAATAAGGCTTTTATTACTTTACATGTCAAATTACGTTAGGATAATTCTTATACTGAAATAGGCTCAGAAAATTTTCATTTTGTTTAAGGTATACAAACACTGGCATTTCTAAGCCTGAATCAAATCATTCCTTCAAATCGCCACATGTAATTTACACTGGTGTTATGTAGAAGGTAATATAAACATAGCCTCTAAGCCTCAGTTTCTTATTCTGGTAAATAAGAGGACAAATATCAGCCTCACAAAAGCGTGGATGAACCAAATGTGTATGAAGTACCCACACTGTGCCTGGCATATTGTAAGAAGTAGTCAATAAATGGTTTTGATGATGTCATGGCTTGAAAATTCCATCCTGGAAGGGAAGGTGATGCTCCATGGATATCTAGACTGAGGACAAGCATAGTCTAGCGATCTTCCACGACAGCAAACTATGTGGTTACTTATGATGATGGAATCATATCACGTAGGTTTGCTGAATCATGTATTACATATAGAGGAATTTAGCTTATGAATCATAGGAGAAACTAGTGTGGTTTAAAAAATACAGAAACAGAAGCTCAACCAAGATAAAGAAATTGATTTTATAATGCTGGGGTTAGGGGTGAGGAGAAAAGAGGTAAGGGGGTTTTTATATACAAAAATCAATATTCACAACATCTTTAACAGACCTTGAGAGTTAAAAAAAAATCAAAAACTCATAAATAAATAAGTGTCTAAGTTTGCAGTGACTTGTTCCACAACAGTAGGTAACTAAAAAAACCAAAAACCCCTACGAACCCCCTGTCCCCCTGAAAAAAAAAAATCCCCACAAAACCCCAAAAGCTTAATGCAATGAGCGATCTAATCTAACCAACCCATCCAAACTCTTTTGTTCTGGAATGGTAAATACCTTAGAGATCATTAACAATGGCTTCGGTTTGAACATTGAGTTAGCTTCCCCTATACCAATGTGTCTAATCATTGAACCCCGGTTTTGCAGTTTTTCAGTGTGCCTTCCTGAGCAACAGACCTACAGGTTGTCTTATATGAGAAGTTTTAAAAAAATCTTTCTTCTAGGTGAAGTGATAAATGTCTGCTCAGGGCTGAGGAGACTTTTTGTTAAAAGGTCTCATCTCTCCTGTAAGCTTATGTAGCAGACACTTGACATTTGGGAGGGATATGTCTTCAGACCATTACGAATATAATTTTGGCCAAAAATTGTAGTTAAGCACCAAAGAAAAAATTTAAGGGACTCTCTTGCATCTGTAGTAAGAATTTTGGTATTTGCAAAAGACAACGTGTAGAGACAAGAAAGTGATGTTGAGATACTCATTCATGAATCAAGGGATGAGCTCTCAAACTCTAAAGTGACCATACCTGAAATCCAAATTAGCACCTGTGTTAGTTATCTACTGTTGTGGAACAAGTCACTGCAAACTTAGACACTTTTTATTTATTTATTTATTTTGAGACGGGGTCTTGCTCTGATGCCCAGGCTGGAGTGCAATCTTGACTCATTGCAGCCTTGACCTCCCGGGCTCAAGTGATCCTCCCACCTCAGCCTCTCAAGTAGTTGGGACTATAGGCATGCACTATCATGCCCAGCTAATTTTTGTAATCTTTTGTAGAGATGGGGTTTTGTCATGTTGCTCAGGCTGATCTTGAATGCCTGGACTCAAGTGATCTGACTGCCTTGGCCTCCCAAAGTGCTGGGATTATAAGCATGTATCACTGTGCCTGGCCAATACACTTTTTTTTATCTCAGTTTGTATGAAATAGTCTAGTATTGGCTTAGTTGGCTTATCTGCTTCAGGCCTCAGAAGACTACAACTGAAGTGTCAGCCAGGGGTAGGGTCTCAAGTGGAGGCTTGGCCAGGGAAGGCCTGTTTTCTTGCTCATAAGTTGTTGGTAGATTCAGTTCCTTGCGGTTATAGGATTGAGAGCTTTTTTTTTTTCTAGCTGTCAGCTTTTGGTCACTCTCAGCATCTGGAGGCTGTCTACAGCTCCTTGCCACATGGGTTTCCCCAACATGTCACTTACTTGAAGGCAGTGTGCCTCTTAGACAGCAAAAGAGGAGGGAGACATTCCAGCAAGACAGCACTACAGTCTTATGTAATCATTACTTGTAAATACACACTACATCCCAGTGGTTAGAAGCCCCATGTGCTATACCCAGTAGTTAGAAGCAAGTCACATTTCTGTCTGCACTCAAGGAGAAGGGATTACACCAAGGTGTGAATACTAGGGTGCGGAGATGATGGAGGCCAAGCCTTCACCCCCACAGGACATCTGCAAAATTATAAGTGAAAATACCACAGTACTTTGGGTTGTCTCTTGAATAATCAAAGTTGCCAATATTAATTCTGTAAAAACAAAAGGCTTTCTGTCTTTGCCTTATTCTACGAGTTAAGTTCCTACCTTAGAGAGCCAATCAACACATTTTTATTGAACACCGACTCAATGGGAGCCCACCCCTGCTGGCACATGTGTAGCTGTGGCCTGGGTGTTCAGTTACCCTCACTCCCTCTGCCTCAAAATGCTGTAACAAAAGAGGACTTCCTGTCTGCTCCCTTAATGTAGCTTTCATATATCTGCCATTCCCTTCCCCAACTCCAAGGTGAGGAAAGGGTCCAAAAGTCCAGGATTTTCTTAGCTGAAGAGTGCATTGAACTAATGCTACGAGAAGTCAACATTAGTATAAGAAAGTATAAGCTTTGAAATTCTGTTTCTTCACAATCCATGAGAGTCCCTGGGAGGGCTGAGAGATGCAAAATGCTAATGGGTGGTGAGTTATAGCAGATGAAAGGAGATCAGAGAGAGGAGGATAACTTACAGAGACCCATGGGAGATGAAAGGAGGCTGATCTGATATGTGGCTTGATAAAGAAAGCAACACACTACTTTGCACTATCTTTGGGACCTGCTAATAGTAAGATGAACTTGGCCTGTGTGGCCTTTAGGTACTTGGGCATGACTGAACATGTCTGATTCTAATTTTCCCAAGTGAATAAGAGGCTAAAGACTCTTTTACCCCCAAGGGAATAAAAATGACTTGAATGACATCATTATAGGTTCACCCTTGATGGTTCTGGGACATACTTCAGGATAAGAGAAAATGCAAACTGGGTGTGAAGTATTTTAATGTCCTCTCTGGACAGAAAAGACTTCTTAGGAGAACCTCTCACAGAAGAGGAAACGAGGTGCGTTGTTTACATTTCCTCCTTGCCCTGCTAGCTTTGAGCACAGAAAGAACTATCTTGTTAGCATGCTGCAAGTTCTCGGGCGGTTCAGCTAAAACAAATGAGAGGGGTGCCTTTTTGTCTCAGTATATGGGGATTTATGCAGGCAACCTGTATTAGTGTTAATGGGTGTTAGCCACGTAAAACCCAGCCCTTCAACATGATAATACATAATATACCCCTTAATTTTTAATTCACTTGGGTCTCAATTTTAAAGCATTTTCTTGTAGTTTGTCCTAATTATAATCATTTTTAATGACAGCTTAAAAATTTCATCCAACTGTCTTATCACATCCGGTACTTAATTTCTCAAGTGAACAGTTTTACTGTATACCATTCTGGGTATTTTAAGAACTAAAACATAAAAGGAGAGAAAGTCCTTTGTATGGTGAAACTAGATGTTAATTGTTCTAATATACATAAAGAGACCAAAGCAGTTTCTTGAAGCTAGGGCTGGCCTTCCCTGCAGAGGCTTCTCCAATCCCCTTCAAGGGAGATTTGCAAAACCCCCAGGGGAAAGAAAAGGATTTTTCTTTTTTCATTTTGCTGGGTTCTGCCAAAAATCAGAACCGGGATTGAATATTCATTGTTGTATTCTAAATGTTGAATAGATGAGTCTTGTTTGCTTAGACCAAAGTGGAAACTACACAGCTAGAAATGATAACAAGCTGACTACCTTGGCCATCCCATCCTCCAACCCGTTTATTTGTTAGGTTGTTTGAGTCACGGTGAATTTTCCAACATCTGCTCACAACTTCTGATCAGCCATTCAGGGCCTGGCCAGACTGCCATTAGGACACATGTTCATTTAATGTGCTAAATTAACTGCTGAGCTGGGAGAAAGCTTTGCCTCTTTCACTTAAAAAAAAAAATGTTCTGGGAATCCTGAATTTTGTCATGTCTCAGTCATTTATTATTTTTGGAGAAGCTAGCAGTCTCCAAAGAATGCATACTGAGCAAGCGGAAGCTTTCCTTTGTCTGGTAGAAGTTCCATCTACAGTTCTTCCCCTTCAGTTCACTCGGATCACCCCACAGATGGGCACCAATTCAAGTGGGAAAGCTCACCTTTGCTTGTGATTAACACTGAGGACATATTGAAAAGAACAAAGGAGAAACTTGAAAGTTGAGACATTTACATTATTTAAAGTGAGCTATATAACAAGCCACACCATGAAATCTGTAAGGCAGGAGCTCATAAACTTTAGTGTATATTGGAGTCACCTGGGCATGCTGGTGTGGGGGTGGGATGTACATTCTTACGGATCATTTCCAAAGATCCAGATTCAGTCATTCTTACAGGGCCATTTTTAATAAGAACCCGGTATGATTCTAAAATAAAATGGAAAGAGTGACGTGGGGGGCCGGTAACCTGGTCTCTTTGGCTGGATTTGGACTGGTTAATATAAACCAAACCTAGCCAAACAGAACGTCAAAGAAGCAAACAAAACCCCAATATCAGAACATTTTATCCCCCAGTAAATGCTTACAACTCTTCATGAACAGGCAATTTCTTTTTTCTGTAAGAAAAACAACCCTAATAATAGAGTTTCTACATACTCACACACACACGTTTTCTACACACATACAAACATCTTAAAACTGTCATATAAACCACTTGCCAGTGGGTAGTGACATGAGTTTCATCAGGAGCTTGAGATGGAAGGTGACATTTTGCAGGAAAATCTGGCTGTAGTTTGACCCTCTATAGTTTGGGTACATCCAGATCTAACGTAACTACGTATTGGGAAAAGGCAGCATTTTACTCCCCCCATCAGTTTACTCCTGCCGGGCTCCTGTTCCAGATGGCAGGAAGGCACAAACGCTATTTCCGTGCGCGTGCGGTCTGTCTTCACTTCCTTTTGGGAAAAGCCCAGGTTTTTCTGGGTGGCGTGTGTAGGGTTCACATTTGGCTCTGTGGTGCATGCACCGTCCACCCATACACCGATGGCCCCACTGACATTCTCCAAAAGGGCCCTAGGGTTTTCAGGGTAATGATCGGAGCCCGACATTTGCCCAGATAAGTTTACTCCAATCGTGTGCCAGATGGAATGAAGAATGCGGGCACAAACATTTCTCTCTCTCTTTCTTTTTTTTTTTTGGATGCATCTCTCCCATCTATGTGCATGTGCAGTCTGTTTTGACTTCTTTTTGAGAAAGGAACAGGTTTTCCCATGTGTTTTGTGTAGGGCCAATGCTAAGACCAAGAGTGATGCTCTCCCAGTGGCACAGACTGGCCTCGTGCTAGTACAAGCCCCCCCTCCTGCCCCGCCCCAAGTGGCCTATGGCGTGGTTCTAGAGATGAGGGTGGCGACAGAGTGGAAGTTGTTTCTTTTTTGGCTGAGCATGCCTTGGGAGGAGAATCCGAAAGCCACTGCCCACCCCTGCAGCTGAGCTCACGACCACCAAGGCAGTGGGTGAGAAAGCAGATCTCTCTTCTCCAGCTTGGCTGGGCCAAGGGGTTCCGTGGTCCTCCAAGCAGAAGGTTAAGTTGCATCCACCATCAATGCCAGAGGGTAAAAATCACCGCCAAATTAGTAGCTTCCAGATATCATTTTCAATAAAAACTTCATGATAAAAAGTATGTTAATACCCAATGGTTAGTGGTTTTTACGATGGTGTTAAACCATTTGTGCTGAGGCTCTACCGACGATGCTGTTTCCTCACTGAAGAAAGAAATTGGCTGCTAGTGCAACGTTTGTGCGCTTTCACTGTTGCTATAAAATCAGCCCCCAGGAGAATTTTAAGTCTTCTTGAATTGCTTTTTAGCACAGACTAAGGAAGTAAAAGTTCTAAAACTGCCTGGTTACAGACAAATCACTTAAAAAGCCAGCTTTGTACTGGCAAAGTCATGCTACAGGAAATGTTTCAAAAGGCAGAATATAACAATATGAAAGCTAAGTATTGTTATTTATTTAACAGATGAAACAGGCTGTCATTGAAAATGAAGCCTCCAGGAACTCTTTAAGGTCATGTGAAATGCCAGATCCTTGTGGTAACAGACATCCCACTATAATGTGTGATGATGTTTACACACGTATGTCTTGGCTGGTGGACTTGTTTATAAACATACACGAAGGCACATCTCCATTCAGTACAAGTTCATTAAACCATTGGAAGGTGATTCAAAATAGCACTTAACATGAAGCCATACTCCAAATGGTCAGTACTGTTGCTTTCTTTTTTGAGACACTGTCCCACTCAGAAATGACTTAAGCCATCCTCCCACCTCAGCCTCCCGAGTAGCTGGAACTACAGGAGTGCACCACCACACCCGACTAGTTTTAAAATTTTTTGTAGAGACGCAGTGTCACCATGTTGTATAGGCTGGTCTTGAACTCCTGAGCTCAAGCAATCCGCCCTCCTCGGTCTCCCAAAATGCTGGGATTACAGGCATGAGCCACTGTCTCCTGACACATTTTCTAATGAAAAATATATAACGATTTAGAATATAAAAATTATAGAATCTAGATTTAGTTTAATTCAAGTATATATTGAGAGTTAAACTAACTAGTCCTAGTTGTATGTTAAATACACCAGTGTAGAATCTTTTTATAAAATAGAGTGAGACCAGACCAAAAGAGTCACCATAAAGGGTAGGTTGCATTCTAGAGGTGGCACTTACTTGACTCGATTGAATTGGTCAGTGTGAATCTCTTCCTCCAACTGCCCATCTGAACCCCTGCAGGACTGACACTGTGTGAATTCAACTTTCTATTCCCTGTTCCCTGGCTCCTATGGTGGTGACTTGCACCTAAACGTATTCAATGTCATAGCAGTGACGTGGTCGTATATTTTCAACTTCTATGGAAAGATACTATTATGTTTTATTCATTGACCAAGAAGACAAAGATCATAATTAAACAAAAATAATTGCATCAAATAAAAGGAAACATTTGGGCTGATTTTAATGGAGTGAATGTGCGTCCTTCAAGCCAGGAATCTAGGTAAAATTGGTTCAGTGTAAGCCTCCTGGCATGTTGCCACATGCTGGAATGCTCCCTGGCCTATGTGAACGACCTTTGGGTTGGCCATCCCGGAGTATTCCAAACAACCTATCCTCCCCAAATGTAACAAAGAGCTAGGATTGTAAAAACTGGGGAAGACATTTGAGAAATGATAAACAACCCTGAAGATTTGAGTATTTATTCTAGGCTGCTTATGATGACATATTTTTATAACACTTGTCTGGGTGCCAGGAAATGGCAGGATGGAAAATCACATTCCCCAAATAAGTGAAGGGTGTGTCACCCTGAGCTGCTTCCATCTCTAGCAAACTCTATGGATAGCTGAGAAAGAGAGTTTAAAAGGTGCAAGAGATTTAATTCCTCTCAAAATGTCTTTTAAGAACCTTATGTTCAGAGGAGGCTTCTTTTTCTTTTTTTTTTTTTTTTTTTTTGACAGCTCGCGTTCAGTGTTTGCTAATTTGTGATCTTTAGAAATGTCTAATGTGTTTTCGGGCCTTCTGTGTACCTTTCGTAAGAAAGGTTCTTCTGCTTAATTAATTTGCATGCTTTTTTGTTTGCCAGATAGGGTTTTCTGTAAAAAAAAAAAAAAAAAAAAAATTAAATAAATAAATAAATATTTCCTCTCGGAAGCAAGCAAAGAAGGAATTGGAATACTTTTGAATTTCAGTTTTGGAATATTTTGTTTGGGTAATTTGAGGGTCAGGCTGATGAGAGATGAAGAAAGGTATAAGTCGGATTCCTCTCATTTTCTTTCATACTGTGTTTCGTAGAGTTTTTCACTGGAAGGTCACTTTGGTCTTTTTTTAATTAAAGTAAAACTTGAAATTGGGATTTCAGTAGGAACCCTGTATAATTTCTAAGCATATCACCACTCTCTCTTGTAAAATAAAGTTTTTTTTTTTTTTTTTTGAGATGGAGTTTCGCTGTTGCCCAGGCTGGAGTGCAGTGGTGTGATCTTGGCTCACTGCAACCTCCACCTTCCAGATTCAAGCAATTCTCCTGCCTCAGGCTCCCAAGTAGCTGGGATTACAGGTGCCTGCCACCATGCTATTTTTTTGAAAAGATTAACAACATAGATAAACTGCTAGCCAGACTAATAAAGAAGAAAAGAGAGAAAAATCAAATAGACACAATAAAAAACGATAAAGGGGATATAACTACTGATCCCACAGGAAAACAAATTACCGTCAGAAAATACTGTAAACACTTCTATGCAAATAAACCAGAAAATCTAGAATAAATGGATAAATTCCCAGACACATACACCCTCCCAACACTAAACCAGGAAGAAGTCAAATCCCTGAATAGACCAATTACAAGTTCTGAAATTGAGGCAGTAATTAATAGCCTACCAACCAAAAAAAGCCCAGGACCAGACAGATTCACAGCTGAATTCTACCAGAGGTACAAAGAGGAGCTGGTACCATTCCTTCTGAAACTATTCCACACAATTGAAAAAGAGGGTCTGCTTCCTAACTTATTTTATGAGTCCAGAACATCCTGATACCAAAACCTGGCAGGGACACAACCAAAAAAGAAAATTTCAGGCCAATATCCCTGATGGACATCGATGGGAAAATCCTCAATAAAATCCTGGCAAACTAAATCCAGCTGCACATCAAAAAGCTTATCCACCATGATCAAGTTAGCTTTATACCTGGGATGCAAGGCTGGTTCAACATATGCAAATCAATAAATGTAATCCATTACATAAACAGAACCAATGACAAAAACCACGTGATTATCTCAATAGATGCAGAAAAGGCCTTTGATAAAATTCAACATCCCTTCATGCTAAAAACTCTCAATAAACTAGGTATTGATGGAATGTATCTCAAAATAATAAGAGCTATTTATGACAAACCCACAGCCAATAGAATAGTGAATGGGCAAAAACTGGAAGCATTCCCTTTGAAAACTGGCACAAAACAAGGATACCCTCTGTCACCACTCCTATTCAATATAGTATTGGAAGTTCTGGCCAGGGCAATCAGGCAAAAGAGAGGAATAAGGGGTATTCAGATAGGAAGAGAGGAAGTCAAATTGTCTCTGTTTGCAGGTGACATGATTCTATATTTAGAAAACTCCAGCGTTGCAACCCCAAAACTCCTTAAGCTGATAAGCAACTTCAGCAAAGTCTCGGGATACAAAATCAGTTTGCAAAAGTCACAAGCATTCCTATACGCCGATAATAGACAAGCAGAGAGCCAAATCATGAGTGAACTCCCATTCACAATTGCTACAAAGAGAATAAAATACCTAGGAATACAACTTACAAGGTATGTGAAGGACCTCTTCAAGGAGAACTACAAACCACTGCTCAAGGAAATAAAAGAGAACATAAACAAATGCAAAAACATTCCATGCTCATAGATAGGAGGAATCAATATTGTGAAAATGACCATACTGCCCAAAGTAATTTTTAGATTAAATGCTATTTCCATCAAGCTACCATTGACTTTCTTCACAGAATTAGATAAAACTAATTTAAATTTCATATGGAATCAAAAAAGAGCCAGTACAATCCTAAGGAAGAAGAACATAGCTGGCAGCATCATGCTACTTGACTTCAAACTATACTACAAGGCTGCAGTAACCAAAACAGCATGCTACTGGTACCAAAACAGATGTATAGACCAATGGAACAGAACAGAGGCTTCAGAAATAACACCACACATCTACAACCACCTGATCTTCGACAAACCTGACAAAAACAAGCAGTGGGGAAATGATTCTCTATTTAATAAATGGTGCTGGAAAAACTGGATAGACATATGCAGAAAACAGAAACTGGATCCCTTCTTTACACTTTATACAAAAATTAACTTGAGATGGATTAAAGACTTGAATGTAAAACCTAAAACCATAAAAACCCTGGAAGAAAACGTAGGCAATACCATTCAGGACATAGGCATGGGAAAAGGCTTCATGATTCAAACACCAAAAGCAATGGCAACAAAAGCCAAAATTGATAAATGGGATTTATAAAACTAAAGAGCTTCTGCACAACAAAAGAAACTATCATCAGAGTGAACAGGCAACCTACAGAATGGGAGAAAAATTTTGCAATCTATCGATCTGACAAAGGGTAAATATCCAGAATCTTCAAGGAACTTAAACAAATTTACAAGAAAAAAACAAAAACCCCATCAAAAAGTGGGCAAAGGAGATGAACAGACACTTCTCAAAAGAAGACATTTATGTGGCCAACAAACATGTGAAAAAAAGCTCATCATCATTGGTCTTTAGAGAAACAAAAATCAAAACCACAATGAGATAACATCTCACGCCAGTTAGAATGGTGATCATTGAAAAATCAGGAAACAACAGATGCTGGAGAGGATGTGGAGAAATAGGAACACTTTTACACTGTTGGTGGGAGTGTAAATTAGTTCAACCATTGTGGAAGACAGTGTGGCAATTCCTCAAGGATCTAGAACCAGAAATAACATTTGACCCAGCAATCCCATTACTGGGTATATACCCAAAGGATTATAAGTAATTCTACTATAAAGACACATGCACACATATGTTTATTGCAGCACAATTTACAATAGCAAAGATTAGGAACCAACCCAAATGCCCATCAATGATAGACTGGATAAAGCAAATGTGGCACATATATACCATGGAATACTATGCAGCCATAAAAAAGAATGAGTTTATGTCCTTTGCAGGTACGTGGATGAAGCTGGAAACCATCATCCTCAGCAAACAAACACAGGAACAGAAAACCAAACACTGCATGTTCTCACTCATAAGTTGGAGTTAAACAATGAGAACACATGGACACAGGGAGGGGCCTGTTGGGGGCTGGGGAGCAAAGGGAGGGATAGCATTAGGACAAGTACCTAATGCATGCAGGGCTTGAAACCTAGATGACAGGTTGATAGGTACAGCAAACCACCATGGCACATGTATACTTATGTAACAAACCGGCACATTCTGCACATGTATCCCAGAACTTAAAGTAAAAAAATGAAATAAAATTTTTTTAAAGAAAAAATTAGCTTGGCTTGGTGGCACGTGCCTATAGTCTATAGCCTATAGCCTATAGCTACTCTGGAGGCTAAGGTGGGAGGATTGTTTGAGCCAAGGAGGTCGAGGCTGTGGTGAGCCATAAATGCACCACTGCACTGCAGCCTGGTTGACAGAGTGGGACCCTGTCTTGAAAAAAAAAAAAAAAAAAAAAAACAGAGAGAGAAAAAAACTATTTTGCCAATTTGTATAAAATTGGGACTTAGAAAGTAGTCCCTTCTCACTGAAAATTAGAATTCTCATAGCATGTAGAACTTTAATGTTGGCTTCATACTGGTCAAGTAAGAGATATTCTTAGTGACGAGTAAAACCAGGAGATTTGCAATTATGACTTTGTTCAGTTAGCAGTTGAAAAGTGCAAACAATTCATCTGATTTCCTGCATTTTTTGATATTATTAGTAGACATAGCTTTTGTATTTGCTGAAATTTGCATGAGGTATACATTAGCTTTAGGAAAGAGAGTGGAAATTTTGTGTCTCAGTAACCAGGTCTAAGTCCATAACCTCCAAAACACATAGAAACCTGGTTCCTTTTGGGGCTAAGGAAAATCATTTGAGTGATTCTTAGTGATGTCAGAGATGTCATGCAGCAGAAAGCCACTTTTATCCTTTTTGAATGTCCAACGTTGAGCATCTGAAGAAGATGAGGAGGTGTTCCGGATACACACAAGTAGACTGTGTCAAACTGCTTTGTGGGAATACAATCTGTGCAGCCCCACAGGTACCACTCTCAGAAGGATCCTGCACTTGTTCTGATATTCTGCTCTCGCCATCTTGAAATACTTAATCATTTTATCTTTAAACCTGGGTTTTGTAAATGAAGCTTGCAGGGACAGTGGAACATGCATGTGAGCAGAGGAGACATAGGCAATACGTATGTCATCATTTCTTGCCACCCATTCATATATAACCATCAAGAGGCCATTGAACACAAAATTTTGGTGGATCCATGGTCATGGGTATTTGGTGAAACTCAAAGTGAGTACAAAGCAATCATGTTATAAAAGCCTCAAGGTCCACAGTGTGCTAGTAGAATGTGGGCATATCAAGAAGTGAAATAAAAATATAGTAGAATTAGTCTTGTGCAGTTTCTACTGTTATGATAAGGATGAAATACACACACATGTAAAAACTATGAAATGCAAATTGTTTAATTTTGGTGATTCCACATATGTGTTAAATACTCCTTTATTTGCATGTAAAACAGTCACTGCACAATACAAACATAAATGGTAAAAAAAAATCATGCTAAAAAAATCATGCTAATGATTTAAAGTTTTAATTTTAAATCATTTACTTAGAACAACATTAAATGGCAAAAAGAAACACTGTGACTAATTGAGAGAAAGACCTTGGATGAAAGGAAAAAGCTTTGTATTTTAGTAAATATATTTTTCTTCCTTTTTGAGCAAGGAGTCCTACCTATTCACTTTGTGTTGAGCCTTGGGTAGCTGACCCTGGGGTTGATCAGAAGAAGAACAGTTAATTATTTAATGGAGATCATTTAATATAGGGAATTGGGTAAACAGATATCAATGGATTGAAAAGGCAAAAGAGAACATGGAGGTGACAGTAAACTCAGGCAACAGTCAGCACTCCTATGGCAGGGGCAGCAAAGCCAAAAGTTGGGGATATCAACACCTAGGAGTTGAGAGAAGGAACTTTGTAGAGGTGACACTCAGATGTCTATAGAAGGGGGTTTGACTGGTTGGCGCTGGTGCCTTAAGAACTCAGAGGAGCAAGCCCAACGAGCCAGGACTCTGACCTCAGAGGGGGTGGCACTGCTGGCTTGTGTTGGTGCCCCGATAGGGTGCAAATGAGGCTGGTTCTGGGAATGTTGGAAGAATCTGGAAACTGGATCAAACACTGCCAGAGCCAACTGCTGCTGTGGGAATAGCAAGGGAGGAGGAGAGGAGGGAGGGCTTTCTGCCTCCTTGCCTTCCAGTTCACCATTAATGCTCCCATTTGGCCAATCCTAAGAGGAATCCAGTTGGTGAAGGACAGATGGGGTTTGCAGTATCCCATCCCAGCATCATAAAGCAGATTATACAAGGATGGGATGAAGCCTAGGGACTAACTTAATAACCTACACACAAATTAACCATGTTGAGAGCTCAGGGGATTAATAATTTGTTACAAGAATCAGGTTTTCACTGGTGGCTACATACAAAGCTACAAAGTCCAATCTGCGAAGTTAGTGAGAAGTATCCCCTATGAACCACACCCTATCACCCTACATAAACAAGTCTAAACATGCGTTTCATTTAGGCTCATCAGTTTCCAGCCATGGTGACTTCCATCTCCTCCGTGAACATGTCAAGCCCATTCCCACCCTAGAGCATTCCTAGATATGGAGAACTCTTCTCCCAGATATTCCCGTGGCTAGCTTCTCACTATTTAAGTCTCAGCCCAAATGTTTCCTCTCTGAAAGACCTTTGGTGATCACAAATAGCAACACTTCTCCCACCTTGAAGCACCCTTTACCTCATTATTCTCATTTGTCTTGGCAATTATCAACATCTGAAAGTGTCTGCTTGCTTGTTAAATGTCTCCCCATTCCAGAGGGTCCGCACCATGGGAAGAGAGACATCTA
The DNA here is from genome assembly GCF_008728515.1 of Papio anubis. Lineage (NCBI taxonomy): Eukaryota > Metazoa > Chordata > Mammalia > Primates > Cercopithecidae > Papio > Papio anubis. Next base: position 69,218,254 of record NC_044977.1, read on the forward strand.
TCCTGCTCAGTGTCTAGAAGATGCCTGGCACATGCTATGTCCCCAGTGAAATGCTTGTTTTCAACTCCAAGTGGGAAAGAATCCTACTGCAAGTATTTTCTATCATTAATATTATTATGTGAAACTGTAGGGTATGGCTAGGAATACAGTACTTTGCTAAAGTGGTACTTATCAATTTTCTGACCATAGTAAACTCTCTACTCTTTTTTTAAAGAATATAATTGAGGATTAATGACTCTCACCTCATGGAAACTTTCTACTTAAGAGGTTCCCAAGTGTATTAGGCCATTCTTGCACTGCTATGAATACCTAAAACCGGGTAATTTGTAAAGAAAAAAGATTTAATTGCCTTAGAGCTCTACAGGCTGTACTAAAGCATGGTGCTGAGTGTCTGCTTGGTGTTGGATGAGGGCTCAAGAAGCTTACAATCATGGCAGAAGGCAAAGGGGGAGTTGGCATGTCACATGGCGAAAGCAGGAGCAAGAAAAAGTGGGGTGGGGGAGATGCCACACACTTTTAAATGGTCAAATCTCACAAGGACTCACTATTATGAAGACAGCACCAATCTACTCATGGCTTGATCCTCTTGTATAACCCATGTACCTTCCACCAGGTCCCACCTCCAGTACTGGGAATTACAATTCACCATGAGATTTGGGCAGGGACAAATATCCAAACTATATCTCCAGTGTTTGTGTATGTCCAGACACACTTTTGAGTTCCAGAGTTTTTGGTGACACAAAGAGGTTAAAAGACTCAAAAATGTTTTCTGAACAATCCAGATGTCCATCAACTGTATGAATAAGCAAAACATAGCATGTCATGATGGAAAATTATTTGGCCACAAAAGGAAGTATGGATACACATGCTGCAATATGGGTGAACCTTGAAAAACATTATACTGAGTGAAGGAAGCCAGTCACAGAAGACCACATATATTTATATGAAACATCCAGAATAGGTAAATCTATGAAGACAGAAGGGAGATTCCTTGTTGCTAAGGGCTGGTGGAAGCTGGGGGTAGGGATAGAGGAATGGAAGATAAAGAGTACAGGGTTTCTTTTTGAGGTGATGAAAATGTTATAAAATAGACTGCACACATCCTCGAGTATATTAGAAACTATAGAACTGTATGTTTTAACTGTGTGAATTTTGTGGTACATAAATGATAACTCAATAAAGAAAAGTGTTATTAAAAATATGTGTTTTCTGGTTCAAGATGGTGGATGACAATACACATTTATATTTTCTCTCGCTCTATACCAGGCATGAAGAAACGGTGGCCTATAGAGCAGATCAGGCCCATTGCCTCTCAGCCTGTTATGCGTAAGTAAAGTTACATTGGGATGCAGTCATACTCATTTGTTTTTGTGTTGTCTATGAAGACTTTCTCACTAAAACACCAAAGATGAGTAGTTTCGACAGAGACTTCATGGCCCACAAAGCCTAAAATATTTATTATCTAGTGCTTTAACAGAAATTGTTTGCCCATCCCTGTTTTAGAAGAAAAAGACAGGCAGATAAACAATTGCAATATTATTCAAAGAGTGACTACTTGTTATGCTAAGTGCTATGCGGCATATTAAAACAGAATATGTTGGAAACAGCCACCTGGAAAATTTCCTAGGAAAATGCAACCCTGTTATAAGCATTTCTTTCTTTTGTCATTACGCTATTCCTTGAATCACTAAATTTCACTGGTTCAAAGACTCCACCAATTATAAGGGGCATCATTATTGTTATACTACTAAAGAAGAAAAAAATGCTTTAGTTAAAAGCATGTAGCACACGCCTTTCTCACTGCATAGAACTTCTTCTTTACCCTTATTGAAAGAGCTCTTTCAAACTCATTTAAATGGATTTTTATCATAGATCGTTCTTGTACACACACAGAAAAGTAGTGAGCTTAGGAGCAAATAAGGAGAGAAACCTCACTGTGGGTAAGCCCAGAAAGAAGTCCCATGTGTGACATTTGATTTCCTGCCCCTTTTCCATGGCTTCTCTTATTCTCTCCTTTGTTTCTCACCCCCTTTCCCAGTTTTTGATCTGCAAGTCTTTGCTCTGATGCCCCATATTTCCCTTCCTCTGACCATACCCCCAACACGACTTCTTCCCCCCACTCCCTGTCTATTCCTGTCTACTACTTCTCACAGTCACCCACCATCACCCTTCTCCCACCAAAAGACTCATCACCACTGCCTGAGGATAGTGATTATAAGATGCATCCTGATTTCAGGGAAGGTAAAATATGGAAAGGTATGTGACAGACTTAGTGAAGAATGGTATTGGAGCTTTTTGCACTCTAAGTTATAAACCAGATGTAGAGAGATATGGGGCAGTAGTGCTAGTGCAACAGATGCTGCTTGCGTGATAAGTTTGGTGGATTTCTGTATGCCTGTGACTAGCTCATAGTCCCTTATTATGAGGAGTATCCTGGTTTCCTGATGGGGCAGCCTGTTGTAGTTACGACATTCACAGTTCATGCTGGAGTTCCAGCGGCTGGAGTGGCCTTTCTGAATTGCAGTTCCTTCTCCGACTGATGGGGGCCCTGTGGAAACTTGCAGTCAAGCTAGATGACACCCACTTTCCTCCACCCTCATTATGCTCTCTATGAGTGGTTCTCAAAGTATAGGTCCCAGACTAGGAGTATCAGCATCACCTGGGTACTTGTTAGAATTACAAATTCTTGGATCACGCCATAGACCCAACTGAATCAGAAACTCTGGGAATGGTGTCCAGCATTCTGTGTTTTATCAAGTTCTCCATGTGCAAGCTCAAGTTTGAGGACCACTTCTTTTTAACTTACCTGGAGTGGAGATCTCTATTATTTATCACCCTTACTGGCCTATAGGCCTCCATCTTCTGCTCCATAGAGATTAAGGGTAGCCAGAGGTGAAAAGAAACCTAGGTTTTAAAAAACTCATATCAGGTAAGACTTTGTTCTCCATAGATGGGACTGCTCAGTTAGAGGAAAGGAACCTATTCTTTGTACACTGTTGGAAGTAGAAAGCTTGTCTTCCCTGGGTGATGTGATAGAACATGATTGATTAGCAACTGTCAACTGGGCAATCAGAGAAGCCCTCAATGAAGAGGTGATGATTAAGTGGAGTGTGAAGGCCAAGAAGACATCAGCTTTTCAAAGACCAGGAGCAGCAGTTTTCTGCCTCCCTATCCACTTCTCCATTTCAAACTATCCTTCACACAGGTGACAAGTTATTATACCTAAAGCATTCATTCATTCATGTATTCTGGAACACTGGTGTTCCAGAAATGAATATGGCTTCTGCCACAGAGTCTATAGCACTATGAGATTTAGTCTGCATTCCTCCATGGGCCATCCTTTCTATCCAAATAGTATTTTTACTTCCAGCTCATGGCTTTGCTTATGCATCCATCCTGCCTGTGTGTGCTTCTTTTCCTCATGCCCAATTTGAACCTACCTATCTATTACTTACTGTGTCACTGTATTCATCACATTAATTATGCTTCTTTCACAAAGCCTTCATACAGTTCCACAATTTTTCCTAATCTAAAATATATCAGCACATCTATACATTGTCCTCATTATACCTGTTATACATTGCTTTAAAATTATTCCCTTAGGTGGTAAGAAATGTGGGCCGGGTGCAGTGGCTCGCACCTATAATCTCAGCACTTTGGGAGGTTGAGGACATGCATCCCTGAGGTCAGGAGTTTGAGACCAGCCTCACCAACGTGGGGAAATCCCATCTCTACTAAAAATACAAAAAAAAAAAAAAAAAAAAAAAATTAGCTGGGCATGGTGGTGCACACCTGTAATCCCAGCTACTCAGGAGGCTGATGCAGAAGAATCGCTTGAACCCTGGAGGTGGAGGTTGCAGTGAGCGGAAATCGCGCCACTGCACTCCAGTCTAGGCAATAGAGAAGACTTCATCTCAAAAAAAAAAAACCAGGAATGCTTACTCATATATCCTTTCTCCTCGCAGGTACTTTTGAGATTCAGATCAGATTCAGGTTTTAATTTTTTTTCCCCGAGTCCACATAGTAGGTATTTAATAAATGCATGTCAAACTGAAATAGGAAAATATGCTTTTAAGTGAGTATTCTAAGGAAATTGTTTGCAGCAGAGTTAGCATCTAATTCATTTTTCCTTATGGGCCACACTTCCTGTCTGGTGTGTCTACACATACAACAGAGGTAGGGTTCAGAGGAATCTCAGAACAGGAAGAAACCTATTTGGGATTAAAGGGTTTGCAAAAGGGATCAGCAGAGTAGATTTCTCAGTATTAGTAATCTCATAAATGGGAAGAAAGAAGAAGGGGAAAAGAAGGAAGAAAACTAAGCAAAATAGAAGAAGTGATTGTAAATTGAATGGATTAAAAAAAGTTAAAGGATTCAATATTTTTAAAAAGTGCAACAGTCATAGTTGAAAAAATTATTCAAAGTTAAAATATTTCTAACCTACCAGTTTGAAAGTTTACATAATTATCTGAGAACTAGAACGATTTCCAGATTACAAAGTAAATGGCCAAACTCAGAGTCATCTCAGACACCTGTTAGCACACACATGCATGATCAGAAGCTTTCCCAGGGTCATTGTGCACATTTTAGAGCAGTGTCAATTCAAGCAGCAAGAAAGCCCTCATGCCTTAGAAAGTGAAACAAAGGCAAGAAGGTTGCAGCCTTTTGCTTTTGTGGTTAAACCTTTTGTGTAAGGAATCAGACCACTACTGAGTCAGACAGCTGGGTGTCAAATATCGGCTCCATCCCGTACCAGCTGTTTGCCTTAGGCAAATTAGGAGACTGCTCCTCGGCAGCTGGTTTATTAGTGTCTGTAGGTTGTTGGGAAGATTAAATGAGATACTGCATGGGAAGCTCTTAGCATAGGGTTTGGCACCTAATAAACACTCAATAAATGCTAACTATCATACAAAAAAGAGCTCTTTTTGTCTAACCACCAGATGAGATTTCCTTCCTTTTGGGTTTGCAGATTCCACTGTGAAATGATTATAAAGCTATTTGCTATCTCACAGCAGAGGCCCACTTTCACGTTTTTAGCTTTATGAGTTTCCTGGCTGAGTGCTAAGAAATGCTTCATTTGACCAATGTGCCAAACCCATTTCCCTGCTGCAAAACAAGCAACAACAACACAAAAAACACAATAGTGTCCTACTCAAAACCAAAACAAAAGCCAGACAACAGAGGCATTTCTACAGCAAAGAATAATGAGCACATCAAGAAGGTAATTTCTGCCCCAGTCCAGGTGGCCTTCGATGCAGGGGACAGACAGCAGGAGCCATGTTGGTATTAACTTCATAAGAGTAGATAAGTCAGCGGGAGCTACTCAATCACTTGACAGAAGTCAATTCGGAAGGCATCTGAAATGCCTGACTTTAAAGATAATCATGTTAGGAATCAAAAAGGGGTCTAATGTTAGAGTCATGCCTTTCAAATGCAACAAATCATTATACCTGTCAAGATTTATGGACAGATGTATTTATGTTGACACTGGACCACTAACACTTTGACAAATGAGAGGCTTTGACATATACAACAGATACGTCCAAGTCTGTTTCTCGATTAAAAAAAAAAAAAAAAGGGATGAAGTAGTGAATTATGACAAGCTGGTGAAATGGGCTGGTGTGGCTCCAGGGGTCTCTGCTGTCCTGGCCCCACCACTGCTCATTGCTCATTGCAGCAAGACCAAACAACAGGAAGCACAAAGGGCTGTTCTCACCAATGAATAAGATTGGAAATGGCTGATCTGAAAGTCTAATAAAGAATGGACTCCCCATGGAGGTTACCCATACACGGAAACGAGTCTGATTCTTTAGCCCCCAAAGGATTCCTGGCCCTCTGTGAAGGAAGTGAGGAGAATTTGATTAGCAGCTAAGTATCGGAGTGTGGTGATGCCGCAGTGGCCTCGGCTTCTGACTAAGTTTATTAAGGAGGCTAATTCCTATCAGTGAATTAAAGTCAGGGCTTGATTCATACTCAAGCACCTGGAAGAAATTTGCTTTGGAGAAAAAAAAAAAGGTCTGTAAAGAGACAATTAGATTTATGATCTATCATCAGGAATTTGATAAACTTGAAACAGTCGAAAGAGACCTTCAATGATATTCATTAATGTAACAGAATCCGTAGCATTAATAAGAGGAAACTTTCCAGATGGAATTTTTTTTTTCTACCTGCTTGTTTTTGGATATTGTCCCCTGCTTTTTTGCACCAACTCATTCATACCCCTTGCCTTAGGAAAATTCACTCTATAATAATGTAGTCCCTGGATTAAAAGAAGGGATTTCTTTATCACAGGACAACTCAACATGAGCCAAGGCTTTGCCAGGAGGAAACAAGAGACTTGAATGCAGGCAGCGAGCTTCTCCATAGGAACGGAGATTGGATATTGGGTATTACTTGCAGAGAGGGAGAACTTGGCGTTACTGAGTGAGAGGTTTCCGTAAGGTACAGCAGACAGCTTGGGTGGAAAATAAAGGCTCAGCCAGTATGTGTCCACACTTGTGCACAAATGCACACACATTTTGAATTTAGATGTGACTATGGAAAACGAGAATAAGAGGAGTGCTGCAGGATACAGACATCAACTATGTCAACATTCATTTATTCATTTAAAAAATATTTATGAACACTTACTGTGCTCCAGGCACCATGCTAAGCCATGGAGATACACCATTGGAATATCTCAGGTAACTTGCCTGCTCTCAGGAGCTTAGTCTCAGGCTGTGGCTGGTTCAAGGGCAAGGAGCATCAAGCAATAAATATGGGCAAGTAAGCAAAAGAATTGTGGACTAAGGAAAATAAATGCCATAAAGAAAATAGATACCTGTAGGATGAGGAGTAACTTGGGGGAGGGAACTACTCTAAGCTAAAGGAGGATTTATGCTAAGGTGGCTAAGAGATAAAAGCTGGAAGAAGACAGTGAACCAGTGATGCTAAAACCTGAGTTTGCTCAAGAGCAGGCCAGCAAGTTTAAAGGCCCTGAGACAGCCAAGCACTAGGCTTATAGGGGGAACAGAAAGGAAGTCAAGCATGATGAAGTAGCTAAGTGAGTAAGAGGAGAGAGTGGTGAGGATCCAATTGAATGGTTTTAGCTTAAGAATGATATCTGATTTTAATTTAAAAAATACATCCTGAGTGCTCCATGAGGGACTGATTAAAGAGAGGTAAGAATGAGCGCAGGGAGATTTGTTAAGGCTATCTAGTATTTCAGGCAAGATGATGGCAGCTTGGACCACGTGGATACCATGCGGAGGGAGAGAAGTGGATGGATTTGGGATTGATTTTGGAGTCAAAACAGACTATAATTTCATAGTTGGTTTATTCTAAGGTTTAAAACATTTTTTTCCACCATGTACCTAAGATTTATATGGAGATTTATGAAATGGTACCCACACAGTGCTTTGAATTCCTTGGAGGGAAGCAAAGCATTATTATTATTTTCTTTACTCATATTGTGAATTTATTAACTTTTAACTCCTATATTGGGGTAGGTATTTCACTGACAGCTGGGGTCTCATTTAGCTAACCAGGTGCCCATGTTAAACAAAGGTTATATTATTATTGAAGTTATTATTAGAGAAATATAATAGCTCATGTTGAATACCAATAACAAAACCTAATTTCATATAACTCCAGCAGGCAGCCTTAGTTATGGGGCACAGGTAGGTGTACGCAGTGAGCGTGTTTCTGATGCTCAATGTCTTCTTTTCTTACCAGTTTTAAGGGGGTTTAAAATCTTGAGTGATTCCAGACCAATTCATTCCAAAGGATAGCTTTGCACAGTTGTCAAAACCAAAACCTTCTCCAGAATTTTAAATTAATCTCTTGAGGGATAAAGGGTTAGGATGTTGACAGGGCAAAAGAAAAAACGTCCAAATTAACTGGTCCTTAAGAAGTAATTAAACCCAGGAAATTTGGTTATAGGAGGAAGGGTAATTTTGGAATAGGCTTATGATTAAATTTAAGAAAACATAATAAATGCAGTAAGAATATACATGCATATATTTTTCATAGATTGGAGGACAAAATCAGAGCTAATATATGACCTGAGAGCATTCACGTCTTCCCCCTCAAGACCCTCCTTCTCCAACATCAGATCGTATCAGGCATAAAATTCACACAGTCGTGAACACCATTACTTACAGTTGTTTTAGAAAACATCTTAGAGCCAGCAAACAGGATAATATGGCTTAATGAGGCAATTGTATGTAGAAACTCTGGCTAATATCTGTGTAAACTACAATGAAAAATATCCCATAATATAAACTGGGCGCTGGTTGAGGACACAGCCACTGCTATTGGTGTTGATGTGCATCAGTGGAGTGCAGCCTAAAAACCTGGAGATGAGTACTCTCTGGGAGTCAGAAAATCAATAAATAGTTGGAAGATGAGCATTTTCAACAGCATTAACCCAAATAATAAGTCAGATGGGCAGAGGAAGCATTTCCTACAACTGAGTGATAAGTTGTGAATTCTGGAAAGAGTGAAGCATCCTTATCTTTCTCCAGATCCTTTGCTCTCATTGTCCATGCTCCCCTCTATCATGGCTGACATTGCTATTGCCTTAGTTGCCTACCCAATTTTTGCTCTTCTTTTCTGTTCCTAGAACCCTGATTTTGTTTGGGGTGACGATGTGCCTAGGTGAGCCCAGCTTTCAGGTTCTCTTGCAGCTAGGTTTGGCCATGTGACACATTTCTGGTTAATGAGAAATAAGTGGAAATCCTTTGGATAGAGCTTCCTGGAAGGAAGTTTTCCTAATTGAGAAAGGCTGGATTGGCATATCTTTAAACTATTTTTTTAAACCTTTCACCCTTTGTTTTATTGCTCTTCTTTGTGCTGGAAATATGGACGTGAAGCCTGGAGATGAAGCAGGCATATTAACAACATGAGACATACAGGACGAGGACAAAATCTCACTAAGGATGGTATATTAGTCCGTTTTCATGCTGCTGATAAAGATGTACCCAACACTGTGTAATTTATAAAGTAAAATAGGTTTAATGGACTCATAGTCCCATGTGGCTGGGGAGACCTCACAATCACAGTGGAAGGCAAAAGGCACATCTTACATGGCAGCGGCAAAGAGAGTCAGCTCCAAGCAAAAGAGGTTTCCTCTTATAAAATCATCAGATCTTGTGAGGTGAGACGTATTCACTACCATGAGAACAGTATAGGGGAAACCACATTAAATTATCCCCCACTGGGCCCCTCTCACAACGTGAGCAAATTATGGGAGCTACAATTCAAGATGAGATTTGGGTGAGGATATGGCCAAACTGTATCAGATGGTGTGGAAGCCAGAAAGAGCATGGCAGTGCTGAGCAACAGTAACAATTCTGGGTTGCGTATTTGCAGATTTCTTCATAGGTTTAGAAGCCATGGTTGTCTGAGCTCTCTGTTGCTTGTACTGTACACTACCTTGAAACACTCAGCTTGACATTCAGCTTTCACCTCATTTGCAGAGCAATCATCTGTAAGTTTCCCAAGGGCAGGAACAAAACTTTCTTTACCTACAAGCTATCTATGGTGCCGCACAAACTAAAGGCTGAAGACCTAGGAAATACCAAAGTACTTTTAGGTGGTGAAAGGGATGCAAGAAATCAAAGGCTTCTTTTATACCAATGATTCCTAACCAAGATTGCACAACAGATCCACCATGTGTGTAAATATGTGTAGAAATGAACTCCCAGATGAGTGTGGTGGCTCACGACTGTAATCCCAGCGCTTTGGGAGGTTGAGGTGGGCAGATTGCTTGAGCCCGGGAGTTTGGGACCAGCCTGGCCAACATAGCAAAACTCCGTCTCTACCAGAAAATATAAAAATTAGCTGGGTGTGGTGGTATGTGACTGTAGTCCCAGCTATTTGGGAGGCTGAATTAGAAAGATTGCTTGAGCCTGGGAGGTGGAGGTTGCAGTGAGCCGACATTACTCCACTGCACTCCAGCCTTGGTGACATAGTGAGACCCCCATCTCAAAAATAAAGAAATACATAAAAAGAAAAAAAGAAACTCACATACACACGTAGGCCCTATCTTCAAACATTTAGATTCAGAAGGTCTAAGATGGGACCCTGCCATCTCTACAAAAAAAAAAAAAAAGAAAATTCCTGTAGATGAGATTGAAATCCTTTCTTTGTACAATTGCCAGGAAACTTGGCTTTACCTTTAGTCCCACTACATGTACCTATCTGTCTCTGTTCTCCAAATTTTCCCTTCAAGGAAAGTCTGCCATTCATGGGTTTCCTCAAGGTTTCTGTCATATTTGGCAACTTAATGGCAAGAACCTTTTCCCAACTCCCACATTAAAGCAACCTGTTATTTTATGGTAAAACACAGAGCTTTTTCTACATTAGCCATTTGGGAGGAACATAAATTGGAACAAGTAAGGGTTAAATCATGAGCTATGCACAGTTGCTCCTGCCTGTAATCTAAGCACTTTGGGAAGGTAAGGCGGGTAGATCTCTTGAGCCCAGGAGTTTAAGACCAGCCTGGGCAACACAGTGAAACCCCATCTCTACCAAACAAAACAAAAAAAATCAGCTGGGTGTGGTGGTGCATGCCTATAATCCCAGCTACCCGAGAGGCTGAGGTGGGAGGATCTCTTGAGCCTGGGAAGTTGAGGCTGTGGTGAGCTGTGATTGTGCTACTGCACTTCAGCCTGGGTGAGTGATCCTGTCTCAAAAAATCAATTGATTAATCAATCAATCATGGCTAGCCAGTCTGGAGCATTTTCAATAAAAAGACTTCAAGTGTATACCTAGTAAGGAGTTAGTATGATCACTTCCCTTAAGTAATTAAATATTTTCAAGGTGGTTAAATATTGGTTGTCTCTGGAAGGGTCAGGTAGGGAGACAGGGGCATCCAATCAGGTAGGAGCACTCAGGGGCTCTAGTGCTATGGGGCTTATTTCTAAAAGTGGGTGCAGTTCCATGGATAATTGTTATCTTTATACCTTGTATATGCATTAGAGATATGCTGTGGGTATCACATTTTGTATAATAGAAATTAAAAATATTGAGCAATTTGCGCAATAGGTATCGCAACTATTTTTTGATCAAAGAACATAAAAACAAACAAAATAAAAAACCAAATTTTTTTTAAAAGCTGTGTTTCATACAAATTTTCTCTAATGGTGAATGATTCCAATTTCCAGCTTCAGCATTTTCTTTTCCACCACCTTAGTACACAAATTTCCTTGATTAAGGAAGTCATCTATAATAAAACGAATGCCCTGGCCACATTAGAGAGCTCATCTGTAAAGTAAGTGGCATTTTATTTAGAGTAGTAAGGGTGTAATTACTTTCTACTGACCCTCAATTTACGAAAGGGAGAACAGGTCATGGAAAGTTGTAGATCTATCTTATTTTATTTCCAAACAAATTCTATTTTTATTTTGCTCTCTTGGACCAGGCTTTCCCAGGATCTACACTACAGGAGAGAGATGCAAAAGTGTATAGATTCCCACAGAGTGGGCAAACTTGCAATGGTATGATTTCAAAAGCTTACTTACTTCCTGTCCAACTTTGCATCCTCTTCAGAGTTAGAACAGAGAGTTGGACATTTACACGCATGTCTTTCTTTCCTTCTTGAAAGTGATGCAGGATGAGGTAAGGCAGTGATAGGCAAAATTGTAAGGGGTTTGTTCTTCCCCTATCAAAAGTCTGTGGTTTGGCTCCATAGGAAAGAGTTTTGTAATCAATTAGCCAAACTATGAACTCAAAATCCACAACACAGTGCCTCAAACAGTCCATTCCAATCTACCGTGACAAGCTACATGAACCTATTTACCACCACTGGTGAATGTTGAAGGCCAGTTCCTCGAGTGAGTGGGAAATAATGAATTGCTCAGGCACATTCTCAGACGTCTGCTTTTTATGATTCTCCATTTGGGGGTGTCAGCTTCCTGGATGGCAGGTCTTTGAGATGTTAAAGACCAGATCCCCTACACTGAATGAGATGACTTCCTCCCGACTTCCTTAAATTGCCCAGAACAATAGTTCTCAAAATTAGTATGCGTTAGGAACACCTGGGGCTCCACCTCCATAACCTCAGGTAGGTCTCAGTTGGGGCTCAGGTAATTCTGACATAGGTAGCCCACAGTCTACACTTTCAAGAACACTACCTCTGGGATGCTCCAGTTCCTCTGTGGAGGGAGACTTTCATTTTTGGTGGCTCTGGGGATGACATACATGGTACAGAGGGGTCTCTTGTCAGTCCGCACTGTTCCTACATGTTTGGCTCAGACCTGAAAGGTGGCACCAGATGAAAGGTTTGTCCTAATTTTCCTGCCACTGATTTACTCATTGACCTCTCTACTGCCAAAAACAATAAAAACAACAACAACAAAAACCAAAAAACAAAAACTCCAAACTTAATGAATTCCTGACACATAACAGGCTCTCAAAAACCTGTGGAATGGCTGACCACAGGAATCCAGTTTTACTTCAGGAAAGAGGTCCAAGAGGCCTCCTGGGGTATATCTGAGGGTCTTTGAGGTCTTTCCTCTGTATCAGGTCTTTAAATAACTTTGTTGGAAAAAAAATTTATAAAGATCTCAGGAGCCCACTCCAAAGTCAAATATTGTCAGTTGGAATGTGCTTGGAGTGACTCGATCAGGGGGCTTTTCTGCTACGGAAAACTGGGAAGAGCTCAGCTGTCCACTGACTCAGGGCCCCAGCCGCTGTCTGACAACTTCCTTTCTTGCACAAGCTGCACACTATGCATAAAAGAAAAAAGCTGGCAGCAGATGTTTGCATGAGAGTTGTCCAGTGAAAAAACTGGCTCCAAGTCAAGTTAAAAATAGGGCTTTATAAAATAGATCACACTTGTTCAGTGACAGTTATTCACTGGTCTCTGCATCACCCAAGGTCAGTGATGCCAGCTGCTTTTGATATAGGGAAAGAATTGGCTACTGTTTCCCATGATATCTTTTAAAATGTTAATGCCATATTCTCAGCAAGTTCTCATCCCATGTTACTGTACAGGACATCAGCCTGACATACGTTGGATTGGGACATAAACCATTCATTACCACTGGGTCCACCATCTCCCTCAGGGATGAGTGCATTGTCCGGATTCATGGAGAGCCTACTACTACATAATGCTGGATTAAAATAAGCTTTCATCAGTTCAACACATATTTACTGAGACATGCACTCTGCCAGACCTTGTGCAAGGCCCTGCAGAAATAGCAGTGAAACAGCCCAGTGTGGCCTGGCCTCATAGAAACTTTACCCAAGTGCTGGCGTTCTTACCTCTTCTGTGCCATAGAGCTTTTTTGAAGTTTGGTGAAACCCATGAGCCCCTTTTCAGAATACTACTTTTAAATATATTAAATACATAGGTTTATAAAGTAAACGAATGATAATGAAATTATTATTTAAATAATGTAAATACTGTGTTATAATTTATATGTGCTTCTTTAGTAATGCACAATTTTTTTTTTTTTTTTTTTTTTTTGAGACGAAGTCTCACTTCACTGCCCAGTCTGGCGTGCAGTGGTGTGATCTCGGCTCACTGCAACCTCTGCCTCCTGGGTTCAAGCAATTCTCCTGCCTTAGCCTCCCTAGTAGCTGGGATTACAGGTGCCCACCACCACACCCGGCTAGTTTTTGTATTTTAGTAGAGATGGGGTTTCACCACGTTGGCCAGGCTAGTTTCAAACTCTTGACCTGAAGCAATCCACCTGCCTCAGCCTCCCAAAGTGCTGGGATTACAGGTGCGAACCACCACACCCAGCCTACTAATGCACATGTCTAGAAAGTACCATAATTTAGAAATGATGAGCATAAATGTTATTTCAAGAAATCAGCAATATGTGTAATGTGACATAAAATGTCTATGACGTATTGTTGACAAAGTCACAGCTACTGCTAATACTACTGTGTTTTGTTGCCTCTATTCATACTAGAAAGAAATAATAAATTTCAGTTTGAAGTTAGTGAAAAAAATGATGTAACCTTTTTCCCAATTAAGTTTACAGTCCACCCCCTGAATATCTATCTGTGGATCACTTGGTGGTTTGTCAAGCCAGGTTAAGTATTCTTGGTATTGGAATAGACACTGAATTTGATAATTCTACTACACTATGTCTGTATCTACATATTTATATAGAAATAAAATATGTGGTAGGTTTTGTCATAGAAAGGTACAGGTGCTATTATAATCCCTACGTCAGGTGTTGGCAAGGGAAGGCTGAGATATTTGGAAGAAGTAACAGGTAGATTAGGACATAAAAAATAAGATCAAATGAAGCGAGAGGTGTAAGGAGAGGGAAGTAAGTACTCTTTCAGGCAAAAGAAACCATATATGCGGCTGGGTGCGGTGGCTCAAGCCTGTCATTCCAGCACTTTGGGAGGCCGAGACGGGCAGATCACGAGGTCAGGAGATCGCGACCATCCTGGCTAACCCTGTGAAACACCGTCTCTACTAAAAAATACAAAAAACTAGCCGGGCGAGGTGGCGGGCGCCTGTAGTCCCAGCTACTCGGGAGGCTGAGGCGGGAGAATGGCGTAAACCTGGGAGGCGGAGCTTGCAGTGAGATCCGGCCACTGCACTCCAGCCCGGATGACAGAGCGAGACTCCGTCTCAAAAAAAAAAAAAAAAAAAAAAAAAAAAAAGAAACCATATATGCAAACTCCATGAAACAAAATAGAGCAGGTATAGGAGGGATGAGGGAAGTTTCCAGGGCTGGACCATGGGGTGGTGAGGTGGTTGTGGTTTGGAAGGGTTATGAGCCCAGATTGCAGTAGTGAAGACATCGGAATCTGAGGAAAGATAGTGCATGCTAAGGAGTTTGCCTTTATCCTAAGGCCAGTGATAAACCATTGTTGGTTTTCAGGAAGTGTGTGAATTGAGGAGATCACTTTGACTGCTGTGCAGAATGCAGACCAGGGGGGAAAAGGATAGAGGCAGAGAGACCAGTTAGAAGGCTGGTGGGCTACTGTGGCCACTGATTTAATGTGGGGAGTGGAGGGCGTGTGGGAGTGAGCTGGGATTCTGGTGCATGATGGTACCATTTACTGAAACGGAGATTGCAGAAACAGACGTGGGTTTGGGGTCAGGGAGAAATACTAAATTTGGTTTTGGACATGGTGGAGTCCATGTGCCTGTGAGAAATTCTAGTGGCTATAACCAGTATGCAGTTGTACATCTGCATGGAATCTGATGCATAGAAATAAAAACTGGGCTGGAGATATAAATTAAAATAGCCTTTTTTGTGTGTTGGATACCAAACCAAAAATTCTAAAATTGGTGAAGAACTATATTGAATCATGTATTAAGTATTTTGTTTTTTAAAACTACCACTTAATGCTATGTATCGGGCATAATATATAATTTATATGTATTTTCTCAATCTTCAAAAATTATTTGACCCAGGTATGTTTGTACTAACTTTGTAGACAGGAAAATGAATGCTAAGAGAGGTGAAGTAACTTGTAGATCATGTAGTAGGAGATAGAAACAGGCTTAAACCAGGTTGTCTAATGTAAAACCCCTGCTCCTTTAGCTGGGTGTCGTGGCACACACCTGTCCTCCCAGCTACCTGGGAGGCTGATGGGGGAGGATCACTTGAGCCTGAGAAGGTGGAGGCTGCAGTGAGCCATGACAGTGCCACTGCACTCCAGCCTGGGCAACAGAGACCCTGTCTCCAACAAACAGACAAACAAACAACAACAAAACACAAAAAAACCCACCAATGCTCCTAAATACTGTGTTCTAGGCATTTCTTAACTAATTGCCTTCCTTGAGAAAAAAAATCATAATATATCATTTACAGAAAAGAAAACAGAAATTTCACTTTCTCTCTCTTTCTAAAAGGTCAATTAATTTCTACAGATTTTTCTTCACATTTTCCTTTGAGGGTACAAATTACATCTAATAAATCTTTTTAACCCTTTCATTGCATGGTACAGTGTGCACTGAGTACATATATATTAAATGAATGGAAATACAAGTTTCACCTGACTTAGATTCATGAAGGAAGAAGAATATGCATGGAAATTTTATGAATTACTTAAAATTATGTTAGTTGCAAGAGACATAAACCTATAAACCTGATTCAAACAAGTTTAAGGGGGAAAAATGAACATTATTTCTCGAGTAGTTGAAGTTCTCATCTTCAGGATGGCTGGATCCAGGTACTGTTCAAATGCATCACTAGATTTGGTCGATATGTTTCTTTAGTTGTATTGGGTTTGTCATAAGACTGCCCCCAGTAGCTCCAGAATGACATCCTCTTAGATTCATTTCCTGGAAAAAAGAGCTCTTTATTCCAGTCATTCCAGTATGATTCTTTGAATTGCATCTCTCTGGTCTGCCTGGAATCACATGCTCATTTGGAGCCAAACTCTGGCCAACAGGAAAGGCTGTGATGTCTGGCTGGGTCTGAGTCATAGGTCCACCCTTCAAGTGAGAGGTTGGGAGTTTGTGGGTGAGGATGAGGGTCCTCCCAAAATCATATGAACTGAGAGGAGGAGAGGGGTGGATTCCCCTGCAGCCACCCCTCCCACCCCCATGGCCAAATCCAGCCTCTTCTAATGGTAAAGGGAGGAATATGTGCTGGGCAGGCAAAAACAACAGATGTCCATTACATTTGGCCTCAGCAAAATAAGATTCTGGTTTGTCACAAAGAATGCAGTTTTCATATAAATATCTTTGTGTCTGGAGATAAGAATATTTCCACAACAGTAAGTTCTATAGTTAACTATTCAATCACCAGGTGTTATTTTACAAGAGTTGCTTTGTGATTTTAACTGAAATTGAATAACCTACCCAAGACATAACATTTTAAGGGCATCTAACTTCAGAAAATGAAAACAAAGATTAGCAATGTCATCTGGCCTACTGTGAGGACTTTCTAAAGCTATATACTCTGTGATTAAAAAAAAAAAGATCATCTCTGACTCCAGTGTAACTTCTGTGCAAAGAATAAGTGACTTATCTTAGAGCAGAGTAAGAAAACTAGCCCTCATTATCTAAAATCTATTTGGTTCCTGAATTCAGAGAGTGTGAGTTATCACAGAGTGGGACACCTGTATTGGTTTTAGAGTAATCATCCTCTATACTCTGATAGGAAAACTTTTACTTTTTTGGTGTATCCTCATAAACACCAATGACATACACAATTATGTAAATGTAACATTTAACAAAATAAGAACAAAATTCTATCTGTTGAAGATGAACTATAGCATTCTCAAGATGTCTGACAGAGTTAGTTTTGTCTGTAAGTAAAGTGAAAGCAGAGAAAAAGAATAACTAGCTACCTAATGGTAACTGTTGGGCAAATACATTGTCGTTGTTAGCACTGTGAGTCTGTGGTGCCAATGTTAGGATGCCCCTGGGTGAAACATGTCTAGACATTTCTTAAAGGATAACTATATCTTATAACAAAGCAGAGCAAAATTATATTGGGGCTTTTAATTTTGTTGTCTCCCTCTCCCGCTTTTGTTTTTGGCTTCTAGAGAGAGATTAAAGAAGGAAGGAACTATAGGAAATTGTCCCAAGAAACTGATGAGCATAAATATTTCAAGATCAAGAGAGGGCAAAGTAAGATGTAATTAACTAATTGAACACCTACTAGGTGCATGGCATTTTGCAATGAAAACTTATTTTGAAATAATTTTAGACTTATGAAAGAGTTGCACAGATAGTCTAGGATTCCTATATGTTCTTTATCCAGCTTCTCCTTATGTTAGTATTTTACATAATTATGGAATATTTATTAAAATTAAGACCTTGGAACAATACTATTAATGAAAGTACAGGCTTTATTTGGATTGCTTCGATTTTCACTGTTGTTTCTTTTATTCCATTCCAGAATCCAGTAGAAGATCTATAATGCATTTAGTACAATTCTTTTGAATACACACATATATGTACTGTAGGCTACATTGCCTTCATACAAATTAAACAACAGTTACTGAGAAGTAATTAAGATTCTCAGTGGCAGAATCTCTGATATCAACTTCTGTAATTTTCTTATTTCTACTTTTTACTTATGAATGCACAAATTTAAAAATTATATTGAGGATATTTTTGCCTAAATATCTTTACTAATTAAAGCACTTTACATTCAGATATTAAAAAATGTCCCATTTAAAGACTGCAATATAGCTAGCTTCAAAACCTATGTAGATCCAGTCAGTCGAGAAGTTCAATATAATACTCTGAGCAAACTACATATATATGTATATATGTGTGTGTGAGTGGGTGTGTGTGAATGTGTGTGTGTGTGTGTGTGTGTATATATATATTTTTTGAGACGGAAGTCTCACTGTGTTGCTTAGGCTGGAGTGCAGTGGTGCAATTTTGGCTCACTGCAACCTCTATCTCTCAGGTTGAAGCAATCCTCCCACTTCAGTCTCAGTCTCCCAAGTAGCTGGGGCCACAGGTGTATGCCACCATATGAGGCAAATTTTTCATATTTTCAGTAGAGATGGGGTTCCACCATGTTGCCCAGGCTGGTCTCGAACTCCTGAGCTCAGGCAATCTGTGTGCCTCGGCCTCCCAAAGTACTGGGATTACAAGTGTAAGCCACCGTGCCCGGCTGCAAATACTAATATTTGATTAATGAAAAAACAGACATTTCTTTTCCAAGATTCTGAACAAATAAACAAGAAATAGTTAAGCAGATTTTTGTGGTGATTTGTGGTCTTGCATCTATTATTCATTTTTGATTATCTCAATTTTCTTTTGAGGAATTAGCTCTTCCCCTGGCAAACATTCTTGGTGAAAGGACAATTCCTTGTATTGGCTTTACACTGCAGCAAGTGAGGGATCATCTTCTCCCTCCCCCAACCTCAAGAGAGCCCACGAATAGGTGCAAGACCTAAGCTCAACCAGCAGTAAATCATTTCCCAGAACTTTGGGTCCTGAGCAAATACTATGAGAATGAAAAGACCAGCCAGAAATCAGCAGCCAGCTCACTTGACCATTCCTACTATTTCACTCTAGTTCCTACTGCCCAGTCCTCTCTTCCTGCCCATTTTTAAGCCCAGGTTTTTTTGCAGTCCATAAATTCTGTGACTTATCAAATTCAATTTCATTTGAGTGAATTCCTTCTAACTTAAAGTAACAGAACTGGTTTCTGTTGCTTGCAACCATGTGCTCTAAGTGGAAAAAACGAATAAACCAACAAAAGACAAAACAAAACAAAAAACCCACCGCAAACCAAGGTATCCTCCCTAAGCATTGCCAATTCCTTAAATGTTTATAATCCTTTGGGAGGCTTCAAAACAATTTCTTATCCAATCTTTCTTTTTCTGCTTAAAACTAGGAACACCAGCTTCCAGCTCCATGGGCCTGGAACCCAGAACCACCCATTTGGTCATGTTAATTGCACTTAGTTTTTGCTGTCTGACTTCTCCCCTAGATGATACCCTTCATGTAGGCAGGGCCTCTGCCAGAAGCATCTGGTGCTATTTTGGACACATACCAGGCACTCAGGGAGAGAAATGCATGATTATGAAAAACATTTTTTCGCTGTGTCTCAGTCTATTCCAGCTGCTATAACAAAATACTATAAACTGGGTGACTTATGAATAAGAAATATTTATTCTCACAGTTCTGGAGGCTGGGAAGTCCAAGATCAAGGCCCCAGCAGATTTGGTGTCTGGTGAGGGCCGACTACCTGGTTTACAGATCACTGTCTTTTCATTGTGCCCTTGCATGGCAGAAGGGGCAAGGCATCACTCTTATGTCTCTTTTATAACAGCACTAATCTCCTTTATGAGGGATGTACCTTTATGACCTAATCACCTTCCAAAGGCCCCACCTCCTAATACTATCAGTTGGGGGTTATGATTTTAACATATAAATTTTGGAGAAACACGAATATTCAGTCGGTAGCATCTAAAACATAAATTTTGGAGAAACACAAATATTCAGTCTGTAGCATCCAATAAACATACACCCTTCACCACCAATCAGCAGAAGTCACATTTTTACCTTTATGATAGTTATGTTTTCTAGTGTAGAGCCCACATTAACAAAAGCAGATGCAACTTCACCAGATATTGAAGAAAATCCCTTTCAAGGTGTCCAAAACATCATCAACACATTGTTGTCATGTAGATCGGAAAGGAGGCTACTTCACCAAAGAGTCCCATCTTATTACTTGGCCTGGGATGCTTTCGAAAGAAACTATTTCCATATGCTACGCTGAATCTTGTGATAGAGCATTACAACCCTTAAAGGAGATGTTATTTTTCTTCAGAGTTAAGATGCATTCAGAATCATAGGCTTAGAAGTAGGGGAAAAATCACAGTGGACCAAAGACATAACAACACTGCTTAGCAAATGAGGGTGATGTTTACAACAGGACTAAATGTGACAGCTTTCAAAGCATTATGTATATTTCTAGGCATATACATGTATAGCTCTGACAGTATGTCAGTTATGATTTTTGTAATAATGTGGATATAATTTATTAGAATTCAAATATAGAATAAACGGAGCACATGCTTTGGCCCAAAGTACTAATTTGTCTATTGCTGACAGTTTTGTATGTGTTTTCAGCAGAAATAAAGACATTATAATTGAATAAACGTTTTCCTCTTGCTAACCATGCCCTCTCAGGGTTAAGAGCAAGCAAATGGAATAGTGTGGAATCCTTGCAAAAGTAACCACAAATAAGACAACCATGAAGGAGAGGTGGGTTTCAGCTTTCCTGGTTGCCTGCCACAGAGGTTTGCTCATGTGTGATTGATTGCCCTGGTGAGTAATACCAGTTGGCAGACATTAGTAACACTTTGTCTTACTTTTGGTACAGTTGTTAGCTTTTCTATGTTTAGCATGTTTTCATATTTTAATAAGAATTCTGAAGCTGTGGGTATATATGTATGTGTATATATATATATATATTTTCAACATTAGCCTGAAACTTGACACTTTTGATTCTGGGGTAATTTATAGCTTCATCTGTATTTGACATAACTACAAGATGCTTTCAACATATGGAATTATGCTTGTAAAATTTAACCTTATTACATTCCTTTTCCAGCCCCTGTGCATTTTTTATACACACTTACTTCGCATTTTAAACATTTTGATTATATTGTTACTGAGGCTGGCATGGTTTTGCAGGAGGCCAGGAAGATGGGGAAAAACCAGGGGATATGTGGAGTTTTTTGTTTTTTTTTTGTTTTTTTTTTTTTTTTACAATTGACCAGGAGGCTCCATTTCATTTTTTAACCGAGATGGATGAGGTACCAGCCTGAAATCCTTTGTGATTTCTCCAACAACATGAGTACCAGGAATGTTTTTACCCCTGCACTGAAGCATCCGATGAGGTGTTGGAAACATGTGGGCCCTTCCAGTGTTTTTGTGGTGCACTTGCTCCCTTCTGGGAGTTGGAACACATCCACCAGGCTAGCCATGTGAAAGGCATGAGACTCCGACAATGGTGTGATGGAAATTTAAATAGGCAAGGACCTGTGCCAAGTTTGCAGAGTATTGTTTTAGGCTGACTTTAGTTCAAGCCAATGAGTGGCTTGGCTTTCATACTTGAAGGCTGAAGTTGAAAATGGTTCAGGGTTGTCTATAAAGTTCTAGGAGTTTCCAGATATTCAATAAGCATCCCAATCTTCATTAGAAGATAGTTCTAAGGACTGGCTTGACCTAGGAAATGGTAAAAATACCCCTCTAGAGGGGAAGAGATCCTCCAGATGGTTTTAATTTATAATGACAAACTACAACCAAAATTGAGTGGATGATAACCCATTCTGTATTTGCTTATTTCCATTTATTGCAACAGAAAAGTACATTTTAAATGCTTGATTATGTTCTTTCTATGGAGTTCAGTTAACATTGCCTTGGGCCCATGAGTAGAGGAAACTTAGAGGTTTTTCTTAAACAAAAGAGAGGAGAGCTTGCTCCTGAAGCAGGTTTCCCAAGGTCACGGCCACTTCTAATTACAATTCTAATGAAACATAAGGAGATCTTCCCAGGAGATCATTACTTGGTAATTTTTCAACAATAGCTATACCATCTACTTCCCTATTTGGAAAATACAGAAAAATGGCCCATCAGCGTCTCTACCATAGATTTCATTTTCATACTCAGTATTTCTGAATCCCTGATTAGTTCTCTGACAAGCAGCACATTTATATACAGTATGAAATATGAGCATTATCTGTGCCTTGGTCTTAATTTAAAATTTGCATTATACAGTATTTATGTAGACCTTCCCTGCAACCTTTCAAGTACTCAAACAAATGATTCTCCATTAAAAGAGTTTATCTTGAAATATCTGTCTGAGCATTGTAAATAGCATGTTGTGGATCACGCATTTATTTAGACAAGTGAAATACAACATCAAAAGCTATCACTGAAAAACTAGGCCAATATGGGCATTAAAAATGTAGCACCATATATCTTGGGCAAGAAAGTTCTCTGGATCCCACGTGCAATGATTGGGGAATATTTAGACTCTCCAGCAAAGATTACATGTTTCTTGATTCATCTCACAGCGCAAGTCTACTTCATTTGCAAAGTGATAACCTATTACCATAACTAAACCGCCTATTGCATGGAGGCTCAGAAATAAAATAAAAAGATTAGCCAGTTATCTTATTTACATATATTGAATTGCAGTAATACAGCCCGATCTCTGCCTCTCATTTGATTCTAATTAAAGCGTAGCAGAGAAACTGCAATCCACACAAGAGCTTATTTTAATAGTCAGAGCTGGCAAAGTCCCAATATCACAATGTAGCAATTAACAGCACGGCTGTATTTGCTATTCATGGTTTGATGTAAAAACTTGTTTATTAAGATGGGCTGGAGGCGCTGGTGTGCAATAGACCTGCATGTAATTAGATTCCAATTATTTGTCTGTTTCTGATATTGTAAACTGGCACTTAGCACATCAGTTAAATTGACACACGGCGCTGCATGGTTTACTCGGTAATTAAAACATGTTCTGTTAATTAGATGATGACCACTTTATTTCAGGGCTCTTGTGTTTGGGTTTTCTAGTGTGCTCTGTTTGTATCATGAGCCACCAGACGCTCCTCTAATGAGTCCTTGTTTTGTTTCAATTACCACCTGCTGTTCAAAAGCAAAGCTTGTTTTAACTAAACAAAATTAATGCTTGTCTCTTCCTTTGTAAGAACTTAAACGTTAGACAAATTAATACGCTTATTATTGAAGTGCTAAGCTCTGGTTTTAAAGACTGCTAAGGCAATTAGAAGAAAGTTATAAAATGTTGTACAGTGCAGCATAAATATTGTTTAGCATATTAAGAGGCATTACAAACAATGAAATATTTGCTGGAGTTGAAAGGGAGTATGGGGATTTAGCCTGCCCACCCCCAAATTAAATTAGCTCTTGCAACTTGCAAAGGGATCCAGAAACGAAAGATACGGGGGACTTTCTAGGAGAAGGGATTGGATGAAGTTGAACACAAAGGTGTGTGGCATGGCCATAAATAAATCTGTGAATGATACTGAACCTTCCTGAATGGTTTCAAAAACGACACCTATGCTGCATGTTCCCTTACATGATATATGTTGTTTCCATGCTAAAGACCCAATGGCCACTGTTTCTTAAACTTTTAACCACAAACACCAGCAGGATAGCCACTTTGCATCTGGCAAGGTTTAGAGCCCATCCAGTTAACTAAGCTTTTTATTCCACAGCCATCTCCACATCAGTAATTCTCCCCTGGAACCATGAGAACCCTGTCCATCTTTACATTTCCACAGCCCTCCCCATCCCAACACTTCTTATTGCACACCTTGACATTGAAACCACTCCTCTTGTCCAACACTGAGAATTGTGATCATGCAATTGTAGGGAGTAAAGGATGACTACTTATTTCCCAGAATATCTACCTCACCACATTTGGAGAAGTCATTAATGAGGCAAATAAGGTGACGTCAGGCAAGTAAGCCACTGGAATATGTGTAACTAGCTCCTCTAAATAGAGTCAGGCATTTTAGAATAGCACAAAAAACTCCCAGTTCTTTCCCTTTCATGGGTGCCAAACCAGCCAAGTCCACTACTGAGGAGTTGTCCTATACAAGAGAGCCCTATGCAAGATACCTTCAGGGTTGTTCAGCGGGACTCTTTTGTCAGTTTCAATTCAGAATTATTGAGGGTTCATTTCAATGCATATGAAAATTGACATCTGGCATCTTTAGGAAAATGCATTAATAAATCTGGACTGGTATATACACAATACTCAGTTTCTTAGAAAAGTATTTTAATCCCAAGGCAAATCATGTTCTCCTGTGTGATAACTGGCTTTATTCTTACAGGTGTTCTTCTAAAATCTGAAGTATCATTCACTCCAGAAATTCAACACCAGTGATGTCACAACATGGAATGCCAATCTGAGTTCGTGGACATCGGCCCCCAAGACCATGGCCCTATCAATGCAGGTGATATACCTATGTAGAAAAACGAAATGCCACACTTCCTCCTGGAACTTTAATGGAAAACAAAATTTACAGTAGCTGATTTCTATACCTTAGGGGTACACTTCCAAAGCAATGGGCAGCAAGCAAGCTGCAAGACTTCTATTGATATTAATGGCAGTCGTGGAGCTAAATCACTGAGCACTGCTTGGCAAAGTTATTCCTTAATGCTGCAGTTGCCTTAAATTAATATTTTACAAAGACCCAAAGTAATTAGACTGTGTCTTACTAAATACCCCATTTACTCATTAGATATTTCAAAATGCATCTTTTGCTGCAGGCCCAGTGGGGCACATTAACTACTCTAAAATATATAAATGACTTCAGTGGGACCTTTTTAAAATGCTGGTGCAAGGGAAGGCCACAGGCTCCTCACTGGTGACCAATTAACATTGGCCCATTAAGGTACACACTGTTAGGACTCAAGGGACATGACTTGATTATGGCTATCCGGATCCAGGAAGCCATGAGTAATTTTTTCAACCACATCTCATGTATACATTTTAAATGGAAACCTTCATTTCTATCTTGTGGTAGATATTTGCTGTTTTTGGCCTCTCAGGGTCTATTATTCTTTGTCTGATTTCCTATTTGGGTTGTTCTTCTTGCCCATTTACTCTGGAGGAAGCTGACTCCTCTCCCAGCTCAGGAGTGAGAAGGCCAAGTTGAACCCACACTTCTTGGCTACAGTGATTGGTTTAAAGATGGGCATCTTAACCATTAGATGCTCCAATTCCTAATGCCAAGAATATTTATTCACTAGTTGAAGGAAGAGATGTTTTCTTTTCTGCTGAATGGGTAAGACGGGAAAAAGCTCCAGGGATTGCTGGCAGACATTTTTGACGTCATTTTTTTTTTTTTTTTTAAATTTGAGACGGAGTCTCACTGTGTCACCCAGGCTGGAGTGCAATCTCTGCTCACTGCACCCTCCACCTCCGAGGTTCAAGCGATTCTCCTGCCTCAGCCTCCCTAGTAGCTGGGATTACAGGCACTCGCCAGCACGCCCAGCTAATTTTTGTGTTTTTAGTAGAGACGGGGTTTCACAATGTTGGCCAGGCTGATCTTGAACTCCTGTCTTCAAGTGATCTGCCTGCCTCAGCCTCCCAAAGTGCTGGGATTACAGACATGAGGCACCACACCTGGCCTTGATTTCATCTTTTAAGCAAAGAGCTAACCCAGGGGAAGCAGAGGATCTTGGTCAAATCATCTGTGATCGGTGACTTCACGCCTGAAGTCAGCGCTACATCAGGATTTATGCAAACCATTCTCTTCTTCATTTACCTTCACCACCCCCCCTTTTTTTCTCTTCACCTAAGCCAGGGTTTTTTTACGTGCAAGTGAAAAAATCCTAAGTGAAACAAACTTACTTTGTATATCCCATAGTCATGTTATTTTACCCATTTGGATCCTGAAGCTCAATAGAAGAATCCTTAAAGTGGATTCTTCATTTGGAAATCCGTGGTTAACCAAGCCCTGAAATCACAAACAACATTTGTGTTGTATATGTTCGTGCATTTTTCAGGGGATTCAAATGTTCCCCATCTCAAGAAAGTTTCAGAACCCATCTAACTACTGTCAGGAGTTCTAGAAGATCAGCAGAAAGGGGCCACTAAAAGGAGAAAAGTTTTTGTATGAAAGATTTTGTATGAAATAACTTGCCTAAAAGTGTCGGTTTTACAGTCCTTGCTTGAGCTCAAAAATTCAAGAGAACACATAAGGATTCTCTGAAGAAACCTGCAGAGCAGTTTCACATGTTAGGCTTCTATTATCTTTAAGTTGGAGTTGGTTGTCTTGGGAGATAAAGAAGGTAAATTGGGGCCATATAGGAATGCACTAGGGTTTTTTTTTTTTCTTTTTTAAAGCCTAAATATTTGTTTCAGAGTTTGCTGCTTCTATGTGTGTATATTACATGATATGTAATTTTTCCCCTGATACAAGGCCACACCAAAGGATCTGCAGAAAGAAACAGGAATTTATGGCCCATGTTGTACCTGAAGGAATATATAGTCTCAGCTTCAAATGCACTTAGAAAAGGGGCTTGGCCCCAGGTTCTGTATGCAGAGAATAAAACCAGAACAAGACCCCAAATTGTTGTAGTGCCATAGACATTGAGACCAAGTCTATCACATCATCTTCCTATCTTCTCTCAGATGTCCAGCAACATCTGTTGCATTTGGTCTAGGTGAAAATAAGTCCCGGCTACTAAATGATCTTATTACAAGAAATAGCAAGAGCTAAACTAATTACCCACTTATACATTGGGTTCTGCACCATTTATTGTGTAACGCAATCGAAAGCATAGGACTGGAACCAAATTTTGAATTAAAATCCTGGCTTTACTACTTTCTAGGCATGTGACCTTGGGTATGTGAATGTACATTTCTGTAACTTAGTTTATCATCTAAAAAGTAATAAGCTGAATTGTATGAAATGGCTTGACATTCATCCAGATGGAGAAAAAGAGCAATGTTTTATGGTTTGAACTGATATGTATATGTATTCGATTCCTATGGCTGCAGTTACAAAGTGGCTTAAATTAGCAATTCATTCTCTCACTTCTGGGGACTAGCAGTCCAAAAATCAAGATGTCTGCAAGGGCAATGGTTGGTCCCCAACCGTTTTGGCACCAGGGATGGGTTTCATGGAAGACAATTTTTCCACAGACTCGGGCAGGTGGATGTGGGGAGTGGTTTCAGAATGAAATTCTTCCATCTCAGGTCATTAGGCATTGGATTATCCTGAGGAGTGGGCAACCTAGATCCCTCGCATGTGCAGTTCACAATTGGGTTCGCACTCGTGTGAGAATTTAATGCAGGCGCTGGTCTGATGGGAGGTGGAGCTCAGGCGGTAATGCTTGCTTACCTGCAGCTCACATTCTGCTGGGCATGTGTCCAGGTTCCTAACAGGCTGTGGACTGGTAGCAGTCTGTGGCTCTGGGGCTGGGGACCTCGGTGCAAGGCCACGATCCTTCTGAAGGCTTCAGGGACGAACACTTCCTTGCCTCCTCCTAGGTTCTGGTGGTTGCCAGCAATCCTTGGTGTTTCTTGGTGTGTAGCTGCATCACTCCAATCTCTGCTTCCATCTTTAACATTGTGTTCCTCTGTGTGTTTCCACGTGCCTGTTTCTCTCCTTATAAGGACACCAGTCATTGAATTTAGTGCCCTCCTTAATCCACATGACTTCATCTTAACTTGATTACATTTGTAAAGACCCTAATACCAAATAAGGTCAGATTACCAGGTACCAGGGTTAGCACAGGTACATATCATTTTGGTATTTTACTTTTATGGGAGCCTTTTAATTCACCTAGAATACTCTTATCCTTTTACTCACCTGCATATTTGTTCTGATCTCAGGTAAAGCTACTTTTTTCTACTAGCTGTATTTATAAAACATGTTCTCCATATCACTATAATGAAATTCCCAGTTTTTAGCTTATTTGTATATCTCTCTCTACCACTATCCCAGAAATTCTCAAAACGTGTGCCTGAGAATAGCAGCCCTAGAAAGTCTCTCTTTAAAGGTTAATGAAGAAAATTGTGAAATATGTCTATTATATATTCCCTTGTAGGAATTTTGTAATGCATATATTAAAGACTCTAGAAAGTGCCCCCAAAAAGAAAACTATCAAACTTGGTCTAACGTAATACTCACCTAATATTTTGCTTTTTATCCCAAGTATTTATACTAACTGAGGTTTGTTGAGCTTCTTGGATATATGGGTCAAACTTTTTTCTTTTCTGTGTGTTTTTGTTTTTGCTTTTTAAATACATTTGGAAAAAAATTCAACATCCTTTTTTCAAATGTTTTTCTGTCCCATTCTCTATTTTCCTTACAGGTGTCAATTGTACAATTAGACCTTTTCAGATTATCTCACAGTTCACTGATGCTTTAAGTATTTAGGTCTTTCATCCTCTCCTCCTGCGTTTCAGTTTGAATACCTTTCATTGAACTGCCTGTGTTAATTCTTTATTCTTTGGTGTCCAATCTGCAACCAAGCCTCTCTTGTGAATTACAAAACAAACAAACAAAAAACAAAATAAAACAAAAACCCAGATATTGTATATTTTGGTGCTAGAATTTCCATTTGGTCCTTTGCAAAATTTTCATATCTTGCCTGAAATACCTCCATTATATCTATCTTTTCCTAGAAAACATTAAATGTATTTATAATACTTATTTAAAGCCTTTGCTAAGTTCAATAATTGGGTCATCTATGGTCTGTTTTTATTGGCTATGTTTTCTATTGATTATGTATCACATTTTCTTGTTTCTCGTATCTTGCAATTTTTTATTTCCTACTTGACTACATTAAATGTAAAGAGTCTGAAAGATGAAAGATGCTGAGAACAAAGTCATGGCTTTTCTCTGTTCCTTCTTGTGGAGAATGAGAATCGAACAGTCCATTCCTCTAACCAAGTGTAGAGCTTCAGGACATCCGTTTGTAGAGACAGTGGGTATCTGCAGGAAGGAAGACTGAAGTTCTACTCCCTAGTTGGGCACTTGATGTACAACACCCTTGCAGATCAGTTTTTGTGCCCTTTCAAACACGAGAAAAAGAATTGGGAAGAGACTAGGTGAAGAGAGGGCAACAGTGAACCAGCCTATATTGCATTACTCATTGCAACAAGAACATACGAGTTTTGTGAGGATTAGGTGGACCAGACTTGTACTGTATTGCCAGCTCTCCACCCTAAAGGGCTGCCTGCCAAGAGGCTTGGGGTGGAGACTGGGAATGGCATCTGGAGGGAGATTGGGGTATCAGAAGAGCTTCAGCAACATTGGAGAATTCTGAGTGAAGAGGAAGCCTGCAGGGCTTTCTGGAGAACTCAGACATGAGCTTCATTGTATCATTAAGGGATAGGAGAGGAAACACTTGAAAGTAATGGTTGTGCTGCTTCAGGATAGTACCACCTCATCAGGGTTTGGAATGCTTAATACACTGGTTAAAAATGAAGTTTCTTCTCTTGTGATCAGACATAATAAGCCAGGGCTTGGGTATATCTTACCTTCTACTTCATTCTAGCCTGGCATAGTGCCTAACACATAAGCTCGTTGTGTTTAATAAGTATATTTGTAATAAATGAACAAATGAATTAGAGTGTCCCCACTTCACCCTATACCTTCACTTCACTTTTTTTCTCCCTAGCATTCATCAAATATGACACATTCTATATTTACTTATAAATTTGGTTACTTCCTATTTTCCCAATAGAAGCATTATAAAAAGTGGGAGGGGGGTACAGTTTTTTGTTTACTGTGGGCCCCGGGGCTTAGTGCAGTGATTGGCACCCAGGACATGCTCAAACATTTTTTGCATGAATAATTTTGTTGTATGCCACACGTACAACATAGAATATACAAAGGTGGGAGGCAGCTAAAAAGACATAGTCATGGCAAACGTGACGTGTATTTTAGTAGCCCAGATAAAATTGAGGCAGAGGAGAATTTTTGTGGTAAAGTAATTTTTGAAAATAAATTGTCAAGCTACTGCACAGAACCTTTCTTCAAAAAAAATTCTCATAAGTTTTAACATATATCTCTAAACCAGTACCTTTGCTCAAATCTTTTAACAATTGTGACATTTCAATAATTCATTCTATGCCAAGTATAAAGGAAGAAACAATTCCTGATTGAAAGGATTACAATCTAAGGAGTTAGTTGAACACCAAATATTTTAAAAACCAGTCAAAAAGACATTTGAGTACTGGCTAGGATGAGGCTTCATGTAGTAATTACTAAGTCTGCTTAAGCGGATATGCTGAATATTAGCTTTAGAGAGATGGATTTCTTTCTTTTTTTTTTTTTAAAGGTTTAATATGCAAAAGAAACATTATAGTGAAACTAGATAATTGTTTAATCTAATAATATGGTTGTGATATATATTTGCTCAGAATATTTCTTGACTTACAGTCCTTTTCCCTCTTGTTCCTACGGACACTGACACACAAGCCAGGTGAGGAATGGTGCCTCCTATATCTCACGATTGTCAGACTGACTGGCTTCAGAATGTTTGTAAACAGGGCTGTGGCTGGCCTCTATTAGGGTCACTGTCTGTTGCAACATGGACACTGGAGCCTGTCTGTGAATGTCTGTCTGCTGGAGAGAAAACAATAATAATAAAAAAAGAGGTGTTAGTCTCTTGCCTTATGACCCTGAGCTTTATGTAGCAAGTATTTCTACATTCATGTAAGCAACAGGCAGTGGGACAACTGGGAATCTAGCTCTGCTTCTCTTTGTCATCGTCTAATTAAGCTGCAGCCAACCTGAACATATCAACCTTCATCCCTGCTAGACAAAAAGTGGGACCAGGCAGGAGCACAAGTCATAGCACAATATTCCTTTCAGTCAAAGATAGTGGATAGTGGAAGAAACGTCTTTGAGATTTTGCTTGATTTTCCTTGGATGCTTAATGATAAGCCTGAAGGTAATGCTGGGTCTTGAGGAACACCTATTTTAATAACCACACTTCCTAAAAACATGCACTCTGACGTCAACAAGGTGTTGTTTCACCACGTAGGAAATTAACCAGAAAAAGAATCTGCAAGTGGCAATTTCTACAGTAATAGATTTTGATGAATATTTTTTCCAAAATGTTCTGCTGATGCTTGACATCGTAATGAATCATGCCAGATTACATCAATCATGTTGTGTCGCTTAAAAAACAACCACCCCCAACCCCCAAACCACAATGTGGCTATTAAAGATGGAGTTGTAATGGGCCATAGTTAGGAAGTGTCTATTTTTAAAAAGAAAAAAAATACTGCAAATACTTAACATTTTGTGCCCATTTGCCAAAGTAAGAAAGGCTTTTCAACTTTATCTGAAAGGCAGGTATTAGAGAACAGCTTCATATTTTTTTTAACATGTGATATATTTGTTTCACCTACAAATATTTTAAACCATATATGCGACAAATTTACAAACTCGAATTGACCGGAGCCATTTTGAAAACATGATTCAATTCTTTCTAACTTGAACACAGTTCTTAGTTTGTCAACCAGATGGGGCATGTAGAAGCATTCCCATGTAGAAACTAGGTTGTATTAAATAATGGTCTGCTTGGAGTAAGATATAGATGAAAAATGGGAATATAAAATTATTCTGAAGGTTTTGATACTGCCTATAACGTTTCTAAGGAAGATCTGTTACTTTGACCCACTTAAGTAAATTTATGTAAGATGTCAGTGCTCTGACATCAGAGCATTTCCTCCTGTCTTTCCTTCCATTGTTATTTGTCACTGTTTTCTCTTTTCTTGCCCCTAGTAGAAACAGAATAACATCTATAGCACCATATTACATATTTTTTGAGATATAAAAATTACTCCTTTGTTTTTGCTTCTCTAAAACAATTATTCTCCAACTGTTTTAGCCCAAGAACTCTCTCTTCAATTACAATTTTAATACATAAAACAGATCAAAACTGCTCAGGTTGAACAGGGTATAGGGGGTCTTCAGGTCCTTCTTAGAGGGAATGTGTTATTGACCCAGTTCAGTCTACAAAGAATACCTAAAGTGTAGGATGACACATACTGTTTTATCTGCCTTTGTTTATTCAGATTCAATCCCTAATATTAGTACTTTTTGTTACTCTTTTCTGTTCCCCTCCCACATTTTTATACATGGAGCCTTAACCTGAAAATCTTTCAAAAAATGTCAAAATATTATGCTGAAATTTTGCTGCAAGAAAATGAATGCTATAAATGAACAATCTGATTAAGTTTACCGTTACTGGTCAACTTTTCGTATTGCAACAATATTTCCTAATACCTTTGGGGACATGAGTATCTCCACTGGTATTTTCTGGTTTCCAAAATTTGTGGTTAGATGAAAACTTTTGGAAATTTATTACAAATTCTTTTTCTATGTTTTTAAAACTCTAAGCTGATACATCAAATTCTTGGATTTTATACATGGTGCAATCATGCTAATATATGCAGGAGGGAGAATAGGAAAAAAGGACAGCGATCAATATGTGTTAATTTGACACATAAGAAAGTTTGCACACATAAAGAGGGAGAACTTTTGGGTAGTGGGGTTGGATATGAAATCTGTGGTCAGCTGGCCTGGAGTTCAAATCCTTACACTAATTCCTAGTTGTAGAAATTTGACAAACAATTATCTTTCCCAAAGTCTCAGTTTTTTGTGTATAAAATGGGAATAGTAGAAGTAGCCAGCCAGATTTATTGTGAGGAGAAAATGACATAGTGCACATAAGACATTCATTCATTCTTTCCTTCCTTCCTTCCTTCCTTCCTTCCTTCCTTCCTTCCTTCCTTCCTTCCTTCCTTTCCTTTCCTTTAGAGACGGAGTCTCTCTGCCACCCAGGCAGGAGTGTGGTGGCATGACCTTGGTTCACTGCAATCTCTGCCTCCCAGGTTCCAGCAATTCTCCTGCCTCAGCCTCCCGAGTAGCTGGAATTACAGGCACCCATCACACTCCTGGCTAATTTTCATATTTTTAGTAGAGGTGGGGTTTCACATGGAGAGCATGTTGGCCAGGCTGGTCTCCAACTTCTGACTTCACGTGATCTGCCCATCTTGGCCTCCCAAAGTGCTGGGATTACAGGCATGAACCACTGTGCCCAGCCACATAAGACATTTAACACATAGGCCTCACTTTCAGCAAATCCTCACATGCCAACTATATTGTATACCCTATTTGGGAAAAGAATAGTTCATTGTAGTTTTTGCATGTCACTTTAGATTTTTCATAGTGTAGGGTTGTAGCTAATTTTTTTCTAACTTTTCTTAAGATGAAAAAAATCAGTCTTAATCATAGACTTCACTAGGAGGATCAAAAGGTACTCTACAAATAAGTATTAATATTCTCATTCATGACTTGTAGAAATATAGACAGTAGTTTGACTGCAAGTCACGGTTGAGAAAATACCTGATTCTTTATACCTCTCTCTTGAACCACTAGAAAATATTTACTCTATAAAAGAGCTCTCCCTTGTTATTGGATCTCTTGCAGCTTTGACCTTTGGGCATTGGCTGATACATTTTTGGATCATCTTCAAATGACTGGGATAAATTCTGGCTCAAAATTGAAAGAGAGACCAGAAATCCTTCACGGTGAATTGTGGCTTGGGGCCCTTTTAAAACTTCTCAAAGAACATCACAAACAATTTACCACCCTCTCTCAATTGCTGGCTTCATGAAAATTGGTGGTGTTTTGAGTGGATAGAGGCTCATGATTTACAAAGAGCTGTTTCCACTACCCAAGTTTTGCAACATGTGAGAGCAAGTCACAAGGGAAGGAAAGAGAACGTGAACTGCTTTGATGACTGTTGGCCATTGCCAAGGAAACTGCTCCCTTGGTAACCGTGGTCAGTACATCTGTCTAGTTGCATTTCTAAGGCTTGCATAGTTACTACCATGGAAAACGCATTTTAAAACAAACACAGAGGAAAAAACAATTAAACCACAAATAAAAAATAATGGAGTTGATAAAAAATTCTTTGCTTTTATGGCAAAGTTGTTAGGATGGGTTACGATGTTCAGCAGAACATGTTTAGGGGTGTTATCCCATAAATGGAAACCAAAATGTCCCCAGTGTAAGCCAGACTATAAAATAAAACAAATCTAAGTCATTGGGTTTATTAATCACAAGACACATGAATTTTAAGACATCACAAAAGTATTTGTGGGGAGCTTATTTCAAACATTGAGCACTCCCAAGTAAATGAAGCTCAAGTTTGCATAACTTTATCTTAAAGAGAGATGTGGGCAGGAGAAAAGGAGATCAAGGTAAAGGCCAGTTTTGAGAAAGGATAGAATGTTTAAGATCTAGCAGAAGCTGAGAAAAGCCAACTCTGATATAAAAATCTAAGACAGTAGGAAAACATGATTCTATTTATGAATGTTTGATTTAATCACAGTTCTTCAGGAATGCAATAGCACATTACCTGAGGAATGCCTATGTTGAACTGCCATCGTCTTTGAGTGGCTAGATGAAGTTAACATTTGAACTTGCAAAGTTGGAGTAAAAATAGAAACATAAAGATTTTAAAATATGTTACCTACATGAATTTCATGGCAAGTTTGTTGTTTCCACAAAAATGATTTGTGAATTACAGTTAAGATGGTGAATAAAACACTTGTTGAAATCATAATTCAAAGAGTTTTACCAAGGAAGGAGTGTCCTTTACAAGGAAACATCTATATTAACATAAAAGGCTAAAGACATGTAATGGTAGTTTTATTTTATATTCAGAAAACACCAGACCAATTAGGGAACTGAGATAAGCTGTTGGGTTATATTTTCAGATGCACCTTAAACCATAGA
Source organism: Papio anubis (assembly GCF_008728515.1). Classification (NCBI taxonomy): domain Eukaryota; kingdom Metazoa; phylum Chordata; class Mammalia; order Primates; family Cercopithecidae; genus Papio; species Papio anubis. Next base: position 69,252,958 of record NC_044977.1, read on the forward strand.
TTGTATTTAACAAATTCTTGATGTACTTTTTTTTTTTAAGCATCTTAACATTGCTGCTGACCAGGCGGTGGTTGTGACAGAGTTATCACCTGTGCTTGCTCAGGAAAGCTCACTGCAGCAGGGAGTGTCAGTAGTTTGGAAGAAAGTCTTGGAGATAATAATTTAAGGATGCTAATATTCAACTACTGCAGAACTTAAGAATATATTGAAAAACACAAATATCAACAACTGTGTAAAGAATGAACTTGGAAGGGTTAAATTGTAAATATGCAGAAATTTTAGGAATATTTTAACCAATTTATTTTACTTATTTTTGTGTGTTTTCACAAGTGTGAAATATGATACAAATATGTGTCTAAGTTTAAAACTGTTATTTTGGTAAGTATAGAATAAAAATTCTAGGTGATAAGAAAGCATTACATTGTAGTTTAAGCAGCCATGTTTTTCTTTCTACGTGGTAAGTAAAAAAATGGTGTGCCTTACAATTTACAGTATCTTAGAGTCAATGAAACATGGGAGTTAACTGAGATGTTACCTTCTGTCATCTAAGAAGTAAGGTAAAAAGAGAATGAGAGAGACAGATGAAAATAGTGACCAGGAACGATGCTACCTACTGCCCTCTCCTCCCCTGAAAATAGAAGAAAGCAATGATAATAAAAGGTGTTCAATGAATTGCTGACTAGTAAAGATAAGAGCATAAAGTTGGTAAGCACTTCTCTATGGCAAGGCATGCCATGATTAAACAAATGATTCAATCAATTGCATAGACGACCTTGGTGTTTAATCTTAGTCCGCCTCTGTCACTGAACCTGAAATCCAATTTAATGTCTGCTTTGTACATCAAAGAGCAAAAACAGGTCCATGCTACATATTTTCTCGAAGGAACAACTTAAATTAAAAGAGAAAAACTTTCCCAAATATTAAGGTTGATGTTGATGAATTAAGTAGAATAACTCTAAATTTGGCAGTTCTATAGAGCAAGTTGATCTTTTCTCAGATAAATTATTCTTCAAGAATATCTTCAATGTCAAGCCTCAAATGGTATCTTACAATACTGCCAGTCAGTCATTGTATATGTTCTCTTTCAACTGATTTATCTACCAGGGCCTTTTTGTGCTTGTTGATTGAAGAGTCAATCTTGCATATATTCCATTTTCCTGATCTGTTTGACAGAATCTTAGCGAAACATTCAAGGAGAAGATCCTGCTTCCATAGTTACATCACTCCTTTTGAGATTCCATTGCAATTCAGCAGAAGATAATACCAATTCCAACTTTATAGTGTAACTTCCATTTTGTGGAAAGCTATTTTCATTTTGGCACATTAACTAGTACAATATGAAAATGAAAAATCCTAAAGTGAATATGAAAATCTGTATACCCTCCAGCTGATTCTTCAAAGTTCATTTTTAAAATGTACTTGTTTTGAGATTCTCTGCAGTAGGAAAACTGTATTTACCAAACCATGTAGCACATTCCTAGACAGACACAATACCACTAAATCAGTCCATTTAATGTTGGCACTTTCCTTACTTGAGAGTTTGGTTTTGAGTACTGTTCTCCTTTCCTTGCTGATAATATAGTTTTTGGAGTATCTAGTAACTGCTGGCCAATTTTAGTCATCTCACCTAATTGGAGCAAAACAAAAATGATGGGTAGCACTAGGAAGGCCACATTTCCCAACCTACCTTGTAACCAGATGGGATTGTAGGATGATGTTTTGGCCAATAGAATGTGGACAGAAGTGATATAGCCACATCTAGGCCTCACTCTTCTCTTTCTTTGCTTGTTGGATGATAGATCTCAAGAATCTAGGGAGGATTCTGAGACTTAAGGGAGGTCTGAACAGTAGAAGTAAGGAGCCTGGGTCCATGTATGACTCTGTGCAGCGAGCGACCCCACACTCTCAAACCAAATTTGACTGTGCCAAGGGTGAAACATCACCCTCTGTTATGTTAATCTGCTGAAATGCTGGGACTGTGTGTTTCAACAACTAGGGTTACTTAACCTGATTAGTAATGATAGTGTAATAGTTAGAGAAGTCCCCAACTATATTCCTTAGGAGTTCCACCAGATATTATATAGTATATAATATAGAAATATGGCCTTTGTAACATATGACAACTTAATTGAAATGAATCTGGACATTTATTCCCTTATCTCAGAAATTTTTTTTAAATTTTAATATCTTAAATTTTAATCTTCACAAATACATAGTAGTTGTACATATTTATGGGGTAATAATTTGATACAAGTAGAGAGTGGGTAATGATCAAATTAGGGTAATTAGAATATCCACCACCTCAAACATTTATTATTTCTTTGTATTAGGAACATTCCAATTCTACTTCTATAGTTATTTAAAAATATACAATAAATTATTTTTAATTGTACTTGCTCTATTGTGTTACTGAACATTAGATGTTATTCCTTTTATCTAACTCAAGTGTGGATCCACTGACTAACCCCTCTTTATCCCCACCACCTCCTCAGGACCCTCTCTGGCCTCTGGTAATGATCATTCTACTGTCTATTTCCGTAAGGTCAATTTTTTTTAGCTCCTACATTTGAGTGAGAACATGTGACAGAAAAATATAGAATGTTCCACACATTTGCATGTCATCCTTGTGCAGAGGCCATGCTAATCTCTGTATTGTTCCAATTTTAGTATATGTGCTGTGAACTGGGCACTCTGAAATATTTTTGAGTGTTATTTGCCAAGCATTGGATAAGTTTGGGGGATACCATAAGGAGCCAAGAAGGCGTGGTTATGGTCCACAGAGCTTTAGTCCAGGAAGTAGATGCTGACCAATGGATACACATATAAACGTAAAATTATAACCACGCTCCTTTCTATGACATACAGGATCATGATGTCACAGAAATATTTGACAATATTTCTATGTCAAAAAATAGAAATATTTGACTTCATTAGGGAGGCATCCATGAGAAAGGATTCCATGCTGAGAGGGGCAGATGTGTGGTTGCCACATGAAAGTCAGATAGCAGGAGACAAAATGAAAGAGGGTCAGAGTGGGTGGAACAGGGAGAATGAAGGGAAATGTGTCAGGTGAGCCTAGATAAGAGTGCAGGTTAGAGGAAGTATTTTACTCTTCACTTAGACACTAAAGAATGACATTTGCCCTTTGCCCTTTGAAAAACACTGCTCTGGCTACATTTAGGGGAATAGAGTGGACATGAACACATACCTACATTTATACGAAGAGAGCATGTGGTAATATGAGAATCACCTGTCAAGATACCTGTTCCTGGCTGGGTGTGGTGGCTCATGCCTATAATACCAGAACTTTGGGATGACAAGATGGGTGGATCATTTGATGAGTCCAGGAGTTTGAGACCAGCCTAAGTAACATGGTGAAAGCCTGTCGCTACAAAAAAATGCAAAAAAATTGGCCAAGCCTGGTGGTGTGTACCTATACTCCAAGCTACTTGAGAGGCTTAGGTGGGAGAATCACCTGAGCCCAGAAGGCAGAGCTTTCACTAAGCCAAGATCGTGCCACTGCACTCCAGCCTGGGTGACAGAGTGAGATACTGTCTCAAAAAAAAAAAAAACAAAAAAACAAAAAGAGAGAGAGAGAGATAGCTCAGGAAAAAAGGAAATATAAAAACAGTTCAGCAAAGGAAACGTTTTTGGGATTGGATGATTGATGTTTTGGTAAACTATAGTTACTTTCACCTTTATGTCTTTTTTTTTTTTTTTTTTTTTAACCATTATAGATCAGTAGTTCAATACGGCAAGTTTGAGACAGGAGACATTGGTCTTAGGCCAGTGTGAACATCTAAAGCAAATGAAATTGCAGTGAACTATGAGGCTGGTTTGAGTGAGATTTTTGTCATCAGCTGCTCTAACATCCAATCCCCTGTGGCAACCTACAACCAAGTAAGAGGACTCCTCACAAAAGACACTGGGATGTCTTGATGCTCATTACTTGGAAGATAAGGAGACATCACAGTTTGTCCACAAAATTTATGAAAAGACTGTGCCCAAAACGCAATGGAGAAAGACCTGCTTTGCTTCCCTCTCTGATCTACCCAGATTTCTGACACCCGCGTCCCTCTGTCTCAGATTGTTTTCCAGTTCCCGAGAGAATGAGATGTTGATATCTTGAATCTTTTATATAGACTTGTTTTCTTTCTCTCTGTATATGAGAACCACTGCTAAGGATGCTTATGATTTAGTAATCACCTTGAGATGTTCCTTGTCCTTCTTGGGCCCCAACTGTATTTCTTCCCCTTGTGATCCAGGCTGCAGGGCCTGACAAATGCACCCTCTCAACCACATCAGCACCAGTTCAGGTTCAGACTGGCCTTCTCTCCTCCACACACGAGAGAAAGAGCTGGACGCTCAGCTCTTTGTTACTTTTTATTTTTAGACTCAATTCACCTCTCCAGAAGCAATACATAGAGAGAATGCTGAATAGACTACCCTGCATTGAGACGCTTCTCAAAGATATCTTTTTCCCTGTATGAAAGAATGACTGATTGCAAGTATTTATTTTCTAAGGTACAATTGTAGACCTTCAAAGTCAGACTGTTAATTTGGTGATATTAACTTTTGAGTCACTTGACTAGTCAGTTTAGGAAGCAACAATTCTCTCAAAACTCTTATAATTACATTTGGACAAGTTTGTGCGTAGGACCGCAAGTCCATCAGCTTATTATAACCATAGTGCGTTCACACACCATCTTCATTATCTTGTGCTAAAGAAGAGAGCACACACTCCTCTGTGGGTAATTTTAGATTGGCCACTGACACACTCTGCAGTGTTTATAAAGAAAACAAAACTTGGATGTTGGCCCTTTTAATTATAACTGGCAGAATTGCTACACCCAAAAATCACATAATCTCTTCACCATATTATATCTTTGAAGACATCTGCTTGCAAAGCAGTAACAAGGAACTTGAATTCTAAAAACAAACTTTGTACTAGATTGATTGGTTTGGCGAGCCACGCTTCTGAAGTACTGACGGATTCTGAAAGATATATTCCTGAACTTCAAGAAAAGTTTAAAATATGCTATAATGGAGTTACATCAAATTGTCTTTGGTCTGGACATGCAGATTAGAGACTGAGATCCTATTTTATCGTGAAGGAAGGTCCACTAGCCCAGTGGCAAATATCATAAATGTCACCAGTCATTCTGCATTTTTGTTTGGAGTTTCCAAATAAACATCTAGCCAATGAAATAGTTGGACAGTCCAGTGCGCTATTTCACCTGAGAAATGATCACCCCATAAGATTCTATGTTCTAGGTGCTTTATGTGTAATATTGTGAATATTGTGTATTGTGAATATAATATTGTGAATACAATGTATACAATATGTATAATATTGTGAAGACAGCTCCACCAAAGGGAGAAAGCTGATCTTTGACATCATCTTTACTATTTATCAAGCATATACCTCTCTTCATGTAGATTTGGGATATGATCTGAGTCCATTTTTTGAGTAATTACATTGTGATCCTAGTCACCTACCCTGGGGTAGATAATTTCACAGCTTGTAGAGTTCCTAAACTCATGGTACTATAGCCTGAAAGATGAAATGGAACAATTAATCGTTATCTATGCTCTGCAGATGAGTAAGAATCTTTCTTTTCATAGGAGATTCGTGCATGTGTATTTGAATTAACAGTCCAAAAAAAAACCCAATGCAAAAGCCTGAATTTGTTGCCAAAATAAAATTGCCTACATCTTATGTAGTCATGTAACTCATAAGGTTCCACCCTCCTTCCATAACTCTAGCCAAAGAGTCTGTTTTTCCTTCCCTAACACAGTGTTTTCTGGAGCCCAGGACTAGTTTTTAAACACTAACATGACTTAAGAAGGCTGCTGGAAAAGTGAAAGCAATCTCATTGTACTGTATTAGTTTAACCAAAATGACTAACACATTTCAACATTTAGAATGTCCAATTGAACAAATATTTACTGCTCAGTTAGTAGGTTTATTTTAAGAATCTTTGTCCAAAATTGCTTATCTTGTGGTAATGCTTTGAATATTGAGTATACATTTTAGATAAAGCAATTTTTCCTTTGATGTTAAAAATTGCATTTATAAATAGGTACATTGCCTAAAAATTATAAAATTGCATATACTACTTTTAAATGTTGAAAGTTCCCCAAAAGCTTCACAGATGTTGAAATTTGTTGTCACTCTAACATTAATTTTATTAGTCCAAAGTATTTTTACCCAAATGTTTTTCCGAGAAGTGCAGAGCAACTGCTGTTACCCCAGAGCACTGAACTATTAACTGTTAATGGCAGGGGAGTTTTCAAGTTCCAATATTTCAGCTGCATGCTTGGATATAAGTTATTTTGTTCATACATCCCCTTCTTGCAAATACGTAAGGCAAGAAAGTTAATAATTTTGGTGTTCATTAAAAACTCCTGAATGTCTTCGTATATAATAGCACAGACTCCAGAAACATTAGTAGAACTAGCAAACCACTAGGATGATAGAAAGTGTGAAATTAAAACAAAAAAGGTTACAGTACTAAGAATGATTTATTTTAATGAAGCTAGTTCAGCGTTTCCATTTTGTGTGTTTATGGTGCAGTTATTCAACATGTTTTCTTTTTTGGTAGGTCATGTCAGGGAGACTTTGGCTGAAGAAAATCACAACACACGAGAGATAATGCAAGAGAAAAATAAAACCATTCCATGAGGATGTCATTCTGGAACTTCCTGTTACCAGGGAGTGAGATCAGGATGCTTGGGGCAAGGTACATTTGGGTAAAGCTTTGGATTCTTAGAACTTCCACTGAGCACTGCGGGACAAAAGACTAGCAGGGGTTTCTAATTAGAAGAGTTTTGCAGCATGTGCTAAAGCTTACTTTCTTTAGAGTGTATGGCGTTATGCCCACAGATAGATGTCCCAGTTTTAAGTTGTGGGTGATTTTTATGCAAGTCTGTTTTATAGAATTAGTCTTCTAAGGTGTTTACATGGGCCAGGTAAAATCTCAATCATCAAGAGAAGATAGGTATACATGTACACACTGCAAAATAATTTGTCTGAAAGGTTGCTAACCCACAAAATTCCCCCCCAGGCTCAGAGAAGCTACAAAAGCCTGCAACTTCTACACAGCTCTCTCAAATGTGAAGGAAGCAGGCATGACTGCTCTTTGATTCTCATAGGAAATGTAAAGATGTAATTTCTGCAGTGAGTAATGGTACAAATAAAATTATGTTTATTATTATTTTATTCGTGGCATTTAATTACAGAGGGAGATGGGTAGTCAGATAGCAAAACAGCCATAAACAAGGGAAAGGCCCCTCTGTTCTTTTTAAATGAATGCTCTAAAACAATTGGGAAGAACATTAATAGAACACCCAGCTAACGACAGACTCGCGAGCATATGTGTTCACTTGGGGTTCATCAAATAATGGACCGCTGGCCTATTTTTCAAGCCATTTCTCTGCAGTAACTTGACATTTGATAGGATTACCTTTGGATTTTGGTTTGAGTCTCTGCTATGCCTGAGATTGTCATCTTTCGATTTAAAGATAATAGAGCCAAACATGTGAAACTGTTCTGTAAAGAGTCAACCTGTGACTCATAACCAAATATCATAAAAGATTTTGTCTACAGTTTGCTTTCTTACCTCACTGTTGTAACTGAAATGATCAAATGACTAGCTTCCATTATAAACACCATATATTTATTTTGTAAAAAAGCTTGACATTCTTCGGAGATGAAATATAATAGTATCATAAACCTCTGAGGCAATTCTGTTCCCCTTAAGACTCACAGCATTTGCTGATTATAATTTTAATTCAAAAGTTTCACCAGAAAAGGTGAATCAATTTTGCTTAAGCATAATGTTGAACAATTAAAAAAAAGCATCTGAGCAGGTCAGACATAGATAAAACCAAATTATGAGGCAGTGGAATTGTATACAGGAGGATAAACAAAACACACTTTAACATTGACAATGGACTTGACCATTCAAAATATAGTTAATAAGTTTCCAAACATGCAAGTTCTAATTTTAAAATTAAGCCTTCCAATTGCCAATTTCAAAAAATGTAATGAGTTTAGAGTGGCCTTTTTATTATGCATGGCTTTATGTCTTTGGATTTCAAAATTACCTAGCATGCATTTTCAACTTTGCTACAATTTCCGGGCTGTTTTCATTTCTATTTAAAAAGGCTAAACAGTAAGATGTGCCTCTGCTTTGCATTCTAATTGCATGTAACTGATTTGCACAGCAGAACAAAAAACTCATTTTCAGATTAAGAATCGTGCACCAAGAAATAATTATTGTTCTACTAGAAAAAAATATTTTCCCACTTTCTTCCCTCATTTACGTGAACCGTTTGCCATGTTTCTCCCAGGTTGCTATCTTTTATAGACCACCATGCATTGCTCTTTAGGGACTCAAATAATGCAAATGGAAACAAGGAACATACAACTGTTTTGACTACATTCTTCTGCTTGCAACATAACACTTGCCTTTTATTATTTTATCTTCAACAATCAAGGGGTGACTAAATGGTTGCAGGTGGTGATGAAAATAAAAGCCATCCATCATTATTTATTAGGCATGAAAAAGATACACAATAATGTAATTTAATCTCAGAGCAGACAATTATTTCCACATATTGATAATACAATGTGAAAACTGTCATGAATTCTAATATGATATTTTGGCTTTATTGGTACGCCACAGCCAGCATGACAAATAATGAAATTGTATCAAAAAGAAAAAAAAAAAGGTAATTATGTGCATATGTCAATATCATGGGTGGAAAACATATCACCAAATCTTTAAAGCTTCTTCATTATAACTTGACGAATTCAAAAGTTTGAAGTGGAAAAAGGTGTATTTACAGTTTTCACTATTTAAGACAAAAATCTATTACATTAGCACCACAACCTATAATCTGAATAAACACTGATGATGTGTTTTATCATATAAAATTTTTGAGAAACAAGCAGTCTGCTAAAATATTTGTGAGAAGTATATATACACTATAGGCTCAAATTTCTAACATGTTCTTTGGTTCACTTTAGTCTGGTAAAAATTTGCAGATGAAAACTCTGTGATCTCTACTTTGAGTAGCATACACATGACTATTAAATGTAGCAAAGAACGTACCTTTTAGCCAAATAAAGCAAATGGCTGAAAATAAACATCTTTGGTAGGAAAAATCCTGACTGATGAAACGCTTGGTTAAAAAAAGTGAAAGCGAATTTTTTGTTATGTTAAATGATTTCTATTTCTCTTAGTTTGCTGGACTCCTTTCTTCAAATAGGCTTTGGTAGGAGAAAATGGGACAAGAAGGAAACAAACTATCATTTGATCTGTATAGGTGGGAACCAAAAACATTTTCTGACTCCTATTTGAATAGATTTTGGTTTCTCTAAAGGAGTTATCATGATTAGAGACTTTCCAACTTAGGAAGAAATGAGATCGTTTTTAAAGTGTCTGTATGTTATGCAGTATACACACACACACACACACATTCTACAGCACATATACGCAGCATGCTCTGTACTTTCTTGGAGACTAATTTATTCAGGGTTCTCATATAGATTACAAATATATTATTGGATAAGATAAATGATCTCCTCTTAGAAAAATGCCTTTTAGAATTATTAAGGAGGAAAAATATTTTAGATTTGGCTTTCAGTGGTGGGCAGGACCTGGAAGAAAAAGTATCTCTGAGTGATCACAACACTGTGACCATTCTGGGCTGGGAGAGAACATTTATATATCATGTGGTTACTCAATTTTATAAAAGGAACCTAAGAACAAGTGTAGGCACTGGTTAGGAAAAACAAATGAAAGGAATAATTTAAAAAGTCAATAAGCCACAGGAAATCTGGAGACTGTTTAAAAACACCTTATTGGAAGCCTAGCAAAAGTATGTGCCAGAGATCAAAGGGACACTTGGAAATGTGGCCCAAGTAAGGAAACCAGGGAGATCCGCAAACTATGGCAGGTCAGGTGTGAACAAGAATGCAGGCGAGCCAAAAGAGAATTCAAGAGTACCTTGCAAGTGACTCCAAAGCTAATAAAAATGTTCTTCAAAATATACCCATGGCAGGAAACCAAATAGAGAACTAATGGGCCGATCAAGTGACCCACTCTGGGCAGAAGAGATATTCTTCTTGGAAGACGGAAACTCTTCTGACTTGCCTAAAAATGATCCATTCATTCATTTGTTCATTCAGTCCTTCCATATTTTCACACATTCAAGCATCTATTCACCCAGCTATTCAGTTATCTATTCACTGAAGAACTAAAAAAAAGAAAAAAAAAAAAAAAAAGAAAAAAAAATACAGAATGTACTACCATGAGCCAGATTTTGAGTTCAGTACTGGGAATACAATAGAAATACACATCATTCACTTGCTCATTATTTTCACTCATTCAATCATCCATTCATTTATCCATCCATTTGATTATCTATTCATTCTACAAAAAAATTACAGAATGTCTATAATGGATTAGACTCCTGGTTAAACACTGGGAATGTATTAATATATAAGACATTCATTCATTCAATTGATATTTGTCTACTATGTCCTAAGCACTGGTTTAATTCTTTGAGATACATCAGCGAACAAAAGATACAATATTGCTGCTTAAATCTAGCTTCCTTTCCAGCAGGGAAGAGTAGTGCAGGTAGGCAACATATACAATCAACGACTGGTCATGAAATCACAATCAACCATTTAGTATGGAAGTATTATTATGAAGGACAGGTTCAGGTAGCTATGAGTGTCTGATGGAGGCTCTGTCTGATGTAGAGAGTACCACCCCATTCAAGGACTGAAAGAAATAGGAGGGAGGAAGTGAGAAGCAAGAGATCAGGATGGTGAGATGACACAAAGACCACATTCTGTGGGGCTTGAAGGGCGATGTGAAGAATGCTAGATTATCTAAAGAGCAATGGGAAGACACTGAAGGATTTTAAGCAAGAGTGATCTGCTTCAAAAGTTTGACACTCTTCTGGTCAAAACACTGTGATGGTTCCCTATTTCAATCAGGGTAAAAACTGAAGTCTTTACAATGACCTGCAGGAACCTCCATGTTATTTTCTCTATAGCTCTCCAACATAACTTCTTTTCACCCCTCTCCACTGCTCATGGTGCTCTAGCTACACTGGTCTCCGTGCCCACTGACTATTTCCCCCTCAAATCCAAATGGCTAATCCTTATCTTATTCAAGTCCTTTCTCAAATGTTACCTTGTCTATCAGGCATATCCTGAGCACCAGACTTAATACTGTAACTTCCCTACCATATCTACTTTTACCCTCCTTTGCAGTTTTTCTCCCCATAGCACTCATTACCTTCTGATATACAGTACAATTGATTTATTATGTTTAGCGCATTGTCTATACCCTGGCCCTCCTCTGCAAGTCATATGTACTCTCCATGAAGGAAGCAATTGTTATCCTTCGTTCACACATTTATCCTAATCCACTAAAACAGTGCCTAGGACATAAAACTCAATAATCACTTGCTAAATAAACAAATTAATAAATGCGTTGGTCAACATAATCATATTGGCATTTTAAGAAAATTACACTGGCTGAAACTTGAAGAACAAGTTGGGAAGGGTTATGTATAGATGTAGAAAAGCAAGAGGCTATTTTGAGCGTCTAATAAAAAATGGTAAAAACTTAGACTAGGGAGGGAGATGATGGCAGAAATGAAGAAAAGTAAACTGATTTTAAGGTTTTTTTTTTTTTTTTAGATAGAATCATCAGGCTCTAGATTGGATACTTACAGCTAAACCTGGCTTACACTGATTTGCAAGAGCTGATTTTGAATTTTCAGAAATTCTGTGACTTGGTTGTTAAACACAGATATTAAAAATTAAATTACATAAACTTATAATAAATTATATCAAAACAAGGGTAATAAGTACTCAAAAGTCATTCATCCCTAATTATTTCACTACATTTTGCTATTAGCTACATAACTCTTGAGGTTATTTATATCTGTGGTATTTTTTGGTGAAATACTATATGTTGGTGTATTACTGCACAAATCTTTCCAATTCACATTCAGTTATGTCATATTGGTAGCTTGAAATCAGCTACGGTGGGAGGATTTGTTCCTCAGTAATTGTCAAGTACTATAACTCAGGGCTTGATTTATTGTACTGTTGATTTTCTAGACTTAAGAAAGTGATGGAGAAAGTGTCAATGATTCAGATTAAGTGTGTTGTGTCTGTAGATGTCTCATTGTTAAATCACATGAAATTGAGCAAATATTCTTCCAGTGTGTAAAAACAATCATTTGATCCATCAAAGAAGTCATTCACATTATGGAAAAAACAATAAAATTTCAGTATACATTTCTATTGTTTCACCCTCGTCTTACTCTTTAATGTAAAGGAAATGATCCACCAACATACAGGTCAGAAATACTGTCATCCATTAGTTGCAACCATAAGTTGGCTATGGATCTAAGAGTTTGGCAAAAAACAATGAAAGCATTCTGTGAGAATCAATATGCTATATGAAATTTACAATAAAGGGTATTGTATATTTTATTATTATTCATAAACTGTATGCTATAGTTTTATATCAATACTATCATAAATCTAAATATGTATGTATACATTCTTGTTTTTAAAGATAACTTGTTAAACAGTATACTATTGGGAATATGAGTCAAGAGAAAAGAAATAGCCAAAGATGGCTGCCAGTTTCTGTCTTGTTAACTGCCTAAATGGTGTTACTCATTCCCGTATATGGGAAACATTAGAGAATAACTAGGTTTGTTGGGTAGGAATAGGAAGAGTGTCATTGGTTAGGCTGGGCGATAGCGAGATTGAAGAAACAGACTCCAAGTTTAGGTGGCCAGGTAGATAGATAGTGCTGGAAAACAAAGAGAACTCTAAGCTGGAGCCATCATTTGGGTGATTTGTGTAAATAGTAATTGAAGACTTGAAAGTGGATAGAGCTATTCTGAGTGTTTTCTCCAAATTGACTTCTGAAGCAGAGTTTGGAATCATTTGGATAAAAATGGCAAATACTGGATGTTGCAGTCTGATTAACAAATTAACCGTATGTATATAACCAGGGCTAAATAATATCTTCCAAGAATGTTGGAGGTTTAATCAAGAATATAGACCAAGGATATGTTCTCTTTTATTAGAGAAGGGCATCTTAGTTAAAGGGACAGTGTCAAAGATATAGACCATTGTTGAAGGCCTGGGGTAAGTAAGTAGGAGATTATGGTGGGTGCCCTGTGTGAGTAGACTTGAGTTATTTACCTATTAGTTACTGATAGTTCTGAGTGCTAGTAGTAGGATTATTTAATTACTAGCTAAAATAAAATGTAGGGGGTCAAATCCTCCAAAATAGCATCTTTCTCTTAGGTCTTCATCTGCCTATTAAATAAAGATCCATGAACTTCTACTTCTGGGAAGACAGACAGATGTGGTTTTTCCTATTCCATAGACCCCTGAAAAGTGGAATAAAGAAGGTAGACCAGGTAGGGACTTTAGGATTTAAGGAATAAGATGGAAGTGAATTATCAGGATTTCCTTTTTGTGTCATATATCCCAGACATGGAGCTGAAGAAGCCAGCAATCTGGCACTGCCAATGGGCCCAGGAAAAAAAAAGACAATTCCAAACAAAAGTCTACTATCTTGTCAAAGGATTAGGAGATGGCAGCCTACCAGAAAACTTGTAAAAAACAACCATTCTATTCCAGCCAAACACCACTGAAAAAAATGTGGTCTTACCTGATCCACACCAGCAAAGATGAAGTGGGGAGCCTGGATGTCCACTCTTGTGAGACTGTAATGAGGCTCCCCAACACTACCACTGGACTGGTGTCAGAGAAGGCTGAGTAGGGAGCCCAGATGTTTATCCTTACTGAGTAGTTATGAGACACCTCAACCCTCATCCCTGCTGTGTTGCTGGAGATTACATGGGAAGCCGAGACTTCCATCGCCACCCAGCAATAATGTGGAGCCTAACATCACCTCTAGCATCAACAGAGGCCAGGTGAACAACAGGGACTGCTATCTCATTTGGCAGTGACAAAACATTGTTTCTGCCTTCCCTGCTGAAGTGGTGCTAGAAAATTCAGCTAAAACAGAGGTATAAATAAGATGAAATCTTGTAATGTAATACAAAAATGTCTAGATTTCAACTGAAAACATCTGTCATACTAAGAACCAGTAAGATCTAAATCTGACGGAAAGAAGACAATCAACAGATATTAGCACCAAGATGATAGAGAAATTAGTATTATTGAAGATTTTAAAACAGTCATGCTAAATATGCTGAATAAAAAAATTACAAATCTGCTTGAAACAAAGGAAAACGAGAAAGTCTTAATGAAAAAAATCTCAATGAAGTCTCAGTGAAGAAATAGGAAATATAAAACAGAACTGAGTGGAAATTTTATTTTTTGAGCCAGAGTCTCACTGTGTCATCCAGGCTGGAGTACTGTGGCGTGATCTCAGCTCACTGCAGCCTCAACCTCCCAGGTTCAAGCCATCTTTTCCGCCTCACCCCCCAAGTAGCTGGAACTACAGGCACAAGCCACCACACCCGGCTGATTTTTGTATTTTTTTGTAGAGATGGGGTTTCACCATGTTGCCCAGGCTGGTCTCAAACTCCTGAACTCAAACAATCTGCTCGCCTCAGCCTCCCAAAGTGCTATGATTACAGGCGTGAGCAACCAGGCCCGGCCCCAGGTAGAAATTTTAGAACTAAAACAATATGATAACCAAAATAGAAAGATTGGTGTGTGGACACAACAGCAGAATGGAGGGAATAGAGAACATAATCAATGTATTGTGAAAAAAATAACAATAGAAATTATCCAATCTGTAAAACAGAGAAAATAAGACTGAAAAGATCTGAAAGTATCTCTCAGGGACCTGTAGGACAATCTTAGACAAAGGGAAACTAAGAATTTGTTTTCAGCAGATCTCATTTAAAAGAATGGATAAAGGAAGTTCTCTAAACACACAAACACACACACACACACGCACACGCACACACACACACACAAAAGAAGGAAACTTGGAACAAGGAGGAGGAAAGAACATGATTAGAAAAAATATGGATAAACACAATAGGCTTTCCTTCTCTTCAGTTTTCTAAGCTATTTTTGATAGTTGATGTAAAAATCATAATATTGTCAGATTTGGTTCTAAATACATTAGAGGAAATATTTAAATACAACTACATTATAAATGAGGACAGTAATGGAATGTAAAGGTCTTTATCTAGAGCAACGATGTAAAAAGCTAAACATAGAGATATCCTCAAAAACACTATATATGAACAAAAATGAGATCTAAAAGATGTTCAGGTAACCCACAGGAAGGCAGGAAAAAGAAAACAGAGGAATAAAAAACAGAGAAAACAAAAATTAAAATGACAGACGTTAAGTCTTAACATGTCAATAATTATTTAAATGTAAACTTACTTCAAGTAAAATTACTTCAAATAAGATGTATGCAGGTGGAAAGTAAGAAGATGGAAAAAGATGTATTATGCAAACATTAATTAAAGGAAAGCAGGAGTGGCTATATTAATATCAGATAAAGTAGACCTCAGATCCAAGAATATCACCAGAGATAGAGACATTATATGGTGATAAAAGGCTTAATCCACTAAGGTATATGCACCAAACAACAGAACTACAAAATATGTGAAGCAAAGATTGATAGAACTAGAAGGAGAAACAGAGAAATCTCAAATTATATTTGAAGACCTCCATACCCTACTCTCAACAATTGATAAAAACTACAGAGGAAACAGTAAGGATATGTTAATAAAACTCAATACCATCTGTCAGCAAATTCTTATTGATATTTGTAAGGCCCTCAGCCAAACAACAGTAGCATACACATCCTGTTTAAGTGCCCCTGGCATCAACAAAGGCCAAGGATATGGAAGATATGCCAAAATGGATAATATCCTGGGCCATAAAACAAGCCCCAACAAATGTAAAGAATTGAAATCATACAGAGAAGCTAAAACAATGTGGAAAGGGGGAATTTCTAGCACTAAATGCTAGAAAAGAGGAAAAATGTCAAATCAATAATCTAAGAAAAGAAGCATTAAAAAAGGAGAGAGAAATAGTTCAAATCAATAATCAAAGCTCCCACTACAAGAACCTAGATAAGCAAAATAGACTGAAGACAAGGAAAAAGAGAAAAATAATGCAGATAAGTGCAGACATCAATTATTTTTCACACAGAAAAACAACAGAGGAAATTAATAGAACAATGAGCTGGTTAATGGAAATGATCACTGGCAAACTTATAGCAAGATAGACAAACGAAAAGGGAGAAGTCAAAAATTACTTCATTTTTACAAGAAAATGAAGCAGAGGATATCACTGTAGACCTTGTAGATATCAAAAATGCAATAAGAGAATACTACAAACAACTCCACATACATAAATTTGACAACTTAAAAGAAATGGACAAATTCTTTGAAAAACACAAACTACTATAACTTACCCAATATGAAATAGATAATTAAAGTGGCTCTATAATCATTAAGGAAGATGCATTTGTAATTGAAAAACTGCCCCATAAAATGCCCCCCAATTTCAGATGGTTTCACCGAATTTTACCAAATATTTAAAAAAGAATTAATCCCAGTTGTACACAATCTCTTCTAGGCAGTAGAAGACTAGGGAATAATTTCCTATTCATTTTATGAAGCTGATATTATTCTGGTAATAAAATCAAAGATAGCACACACACACCCCCCTCAAAAAATAGAAAACAAAAACTAGAAAATAACATGAATATAAATGCAAAAATCTTTATCAAAATATTAGTAAACATAATTCAGCAATATGTCAAAGAATTATATACTGTGACCAACTAAGGTTTATTCCAGGGCTGCAGGACTGATTTAATGTTTGAAAAATCAATGTAATCTACCAGATTAACAGGCTAAAGAAGAAAATTCACAATAATCACATTAATCAATGCAGAAAAAGAATTTGACAAAATTCAATATCAATTTATGATTAAAAACCCTCAGAAAAAACTGAAATAGAGTAGATCTTCTTCAACTTGATAAAGAGCACCTATAAAATACCTTGAGCTAACATCATAATAGTGAAAGACTAACCACTTTTCCCTATGACCAGAAAGAAGACAGGGATATCTGCTCTCCTTACTTCTGTTCAGCACTGTATTGGAGCTTCTAGTTGGTAATCAACCAACTGATTTTTGACAAAGGTACAAAATCAATCCACTGAAGGAAAGATAGCCTTTTCAACAAGTGGTATTGGAGCAAATGTACTTCCATAAGTGAAAAAAATAAACCGGGACCTAAGATTTACAATTATACAAAAATTAACTCAAAATGGAGCACAGACTTAAGTATAAAACTATAAAACTTTTAGAAAAAAAAAAACAAACAGAAAATCTTTGGGATCTAGGACAAGGCAAAAAGTGTTATACTTGATAGCAAAAGTATGATTTAGAGAAAGAAAAACTTGATGAATTAGTTGTACCTTATCTAACTAAAAATTATTAACTCTGAAAAAGACGCTGTTAAGAGAAGGAAAAGACAAGCTACAGACTAGGAGAAAATATTTGCAAATCACAGATCTGACAAAGGACTGACACTTAACATATATCAAAAACTCTCAAAACTCAACAGAAAATACCCTCAAACAATCAAATTAGAAAATGGATAAAAGATGTAAAGAGACATTTCACCAAAGAGTATATAGATGGCACATAAGCACTTGAAGAAATGCTCAACATCATTAGCCATTAGGAGAGTGCAATTGAAAACCATGATGAAATGTCACCACACACCTATCAGAATGGCATAATTAAAGCAGAGTGACACCACCACATCTTGACGAGGATGTGAAGAAACTGGATCACTCATACATTGCTAGTAGGATGGATATCCCAAGGATCCTGATTTGATTATATGAATGTATCAAATTATCGCATGTATTCTAAAAATATATACATCTATTGTATATCAATAAAATAAATAAAATAAATAAAATACATAATTAAAAATGATAAAGCACTCTGGAAAAAGCGTGGTGATTTCTTTAAAAATGAAATATTTAACTACCATATAACACAGTAATTGCGCTGTTAGGCATTTATTCCAGAAAAGGACATATGTTCACACAAAAACCTGTGTGTAGATGTTTAAAGCAGTTTTATTCATAATAGACAAAAACTGGAAACAACCCATATGTCCGTCAATGAGTGAATCATTAAACAACTTTTGTTTCATCCAAACCATGGAATACTACTCTGCAATGGAAAGGGATGAACTCCTGATCCATGAAAAAACCTGGATGAATCTTTAGAAAATTATGATGGGTAAGAAAAGCCAATCTTGAAAGGTCATATGCAGTATAATTCTACTTATATGATAGTCTTGAAGTGACAAAGATTATAGAAATGAAGAACAGATTAAGGGTTCCCTGATGGGTGAGGTTGGTAGAGATATTTATTCCTCAGCAAATATCTGTGTGCTCTCCCACATTTCTGGGCCCCCTTGCCATTATATAGGGCCATATACCTAGTAGTTCTGGCCAATAAGCTATGAGAATGAATGATGTATATCATTTGTAGTCTGGAGCATTTAAGAGTTAATGTGTAACTTTCCAGCCACTATCCTTCTGCAGTGACTCTGGTGTCATATGTTGACATGGTGGTGTCATGAGATGGAAGCTGTTGGATTTCATGAATTACTGCATGGGAGATAGATGCCCTGGAGAGGTGCTGAACTCACAGTGGACTTTTCTTAAGAAATAAACTGTTGTTGTGTTAAGCCACTGAGATTTCAAGAACTGCTGCCATACCACAATTTAGATTAGAATGACCAATACAGAAAGTAGTCCTACAAATAAATACTACAGTCTCAAACCCCTAATATATGTGGCATTGCCTTGATATCCCTGAAAGGCAAAGTGAACTGATACTCCGTTGCTCAGGAGCAGATGATATAAAATAATGGAAGAAACAATTAAATCTGATCTCATGGAAGAATGAAAAGCTGAACTGGAACTTTAGAAGGAGGAGCCAACATGCTTTGAAATCAGCAATAGTGAGATAAGAGAATAGTGAGCTATTCAGGCAGCTATCAATACTTGATCTCATATATGCACCACTATATTGTATAGGAAATAGGAAGTATAAATGTTGTATTAGTCCATTCTCACACTGTTATAAAGAAATACCTGCAACTGGGTAATTTATAAAGAAAAGAGGTTTAATTGGCTCACAGTTCTGTAGGCTGTATGGGAAGCACAGTGGTTTCTGTTTCTAGGGAGGCTGCAGGAAACTTACAATCATGGTGGATGGCAAAGGGAAAGCAGGCACTTCACCTGGTCCAGAGCAGAAGGTGGAGGGAGGTGCGACACACTTTTAAACAACCAGATCTCATAACTCACTCACTCACCATCAAAAGAACAGCATCAAGAGGATGGTGCTAAACCTTCAGAAACCGCCCCCATGATCCAATCACCTCCCACTAGGCCCCACCTCCAACACTGAGGATTACAATTGAATCTGAGATTTGGGTGGGGACACATATCCAAACCATATCAAATGCGATCCATTGGACATAGTCTAAGAGACTACGCTTGAAGATTTCTGAGTGTCTCCTCAGAAGTAAATCTGATTCCATAAACATTAAACTGAAAGAGGCGGGAGATATTTAAACAAATCGATGTTACCATGGAGAAACCTTATTTTGGAGTCAAGATTTTTTTTTTTTTTTAATTCTGTGTGTCCAATAAATAAAATAAAATATTTTAGTAATATGGAAGAGTGGGTGTGGAACAAGGGACAGAGGCAGATCTGTCCTAGTATTTAGAAAATATGTAATGAGTAGGCTTAAGAAGGTCTAGAATAAAGTCAATGTTAATTGTTAGTAAAATTTTGAATGGATTGTTCCATAAAAGATACCTTAAGAGAAAAAAATATGTCAAACATTTCCTCTTTTGAGACTTAATAGATTGGAGATCATTGATTGAGAAGACAGACGTCATCCAATTTGTGGGTGACACAAAATTAAAAGGACAGTCAGTATTTTGGACAAATGAGGCAAAATTTTAAATTGCTGCTAGAGAAAAAAACCATTGAGATAAAATAGATTTACAAGCTAAAAATTAAGATACAAAAATAAATTTCTTTAGATAATCTTCTCCCACAATAAATTAAGCCCAAAATAAAGGGCTATTTAAATTGACATTTGCTCATATAAAAATCTGAAATTTTATCTGGCCCTTATTAAACAAGCCCCAAATAATTTGCTGTGAATTCATATGTATTTAAAGATCCCTTAGGTTGAATGAGTAGAATTACTTTCCACACCGAAGGATGTAATAGTCTCTTGTTATCCAGAGCACGCTTAATGATGTATGTTCAAATTTAGGTTAACGGCAAGTTGAAGGTGAATTTTGATTTCAAGCAAGGAAAAGAGAACTTTCCAATAATTGTTACTACTTAAGAACATAGTTTGTAAGTGTTTTCTCACCCAGTCTTAAACCAATACACAAAACGGATATAAACTGATCTGCCCTACTTAAATCAACTTACTTGCACCTGTAACCTCACTCTTCACACCCTTTCTGGATGAAACTACTCTAAGGCGTACAGTCTAAAAAAAGATCAACTCCTCCATTTGTTCTGTGGATCCCACATCCTCTCAGTGATGCTGGTCCTGCAATTATGCGCTTTCGTACACCATTAATTAGTTCCATCTTTTTGGTTTTGATGCATTCCCACCAACAAACAAACGTGTTCCAATGTTAATCTTAATTCACAGCCATTGTCCCCAAATTCCCCTCCATCTACAACTCTATCGTTATATTCCCTTCAAGGAAAACCTCTTGGGAATTACTTGTTACTCTTTCTCTTATTCTGTTTTTTAAAAAATATTCACACTGGGCTCTTGCCAAGGTGACCATGACCTTTGAATGGAAAAATCCAATAGTCAGTGATCTGTTCTCTTCTTACTTGACTTCTCAAGCAGCATTTGAAAGGGTGCTTCTTTTTTTATTTTTTAAAGCTGCATTCACCTGATTTTCCATACACTGTAATGACTTCTTATCAGGCTCTTTCATTTGTTCCCCTATTCAGTTTATTCATCCTCTGTTGAAATGCCCCATGGCTCAGTCCTAGAGTTCAACTCTATTCTATCTTCACTCCCTCCTAGATGATCTCATAAAGTTCCAAGGCATTAATTAATTTATATCTCAAATTTACATCTGTAGCCCTGACATCTCTAAACTCTCATATTCAGCTGTCTACTCCACATCTCTTTTTCGACAGTTAACAGGAAACTCAAACTTAGCATGGGTGATTAGGACTCTCTGTTCTTTTGTGAACTTCTTCCTACCTTGCTTGTTCCCATTTCAGTAAGTGGGACCTTCCTTCTACTTGATAAAGTAAAAACTGAGGAGTAATACTTGACTCCTCCCTTTGCCTCGGTCCTCACAACCAACCATTCACAAGTCATCTGGGCTCCTCCTCCAAATACATCCCAGTGGAATATAGTTCTTTCCAACTCCTCGGCAAACACTCTCATCTCAAGGCTGATTAAGAGTTTCCTCAAGACAGCCCTGCTATCTCTCCAGCCTATTTGCAATTCCCTTTCCTTTCAGTTGCTGGAGTGATATTAAAAAACAAACAAACAAACAAACAAAAACAAACAAACAAACAAAAAAACCTTTCAAAAAAGGCTTCCCACTGCATTTAGGAAAAAAAAAATCTATATTTCTAACCCTGATGTAAAAGATGTTAATGGCTCAGAGTGAACTCTGACCACACACTTTCCCACTCCCACTTATTTTGCTGTGATCCAACCCCACCGGCCGTCTTTCTGACCCCCCAGTGTGCCCAACTCTGTCCCAGATTAGGGCTCATGCACTTGTTCCTCTTTGCAGCCTTACAGGATCCACTTCTTCCATGTTGCAGCTCAACCTCACCTTCTCAATGAGGCTTGCTCTGGTCATCATCTAAATACATTTATTCCCCATTCATGCCCAGGTCACATATCACACCCATATTTCAGTAATATACAATAAGGCATTGTAAAAATTGACAATGATTGTGTTATATTGTCTTTCTAGCATTTTCAATATCTGAAATTTTCTTGTTCATTTATTTTTTCAAAAAATACAAATGTTCCAGTCACTTTCTCCTTGCCAACATTGTTAATGGTTCCATGCTATCAGTAGGAAAAGCCCAAGCCATTTAGAGTATTATCCCAGACCTCCATGACCTGGCCTATCTGATTTTTACTTTTTTCCTGCTGATATTTCTTTATGGCCATGAGCTCAGCCTATTACATCAGGCACCTTGCCCCATATCCTTTCCCCTAGGTACATGGGAACACTTGCTTTCCCCTTATCTGCCAAGTGACAACATTTTTTCAAGACTCAGTTCAAATGCCACTTCTTTGGAGCCTTCTGTGATCCCATCAGAAAGAGGTATTTCCTCTTCACCGTGTCCTCGCAGAGCTTTAGGGCAGATGTCTCTGGCAGAGCACTCTGCCGCTTGTCCATCTGCCTCAATATACTGTAACTCCTGAAGAGTGGGAAAGTGGTTGATTTGTTTGAGTACAGCAGGTCCTCTAATAACATCCTTTTGTCCAATGATGTCTTGTTATAAAGTTCATGAGAATAAAATTGATCCTTGGCTGAGTCTCCTGTCTGTGTGGAGCTTGCATGTTCTCTCTGTGTCTGTGTGGGTTTTCTCCAGGTACTCTGGTTTCCTCCCATATCCCAAAGCCATGAACTTCAGGTCAATTGGCATGTCTACACTGTCCCAATCAGAGTAAGTGTGTGTGCTAAACTTTCCCAATCAGAGTGTGTGTGTGCGCGCGTGCGCATGTGTGTGTGTGTGTGTGAGAGAGAGAGAGAGAGAGAATGTTCCCTGTGATGGGAGGATGCCATGTCCAGGGTTGGTTCCCACTTTACACCTTGAGCTGCTGGCATGGGCTCCAGTCACCAGCAACCTTGAGCTGGAATAACTGGGTCGAAAAATGAAGGAATATGAATTATTGTTAAATAAAAATTTATAAAGTATATAATTACATGAATGCATGGCAACAGACACAGTTTCCAAGAATCTCTCTATGACACTGAGGACTTACTGTATTCTCATCACTTGCATTGATTTCTGCACAAAATAAATTTTTTCTTTTTCTTCTTTTTTTTAAACATGCTTTTAATTTCCTTCCCTAGCCTTGTGGCTCTGATTTCTCTTCCTTGGGTAAGTTCTAGTTTGCCCATCTTCACTTTGAAGCATGAGGCCCAGAAAACTGTCCTTAAACTTGTCATAAATGACTTATATTTGTATCCCTAGACTTGGTTTCTGGCACATAGTAGCAGCTCAGCAAATGTTTGCCATTGAACCATAATAATCACAATGCTGTAGATTATTTGGATCATTAATCACACTAGAGAAAGATTTCTGTCTCATCTTTTTCTTTCTTTTTGAATTCATGTATAAAATTAGTGAAGACTGGTCACACATCCCATACAGATTTTAAAAATGTAAAACATGGCATTGTGAAATTTATAATTATTAGGAAAGTTATTTATCAGCAATCAACAAATGCCTAATCAGCACCTACTAGGTGCTACACACTCTACTAAGTATTCAGATGGACAAAACAGATGGCATTATTCAGGTAAGGCTAAACTGTGCTGTGGTAACAAATCTCCACATTTCAGTGACTTAACAAAATAAAGTTCTCTCTTGCTTGTGTCACAGTCCAGTTGAAAATATTGTGGGCAGCCCTCCCTGAGCTGATACGGTTATCCAGGCTTATTTCATCTGTTGGTTCTGACCCTGTTAAGGATTCCATGGGATCTCTGGCATCCAGCTATTTTACAAATTGGCAAGAGATGAGGCTAAGAATCCCACAGGACACAGAAGTAGTGCATGGAATTCCGGACCACATCCTACCAGCCAAAACTAGTGAAGGCAGCTCTAAACTAACGACAAAGGAGGCTTGAAAGTATGTTCCCAGGAAGAAGAAAGAAGACTAGTGAGGATAGTTTGTGCCACACAGAAATAACACATGCCCTCCCGGGCATATCAGTCTATGGTAAGATGCTTCAATCTGGCTCTTCTACTCAACTTGAGACAATTGGGGTTATTATTTTTATTATATTATTGTTATTATTTTTCTACTTAAGAATATATTTCCAAGAGTAATTAATGATGGGGTAAGAGAAATTTCAAGAAAGATCCTTAAATTGCTCAAGGAAAATGTACAAAGCAGTGGTGGATAAACTGCTGCCTATAGTCTGAATCTAGCCTGCTGTGTTCTTAAACAGTACACAAGCTAAGAATGGCCTTTACATTGATAAATGGTTGACAAAAATCAAAAGAACAATATTTCATGATACATGAAAATTCCATGAAATTCAAATGTTAGTGTTCATACATAAAGTTTTATTGGGCTACTATGATGTCCCTTTATTGATATATTGTCTGTGGCTACTTTTGTACTATAGCAGCAGTTGAATAGTTGTGACAGAGATTGTTCTACAAAGCCTAAATATTTACTACTTGGCCTTTTACAAAAAAGTTTGCTAATATCTGTGTAAAAGCATTTGAGTATGATATATTTTTATTTTTGAGACAGGGTCTCACTCTGTTGCCCAGGCTGGAGTGCAATAGCGTAATCATGGTTCACCACAGCCTCAACCTCACAGGCTCAAGTGATCCTTCTGCCTCAGCTTCCTCTGAGTAGCTTGGACTATAGGCATGCTACCACGCCTAGCTAATTTTTAAATTTTTTGTAGAGATGAGGTCTCACTATGTTGCCTAGGGTGGTGTCAAGCTCCTCGGCTCAAGCGATCCTCCTGCCTTAGCCTCCCGAAGTGCGGGATTACAGGCGTGAGCCAGTGTGCCCAGTAAGTAGGATATATTTTAGTGCTGACAATTCAGTAAACTGATTAAAATTACCTTAGTGTTTGCATTCATTTTGCAAGGATGGGTCCGAGAAAACAACTGGATGTGAAGATGGAAAAGCAAGAATTCACCTAATGAATAGTCAAAGGTAGGAATGGACATGTTTTCAAATCAGAAGTTTACCTTAGGTAAACAGAATTATTTACCTGTAGATTATTAGAAGAAATAAGAGATCCTTTCCTGTGGTTTCTATGCAAAGTTTATTTATTCAGGAACTTACAGCCAGGTGTTTCTGTCTAAAGCAAAGCCTCTTATACGTTTGACATTCTAGCTCCTGGCTCTTGAATTTTTGACACGGAAATCTGTAACTGGAGGTCCTAAGACAGAATTCCACCATTTATTAAGACAGATGACTCATTGTCAGAGACAATAAAAGTTAGTGATCTATAACCATCCCAACTAACAAAGTAGCATTCTGAAGAACATCTGGTAGATATCTTAGTTTAATTCCATGGTGTAAGCCTTTAGATAGAGTACCTAAAAAGTATTTCTTCTAAAGATATTCTATAATTCAGAATTCATAAATTCACATTGATGATATTTAAGGGATTGTATAAAATATTTGCATCAGAATATGGATCAAGGCCATACTGACTTCTTTTTTTGAGGTAGGTTTATTTCTTATTGTAAATTAATTTTGATCATACTGTTTGAAGATAAATGTGCAGCTTAGACAATCTGGAAAATGCAGCAAAGTGATTCATGAAAAAAATGGCATAATTTCATCGTCTAATCATGAGTACACTTAGCACTAGGCTGAGATTTCCTTTTAGTCTGTTTTTATGTGTGTGTGTTTTTTTAACTTTTAGGTTCAGGGGTACATGTGTAGGTTGGGTCTATAGATAAATTGCATGTTGTGGTGGTTCGGTGTAGATACTATTTCGTCACCCAAGTAATAAGTGTAGTACCCAATAGGTAGTTTTTTGATCCTCTCCCTCCTCCTACCCTCCACCCTCAAGGAGGCCCCAGTGTTTATCGATTTATTCTTTGAGTCCATGTGTACTCTGTGTTTAGCTCCTACTTATAAGTGGGAACATAGGGTGTTCGGTTTTCTGTTCCTGCATTAGTTTGCTTAGGAAAATGGCCTCCTACTCTATCCATATTGCTGGAAAGGACACATTCTATTCTTTTTTACGGCTGTGTAGTATTCCATGGTGTATATGTACCACATTTTCTTTATCCAGTCTACCATGGATGGGTATTTAGGTTAATTTCGTGTCTTTGCTATTGTGAATAATGCTGTGAAGAACATATGTGTACATGTGTCTTTATGGTGGAATGCTTTATATTATTTCAGGTATATATCTGATAATACAATTCCTGAGTTGAATGGTAGTTCTGTTTTAAGTTTTTCAAGAAATTGTCTCACTGCTTTCCACAATGACAAAATGAGTTTACATTTCCACCAGCAGTCAATAAGCATTCCCTTTTTTCTGCAATCTTGCCAGCATCTGTTATTTGTTGACTTTTTAGCACTAGTTTTCTGACTGGTGTGAGATGGTATCTTATTGTGGTTTTGATTTGCATTTCGTGAACGATTAGTGATGTTGAACATTTTTTCATATGCTTGCTGGCCACGTATATGTCTTCTTTTGAAAAGTGCTTTTTAAGGAAGCTCCAAGTGTGTTATGAAACTGATGCAACATTGCATCCCAGGAAATACTGCAACCTGACTGAACTGTTACCTTTAAACCCTGCTTCAAAATTTCAACAAATGCTTATTGTGAATTTGAATATTTTTTCATTCATACTTGTATATTTTTATTAGTTCAGATTGTCTTGTTAAACTAAACCCACCATTCTATTTTCAGTGAAAATAGTACAAATAACAGCTATTTTGCTCATTTTTATATCATTTCTTACCTTCAAATACTGTCGCAAAGTCATTCCCAAGTTGAACCCTGATTGAATTTGCCCTATGACAAGTTCATCTATACTAGAGAATGAGGCAAGTAACTAGGATCAGGAATCAGGGACCTTGAGTTAAGTTTATATTTCTGCTCATACATTAAGTAAATCCTTAAGTTTACTTTAAAATCTCACATCTCCTAGCATGGCTTTTTCATGACTCAGATGGATGAGTGATAGGTTTCTTCATTTTATTTTTGTTTTTGAATTGGGCACATTTGATGGATAAAAGATAAAACTGATGTTTGGTTCAATAGTATGCTCTAAATTCCATTAAGGGACCATTGTTATAGATGTTCAAGGTTTTTTCCCCCCTCTTAAAATACTACAGAAAGTGTTTTAAAATGATGACAATATTGGAAGTTTTCAAGAAAAATACAGTCACGTTTTTTATTTGTTTCTTATAATGACCAAATCTGTCCAAAAGAAATACCATATTACTGAAGTTTGGGAGATTTATTGTGTTTTTAGGACTTTTATTTTGACCCCAACTGCTGATTCATTTTAAAGTTTATTTTACTTCCCAAGCATCTACTTCTTCCCAATAACATACACACCATTCCAGCTGTTATTAAAGTTAAACAAAAATGGGCCATTCTGATTTGTATTAATATGTAATTATATTTGGGCCACATATTTATTTTATAAGAAAGTTGATGGATTTAACATGTCAATTTTGAGAAATAAATGGAAGACTACAAGTTCATAAGAGCTTATGGTTTTTTTAAAGAAACAAAAAAAATAACCTAAAATTTATTTTGGATGTGACCACAAAATATCTTGAAATTTTACAAAATTCAAAGGTAAAATACGGGAAATGCTGGCAAATTGTTCAGAGTAGCTGAAATTATGCATTACAAATATTTTTGTGTGTGTGTGAAATAACTGACATTTTGTGAAGATCAAAATTACCACAGAAATTTAGCCAAGTCAGCATCGAATGATTTCACACAATTATTGAACTTTTCTCTGTTGGAGATGTTCCCGGCCAAATCCTTCCTTTTTGGAAATTTCCTGGAGCTCCCTCATCTGCTGCTGAATAGTACTGAAAGTTTCTCATCCGAGGAGTAAAGAAGACATTAGTGACGTCCTTTAGTCTTCAGCCAAGCCTTTATCTGTTACCTCAGCATAAGCTCTTGGTCTTTTCTTCTAATCTTGATTTTCTTATGTTGTCCAAGCAGCTTTCTAGAGAAGCCTCCACGGTTGATCTTTCTCACTCATCCACTTGCTATCTCACACTCTGGAGCAGGGCTTTCCAGCAAAGCCTTTGTGGTGATGAAATGTTCTAAATTTGCGTGGTCCAATATGGTAGCCACCAGCGACACAAGAATTTAGGGCATGAAAAATGCTCATGGGACGAAATTTTGTTTATTGTAATTGACTTAAATGTAAATAGTCACACATGTCTATATTGGACAGCATAGCTCCAGGCAGTCTCTTTGAATGCAGTCTCTGAAAGCCTTTTAAAAACTATTTGATGAATTCCATGAGCACAGGGACCAGGCCATGTCTGTTTCATGCACTGTTGCGTGAATCACACTTAGTATTGTGCTTGGCACATAGGAGGCACTCAAATGTTTTCATTCAACATGTGGTTGAGTGCATGAATGAACAGATAAACCTCGAGGATAAAGATAGTATTCAATGGGGAAGAAAAAAAGGCTTGTATGCACCCTTTTCTTTTAGAATACATCAAATCAATTCCCCTTTAAAAAGATAATCTCTTTAAGGTAGTATCACTGATTATTCAAACTGTTGGGACACAAAGAAGTGATGATTTTTATACTCATGGTGGTTTATCTTATGGATTCTAGTCCCTTAATCTAAAGGCAATGTGTCAAATATGTATGAGTTGCAGAGGAACTGTATGTAGATCAGTTCTGCTCACAGGGTTGTATCAAGCAGTTACATCAGAGGTTGGCACATATTCACTGTCAATAAATGTAAATTCCTGGGAGATCAGTTACTGCACCTGTTGATTGCAGCTTTCTGACATCTGCAAGTATCAAAGAGATAGCTTGGAAAGTGCCTCAGAGGCACGAAGGATGATTTTCACTCATTAGCTCATTTAGTTCAATATTGCTGCTTTCGGCCTCTTGCTTCACTAATTATAGCCTACCATGACCAAATGTAAAATAATACAACAATAAATACAAAGTGAACTCTCATGTCATAGGGTCCTATTTTGTTTTATGGTAGTAGAACATCTAATACAGTTATATTTTGGGAGATAATTCACACTCCAGATGAGAATAAAGGGATTAATTCCTATGCAATAAAAATGAACAATTAAAAAAATAATAATTGGCTTGGGCTATCACATCAACCTTTCGGCAAGGGGTCATGTAAAATATAAGAGGATTTAAAATTAAGGCTAACTTACAATAGGAACCAGAGGTGCACTCAGATGAAAACAAATTCATCTGTTTAAAATTTCTTGATATCTAACAAATCACCTAGACAGAACAATTTGATGGATGATGATGCTAGATTATTGAAAATCTGAATTAAAGAAAATTATAGGCAAAGATAATAAACTTTTCTGACCATGAACTCAAATTAACTGTAAGCAAATAGAAATCTGAGTGTCAAATTAGCAGTGAAAAAAGTTGATCATTCACGTTACAAAATGCAAATAATAAAACAGCTACTCATTTTATGATCAATATTTTCATTTTAGACTTTAGTTGAACTATATATGCAATACATTTCATGATCCCTAAAGCATACTAGTAGACCATTGCAAAACTGAATTCCAGCACTGGGTGGCATTGGCTAAGTCACTTTCCATGGTTGTCCTCTTTTCTAGAGTAATTATTGTGAGTATAATAATGGCAACTATTGTTTATGATTGGTTAACAAGATCAAGGCACTATACACCTATTTCATTAGATTCTCATAACTCTGATGTATGATTGCTATTTTCATTTTCCTGATGGAGAAACTGGAGCATACAGATATTAAAAACCAGCACAAGGACACATCTGGAAACGCCACCAGCCTTGGCAATCTGAAGCTACAGCACGTGTTCTCAACTACTGCACTGACACTGCCTCTAAACTTCCATGATGGTACGAGAATATACTTCAGTTTATTTCTTGTTAAGTCATATTTTGAGTTAGTCAAGGAAATAAACTATTTTTAATTATTTTTTCTTAAACTTTCATTTTGAAAAAATTTCAGATATATAAAAAGTTGCAAAAATAGAGAATTCCCATATATCTTTTATATGTGTTAATGTTGACATAACCACAGTACAATGATCAAAACTTGGAAATCAAAACTGATTCAATTTCACATTTCAAAATTGTTAATTTCAAAGAATTGTTATTAGATAGATCCCATCATTTGATGTGATGAAATTAAATTAGAAACATTCAACAATAAAAAGTCCTCGGCAAACCATGTGCTTGTAAAACAAATAAACTCATAAATAACTTGGTGGAAAAGGAGAAAAATCCCAAAGAACGAATTTAAAGCACTGTATATTAAAGCTTGTGACATGCAGCTAAATTTGTACTTACAGGTAAATGTATGGCCATAAAACTGCATTTTTAAAAAGTAGAAAGATCTAAAAATATGTAAAGTGAAGATTGAGATTAGGGAGTGACAGAAGATTATTTGACTCATGAATAAATTCTAAGGATCTAATGTACAACTATAGTTAATAATACTGTAATGCATATATATCAGATTTGCTAAGAGAATACATCCTAAGCATTCTCACCAAAAAAAGAAATAAAGGTAACCACATAAGGTGATGAATATTTTAACTGACTTGTTTGTGATAATTATTTCACAAGGTATATGACACATATCAAATCATCACTTTGTATAGTTTAAAGGTATAGAATTTTATTTGTCAATTAAACTTTGATAAACCTGAAAAAAATATAGAAGGTGGTACCAACTGAGGTTGAATTAGTTAAGATAAAGATGATCTGATTCACTGAAATTGTCTGAAATGTAAAAAATAATTGGCTTGGAAAGTGAAGGTTCAAGAAATTGGCTTGTTATATGCAAGTTTTACCAAAATTTTAGTTTATAGATAACCCATAATGTATACTAAGTGTTTCAGAGTATGGAAAATGTCCTAATCTTTTTGTGACAATGGTGTGATTTTTATATCAAAAGAATAGTACAAGAAAATAATGTTTTAAACCAATTTGTCTTACGGGCAAAAGGCAAATATTCTCAAAAAGATGCCCAAAATTGAAATCTATGTTTATATTTATATCTCTATCATGAAAACACAGGGCTCAGTCCTGGAATGAAAAGTTTGAAAGAATCTTTTGATACAATAAAGCAAAGAAAAGATTGAAGAACATAAACCATATGATCAATTCAAAGGATACATCATCAGAATTCAATAAAATGTGGTGCTAATGATGAAATCATATGACAGCTGGATTTAGGTTATTTTTACATTTATGAAAACCTAGAGGAAACATTATGGCTAATGGTGAAACTTCATATTTCCTAGTGAAGTCGTTGTGGGTTCTAGTTGTTGTTATATAATTAGAAATAAAAATGAGAACTATAGAATTGGAAAATCAGAGATAGAATTCCCTTATTTGCAGATATAATTGTTGTTTGAGCTTGCTAAGGCTGCTATAACAAAGTACCATAAATAAGGTGGTTTATAGAAATTCATTTTCTTGTAGTTCTGGAAGCTGGAAGCTTGAGATCAAGGTGTCAGCAAGGTGACACCCTGAGTTGGTTTCTTCTGAGCACTCTCTCCTTAGCTTGTAGATGGCTGTTTCCTTTGTGTCTTCGCATGATCTTCCCGCTGTGTGTGTCTGTGCCCTAATCTCTTTTTATAAGGATGTCAATCATATTGCATTGACACACCCTAATGATCTCATTTAACTTTATTACCTCTTTGAAGACCCTATCTCCAAATACAGTCATGTTCTAAGTTACTGGGGTTAGGACTTCACAAAATATGGATTTTGGGGAGAACAGAATTCAGCCCACAACAATTGTCTAAATACAAACAATTGTCAAATTGTTAGGGCAAAGAACAATTCTCCAGTATTGCTAGATCAATTAACATAGAAAAATGGGAAAGCGTTCCTATGTATAAGCCATATTAACTAGTCAATGTACATGAACAAAATTATAATGGCGGCAAAAATAAAAGAATGAATCTACAAATCTTATAAAATGTATCTAAAAGCATTATGTGACAGACTGTTAATATCTGTTTGTACTTTTCTACCTAATAACAAAGTTGCTGATATCATTGAGGGCAGCGCTGGGTCTAGGTAAAAGACCACAGTGCCCAGCCTCCGTTGTACCTGATTTGGGACATAAGACTATGTTGTGGTTAGTAAGATGTAAAATTAGTTGTTGGGTGGGCCATTTGGTAAGGTTTCTTAAAGGGATAACAGGCGGATCATGCCCTTTTTGCCTTGCCTCCTTTCTAACTAAATGTAGAAGAGATAGTTGGAGCTCCAGGGGCCATCATGGATAATTAGGTGACTTTAAAGACAAAGTCATGTTCTAGGAGGGTGGAGCAGAAAGTTAGAAGGAGCTTGGGTTTCTGGTGACAGTGGAGATGTTGCTCAGAATCACCTACCTCCAGACTTCATTTAGGTCAGAGAGAAATAAACTCTTTTGTTTCAGCTTCTGTTTTACATAGTTCATTTAATCCCAACTAATAGAATTGTTGAAAGATGTAAAGGAACAGCTGAGCAAAAGGAGAGATATACAAGAATATGGATATAGAGTCTCAATGACGTAATGCTGTCAATTCTCCCCAAATTATGAAATCATTAGAATTCAGGCAAAATCCCAACAGTTTTTCATGGAATTTAACAATAGGACCCTGCAATCCATTTGGATGAACAAAGTATTGCAAATATCTAAGTAATTTGGAAGACAATATCAGAGGTGGGGCGGGAAGGAGTATACCATACAGTGTGTCTGGAATGATTATAAAATTATCATAACGTGGCTTTAGTAAAATGGCTTTGGTACAAGGCTAAGGTATAAAACAATGAAACTAAGTAAAGGGCATCTTTACTGATGTGAGAGGAAAGGTGGATTTCTCAAAGTGTCTGTGACAGTAATTACCCATATGTAAAATAATGAAGATCAAATCTCTACTTCATGTCACAGGCAAATTCCAGTTAGATCAAATACTTACATCTAAAAGAATTATTTGTTATGACCTCAGAGTAGAGAAGAATTTTAAAAATAAAAGACTCCACAGTGTTAAAATACAGACTGGCCAGAAAAGATTTCTGCAACACATATAACACAAGATTATCCTTCAGAATCCATGAAGAATTCCTAAAATCAACATGCAATAAAGGACGTAGAAAATAGAGCACATGGGATAACTGGCTAGCCATATGCAGAAGACTGAAACTGGACCCCTTCCTTACACCATATACAAAAATAAACTCAAGATGGATTAAAGACTTAAGTGTAAAACCTAAACTATAAAAACTCTGGAAGATAACCTAGGAAATACCATTCTGGACATAGGACCTGGCAAAGATTACATGACAAAGATGCCAAAAGCAATTGCAATAGAAACAAAAATTAACAAATGAGACCTAATTAAATTAAAGAGCTTCTGCAGAGCAAAAGAAACTATCCACAGAGTAAACAGACAACCTATGGAATGGGAGAAAATATTTGCAAACTATACATCTGACAAAGTTCTAATATCCAGAATCTATAAGGAGCTTAAACAAATTAACAAGCAATAACCAAACAACCCCATTAAGAAGTGAGCAAATGACACAGACATTTTTCAAAAGAAGATATACATGCAGCCAACAAGCATATGAAAGAAAGCTCAACATCGCTAATCATTAGAGAAATGCAAATCAAACCCACCATGAGATAATATCTCACACCAATCAGAATGGCTAGAATTAAAAAGTAAAAAAAATAACAGATGTTGGCAAGGTTGCAGAGGAAGGGGAATGCTTATACACTGTTGATGGGAATGCAAATTAGTTCAGCCATTGTGAAAGTAGTGTGATGATTTCTCAAACAACTTAAACCAGAATTACCATTTGGCCCAGCAATCCCATTATTGGGTATATACCCAAAGGAATATAAATCATTCTATCATAAAGACACATGCATTCATATGTTCATCATAGCACTATTCACAATAGGAAAGACATAGAATCAACCTAAATGCCCATCAATGGTAGGTTGTATAAAGAAAATGTAGTACATACACACCATGGAATACTATGCAGCCATAAAAAAAATGAGATCGTGTCATTTGCTGAAACATGGATGGAGCTGGAGGCCATTATCCTAAGTTAACTAATGCAAGAACAGAAAATCTAATACCATATGTTCTCACTTATAAGTAAGAGCTAAACAATCAGTACGTATGGACACAAAGAAGAGAACAACAGATACCGGGGCCTACTTGAGGGTGAAGGGTGGGAGGAGGGAGAGAATTGAAAATCTACCTATCAGGTACTATGCCTATTACCTAGGTGATGAAATAGTCCACATAAAACCCCCATGACACACAATTTACCTATGTGTTTAACAAACTTGCATATATACTCTTGAGCCTAAAATAAAAGTTAAAATGTTTTTATAGAAGAAAATGAAACACAGATAGGGACATGCAATATTCTTAAGACAGATAATATGAATGTCCATAAGCATATTTAAGAGAACTAATCTTCCTGGTAATCGGGATCATGCAAATTAAAAAACCAATATATGCTTACAAGATTTTTTAAAAAGTAAAAAGTCTGATGATATCATGTTTTAGGATAGATGGGGAGAATTAGGAATTTCCATACCTCATTGGTGGGGGTATAAATTGTCACAATCATTCTGGAGAACAACTTTGGAATATCTGGTAAAGTTGAAGGTGCGTATCCTGTTTTCCCTCCACCTTTTTTCCAGACTGCTTTTAGTTCCTTTAGATATCTTTTTAGTTAAGTGAGGGGTATAATTCTACTTCTAGAAATACATCTTAGAGAAATACCTGTGCAGGTACCCAAGAAGATGTGGACAAATTGTCATTGGTATAGGGAGAAACTGGCATAAATTAAGTATCAAAAAGAAGAAGAATGGGTCAATAAATTTCATTATATTCATGCTATAGAATGTTATACAGTGGTGAAAATAAATCATGTATCAATATGATAAATCTTAAAAATATTAAACAATAACTTCTAGGATCTTACATAAAGTAAAATATAACTATAAAATTTAAAAAGAATCATATGTTAAATTTGTATACAATTACATGTGTGTTATAAATATATGCATGGGAATGATCGACATAAAATTCTGAATAGTGGTTATTCTGGAGGGTGCTGGAATTATGCTTCAGATAAGTCTGTAGTATTTTGTTTCTTCAAAAACTGAAAGAAATACGGTAAAATATTATGATTTGATAAAGAACAGCAGTATGTACATGAGTATACTTTTTCATGTTTTGTAAATAATTTATTACTACTTTGGAAGTCTTAAAAACTATTTAAACTAGAATTTTAACATTAAATATGATAGATTTCTGCCTATCCTCTTCTCACAGGGATACCAGGAAGAATTAATCTATAAAAATTGTTCCTGTGCTTGAAGATCAGGTTACACCAACAATTTGCAAATATTTCTAAACTGATTTGAATGGTTTGACCCAGTGTTTTGGGTATATAATCTATGTAGTGAAGGGAAGAAGTTGTGACAGGTAAATTGAGATTAGGAAGTGACAAAAGATGATTTGACTCATGAATAAATTCTAAGGATCTAATGTACAACTATAGTTAATAATACTGTAATGTGTATATCAAATTTGCTAAGAAAAGACATCTTAAGCATTCTCACCAAAAAAAGAAATAAAGGTAACCACATAAGGTGATGAATATTTTAATTGGCTTGTGATAATTATTTCAGAAGGTCTATGACATATATAAAATCATCACTTTCTATAGTTAAATATATAGAATTTTATCAATTAAACTTTGATAAACCTGAAAAAATATAGAAGGTGGTACCGAGGCTGAATTAGTTAAGATAAAGATGATCTGATTCACTGAAATTGTCTGAAATGTAAAATTTAATTCTGCATTCTCTGCAGAATGAAGCCAGGACATTTGATAATGACACAATGATAAAAGCTGCAGTTCTGGCATAGATGAAGAGGCTCTTGTGATTAAAAAAAAGTTTAGAAATAGTGACAGCTTCCTTTCAGAGAGTACTTACATGCTAGGCAGAGTACTAGGTACATTATATTTTTAATTCATAAATAATATTCTAATATCTATTATGCAGAAAAGAAAATTGAGACCCATCTGTTCACAATCACCCAGATGTTGAGTGGCAGGACCAGCAATCAAACCCAGCATCGTCTGATTACAAATGGATGCTCTTGCAGTATTCTACAAGACCATTAAAGCATTCATTATAAATAAGTAGATAGATTTTTATGTACAGAGTGCCTAGACCTGTTTTCCTAGAATCAGTATTTCTGGATCTCATATTATCTAAAATCTTTCCATCAAATAAACATACTTTTGAGACTTTTGGGATATTAGTTTACTCCTCCAATCTTAAAATAGTTCTCTTACATGGGAGAGCTTCTCTGACTAAACAAGTAGAATAAGTCTTATATTGGTTGACTATCTCTGTTATTACATTTTCCATTCAACTAATAAATAAGTTCCTTATTCCCTTTGCTAGAACTCTCAAACTGAAAAGAAAACACTCAAAAAAAAAAAAAAAAAAAAAAAAAAAGAAAGGAAGGAAGAAAGAAAAAAATGAAAACTTCCAATTGGTTTCTTTCCCACTTATTGTTCTTTGGCTTGCCAGTGATTTTAGCTAATCATATGCTTTTACTCAAAATGACTTTTACAGGGAAAATCTCCAAATCTATAACCAGTTACTGAATTTATCAAACCATGGGGGTGGGGGAGAAGATGAGGGTAGAAGAGAAGCATATGCAAACATGCACGCTGCGTGTATGTATTTTAAGGACTTATCCAGGACCACACCCATTTTGTCACTTAGCCATTCTACAAAAGAGCTCAATTCATTTTGCAAAAATTATATTGAAAAAAAATCCATCCACAATCTTATTTCTTTACTGCTAATCACTTCAAAAGTTCTGTTGACATTATATGGTTATATTCTCAGAGGAATTCTCCTCCTCTCCAAGATTAATTTTCATTTTTCTCAGACGTATTTTTTGCATAAACCCAAGCAAAACAACATTCTAGATGCTCATGGAAAATTCTGTTTTTCCCTCTGCAAATATTATGCTGAAATCTGTCATTCACTCTATGTCCCGAATCAACAAATGGTAAATATTTCAATATAGTTGTCTGGTATATTTTGGTATCTTATTCTCTAAATTTCCTTTAAAGAAAGAGTATGCCCTTCACTTAACTAAAGATATCTGCCAAAGAACTAAAAGCACTCAGGAAAAATAAATTAAAAGTGTCTTTGTTCTCCTCTATTGTCTCATACAAGGACCTTTGTACTTACAGTAATGCTGTGGAAAATGTCTTCGTGTTCTATCAATAATACATTGAGGTTCAGTTTATTTCATTTTATGTTGTTTTTACCTCTGCTTGGCAAACAAGACTCTCTCGACGTTCTCACTCAAATCAAACTGTAGAATGCTAATAAAACAAATCCAAACTAATAAAGTCCATTTCCTTTATATTAATCCTCTTAGTTATCAGAGACTCATATTCCTACATATGAATAGTACAATCAGACACCAAATAGGAAGATAAAAGATGGATTAAAGGGTTTATTAACATACAAGACTATTAAGACAAAAGCATAATGACAAAGGCTATACTGAACTTGATGATTATCTAAGACATGTGTTGGGTAGAGGCTCTAGTCTCCAGGAAACATCTAATACTGTTGATCCCTTATAACCTCAGCATGGGCATTATTTCAGCATTGACAAAAAGGATTTCTTAAATTTTACTTTTACATTGATCATTTTGGTCTAAAAAATATTTCAGCCCGCAAACCACAAATTTGATAATCGTTTGCCTAAGTGCTTAGGAAGACCGAACCATTCTAGAGACTCTTTGCTTTTCACAAAGAAGAATTTCCTCTAACATCTAGTTTAGTTTAATTATAGCAGTCAGGGTGTGATTTCTGTTTATATCCCTCCGGTTGAATCTGCTCTGGCTGGGTTTGGGTCAGAGCTATTTCTAGGAAATGCCTGCTACTTTTTCTCAAACTAAAACTTCTTTGCATTTTTATTTCTTTTTTTCCCCCTGCTTGATCTCTTTGCTACTTTAATATGAGAATAGGTGATCCATGTGCACGTCTATAACCAGGCATGTGGGCATGATATCCAATGCATCTAGTTTCAAAGGATGTGGTATGTGATGATAGTGAGTATTCCCTTTGAATTATTAAAGCCACTATATTAGTTAAGACTCTTCAGTTCCAAGTAATAGCAATCAAGCTTAATTTAAAGCAAAACCAACCAACCAACCAAGCAAATGAAAAAAGGAAAAGGCACAAAAGGTGTTCCAACGATTCCTGAGCAAGGAATCTATTGGGCCTCAGAAAGCACTAGACCCAGAGGAACCGACAGAGGAGCCTTTCCTACCTCTCATGGCTGGTTGACTCCATGAATCTACTTCAGTTCCTTCCCCTGTTGAAACAGCTTTATTTGTTATGCAGTGCAAACAGAAGATGGTCCCCAACAACTCCCAAATTTTACAGATAAGTTATTTTCTCATGGAGTAATGATTTTTTTCTGCTTCCCAATTTCAGACTCCCAGAAAAGGAATTGACGGAAGGCAGATTTGTTACAAATTCTCACTCCTTCCAGTGTGGTTGTCTA
Organism: Papio anubis; assembly: GCF_008728515.1. Classification (NCBI taxonomy): domain Eukaryota; kingdom Metazoa; phylum Chordata; class Mammalia; order Primates; family Cercopithecidae; genus Papio; species Papio anubis. The sequence goes on from NC_044977.1 coordinate 69,291,634, forward strand.
GTCAACGGGGACTAGGAGATCGGGGCCTTATTGAAAGAGACCCACGGGGTAGATCAAGGTGGCGGGGTGAGAGACTGGCAGGTGCTCTACGAAGTTTACCTGCCACTATGATGAGGAGAGAGCAAATTTGCACATGTGCTCCAGAAGCAGGGCTGGAATGACTGAGACTCCCACTGGCACATGAGTACACACAGTCTTCTGAGGTTCTGGAATCACTGGCTGCTTTCCTAGGATGTTCAGCTAAATAAGTGGTAGTGCCTGAAGCAGTCCCTAGTTCCTCAAAGGTGCAATCCAGTCCGCATGGCATCTGTGGTTTGATGCTCTGTTGTCTTGGGACTAAATTCTGCCTAGATCTGAAATGTCCACTTGGTATCCCTCCAGCTGAGAAGACGCTGTATTCTAGACATGTGATTTCTCTAAAGCCTTGTGAAACATGTGAATAGAGCTGTCCAGAGAACTTTATTCCAGAAACTGAAGTTTAGTTTACCTCAAAGCAGATTTCATAATGAAAAGATTTCCCACATGTTACATCAATGTGTCCAAACCAAAATATCATGCACATATAGAAACTTAAAAAAGAAAACAAAATGATTCGGATGGTACAGTTCACATTATCCCGCCCACACAAGCAAGGTCTGGCTTCCAGTTAAAGACATCTTTCCTTTCTTTGCTAAAAGAGAAAAACAAAACAAACCTCTAAATCCTCTAGACTATACCATCAAGATTTATAAATCTGTGCTAAAAAAAAATTAATCATAAGTTCAAACTACAATTATTCCTTATGCTGTGTTTTCATCCCTTTCCCACCCGAAGGGGACAATAGAAACGTATAAGGGTATATGCTGGTGGGAGACGTTGATAACTTACCGGAGAGTATCCAATAGTGATACACACTTCTGCTCAAATATGTGTTTTCCTCTTGATTATTTTTCAAGGGAGAAATTAGTTTCTATGCCTGTGCACACGCTAATCCACATTGCCCCTCCACTGAAAGCCCAGAGGGTGTCATTGGCTTTGATCTGTAAAAAGTATTAAAAGTGGTGAGGTTTTCCTTTTTGCTCTTGTCTTGAACAACCTCCAGTAGATTACACCTTGATTATATGTAATGGCCATGAGGAGGAAGACGAATAAGCTCAAGAGAGGCAGTCTATCATTTCCTAAAATGTAAGAACGTCATTTTTTTGTGGACATGTGCACATGCGCATGCGCGCACGTGCACGCGCGTGCACACACACACACACACACACACACACACACACACACACTGTTTTCCTAAGTTTATTAAATGTCGTAATTTTTGTAATCATTTATTTTGTGTGACTATTGATGAATCTTCCCATGAGACTGCATGTTCCCAAGGTCAGAGACTTGGTAGATCCTGCTGTTTAGTAATAAGTTAAACCAAGAGGCTAGTGCAGTGCCAGGCAACATGGTGTGGTGCAGGAACCCTACTCTGGAGGCTGACTGTGGGGTCTGAATCTCAACCTTGCCATTTGCTTAGTACGGGACCTCAGGTAACCTACGTAACGTCCCTGTGTCTCAGTTTCTTATTAATAATACAGAGATGCTATCTACATGGTGAAGATGATTTGAGGATTATTAAAATGAGTTACATATAAAGCACTTAGAAACAGTGCTGGCACATAATAAGTGCTATATAAGTAGGTCAAATAAATAACAGACCCTCAAATATGTGTTAAACAAATGTTTAACGCATTCTACAGAGAAAGGACAGGGCTATTTATCACTTTACAAGATTGAAGGCCTGGTATATATATGGCTTTATGTTTTGCACCCAAACTGCAATCAGTTCTTTTCCTGTATATTATTTTTCCATAACTCTAAATCTAGGGGATTACTATTTTTTTCACCCCAAAGTGGCTCAAGGAACTTATGCTCCTATATGGTAGCCCTTAGTTTTTCTGCTAGACACCACCTGTGAGTGGGGAATGGGGATCCACTCTATTGAGAGATAAAAACATTGAATTTTTTTCAATCACCAATTCTCTCTAGACACAAGAAAAATCATGGTGTCTTAGTAAATATAATTTCAGTTTCATCATATAAAGAATACATGTTCATTATAGAAAAATTAAAAAAGTTTCAGAGGGAAATAAAACAAATCATCCATAGTCATACTACATTGAGAAAAATTACTGTTTTGTCAAAAATGTTATATATCTTATATCCCAGGTTATAAATAAAAAGCACATTCACCTAGAAATTGAAATTATAGTAAACATTTTATTCTAATATGGTCTTCACTTACAACATGACCATTCCTCCCATGTTACTAAATAGTCTTCAAAATGAGAATTTTTATAAGGTTGTGTATTTTTCATCACATGGATAATTTATTTTATGATTCCAAGATTTTGGGGTATGTAGAATGCTTGTGATTTTTTTCTATTATAATGATGCTGTGATCAGGATTCTCACAAAAGGACAAAGTAACTTCACCTGAAAATACTAAGAAACAAAAAAAGAGGAAAAATAAAATCCCTGCAGAAGAGAAATCCCAGCTTTAATATCAATCCAGAAGACCAAGAAAGATTTCTGGTTTTGGATTTGCCCATCAAATTTCACTAAAATTACATTTAATCTTTTAACCTTCACACTCCTGCAAAGTATTCAAAAACTGCCAAAAATAAGTTCACAGGGCCAGGATTATGATCCTTGCTCAAGAAATACAAGGTGAATGATTGGCCCATGTTTGCTTCCTTTGTGGAAGGTTTTAGAGTTGAGTTCATAAAGCAAATTCCAGAAAGAGAGGACAGTTTGAAGATCAGGATACTGAAGAAAAGCTGAAGGCTTTTCAAAGAATAAAAGGGAAAAATGCATGGGTGCAAAATTTTACTTTTTGACAGATGCTTAATAATCAGGAGATGTGAGCTGTTAGTTTAATGAACGCTTAAGAATTAATTCTCAGTTTCTCATAGGGTCAAGAATTTTAGCAGTGAAAAGTTATATGTTTTTACTTTATTTTGTCAAAAGTGGAATGCAGAGGTACAAATAGTTTAAATAATTTTCTTAAGCATTCATTTGGAGTAAAATCCAAACCCTTTGCCCAGATTTAGCAAATCCTACATGCCCTGGCCTGCCTTATTCCCCTGCCACCAGCCCAGGTTGCTCTCCCAGAGCTATGTTTCAGACACCCTGGTCTCCAGGAAACCAGGAGCCTCGGGTGTACCCTTCCTGCTGCCAGGCGAGCACATGGCACCTCCCCGTTCAGCAGACACTCTGCCCACCACCCCTTCACTCTTCTCTAACTTCCCAACACTCCCTCCCCATTTCCTTCTCACTCTGCTTGCGTGCTTCCCACTGAGAAAAATGGGATCAACAAAGAGAGAAATTAACAGGCTATCATTAACCCATACAGTCACCTACTAGCTTCTGCTCCCACATACTTTGCCTATTTGCCTGTTATCATAGTTAAATTTCCCCTGTTCTCATCTAGATCACCCCTTCACCTGTATAGGAGCAGGCATGGCTCACTAATTCTTTTTCCCACTCCATCATCAACTTTCTGTCTCTACTGAATCAGTCTCACCTACAAACACGTGACATGCTGTTATTTCTACCATGTTAAAAACTAAACCAAACCAGACCCCAGACACCCTTCTCCTGACCACGCTTGCCCTGCCTACTCCCTTCCTAGACCTTTGCTCCATGGTCCAGCAGGGGCCTTCAAAGAGGTATATTTTCTGTCTCTGATTGCCCTCTTTCAAGCTAACTCCAATCCAATATTACTTAACCCATCAGCAGCATTGGGTAGAGTTGATCACAGTCTCCTCTTTGGTACATTTCTCCATATGGCCTCTGGGACATCAAACTTGGATTTCCTTTTACTCCACAGGTTTCTCTTTCTCAGATGCTTTATGGTTCCCCTCCTTCTCTCCAAACTCTTAATGCTGGAGTGTCCCATGACTTGGCTCTTGGCCTTGTCATTTCCATCTCATCCACTCCTTCTGGCATGAAAGAACAGATCCCTCTCCTGCACTTCAGACTTGTATATTCAACCACCTATTTGTCATCCCTACTCAGATGCCTAATAACACCTTAACATTAACATGACCAAAACTGACTGCCAAGACCAATTGACTCCTCCATCACCAAAGCTATTTTACCCTTAATCGATAGCAGTGCCATTTGCTTACTTGCTCAGCCAGTATTCCTTGACTTCTCTTTCTTGTGCAATCCATATATAATCCAAAAAGAACTCCTGTTGGCTTGACTTTCAAAATACATCCAGAATTGGACCATGTCCCATGTCCCGTCACCTTTACCACCTCCATAATTCTGGTCCATGCACCATCATCTCTTGCCTGGATTCCCAGTGCAGCCTCATTATTGTCCTTCCTGTGTCTCCACTTGCCACCTGAGTCTCTAACACGACAGCCAGAGTGGTTCTTTAGAAATATAGTCCAGATCATGTCACTCCTGTGTTCAAAACTTGCTCTACATTTTACTCCAAGTAATGTAAAAATTCTTAACTTTGGTTACAAGGACCAACATAATCCTATTCCTCCACTAACTTTCTGATTTCCTCCTTGTTCACTCTGCAGCAGTCACTGTGGCTTCCTTGCTGTTCCTGAAAGACATAAGTCCTGCTCCTGCCAGAAAGCAGTTGACACTGCCTGTTCCTTACCTGCATCTCAATTCCACTAGATGATTTTTTGGCTACTCCTTCATCATTTGTTCAAAACTTCTTTTCAATGAAGTCTACCTTCACCACCCTACTTTCTGTGGGAATCTGCTCTTGGCATGCCTACCACTTCCTCTCCCTTCTCTCTCAATTCCCTCCTGCAATGCCCTATTTGTTATAACAGTTACCAATCTTCAATGTGAAACATAGCTTGTTTATTATGCTTATTGTTCATCATCCATTCCACCTCTAGAACATGGGTGCTGTGGTGCAGCGATCTTTGTTTTGTTCACTGTTGAATTCTAATGCCTAACACAGGGCCTGGCCACTGAAGGAGACTCAATAAGTATTTGTACCATAGACATGAATGAATGAATGCTGGCCTCTCTTTAGAACTTACTCAGTGCCTTCTAACATCACAAGGATCTGGGCATACTGGGCCACTTAAAACATAGTCTATCCAGAGGATAATTCTGGGGGCCTGGCAAAGTCTCAGGGCCCTTTGCTGAAGCATCCGAAGGCAATATTAGGCTGATGTTGCTGATGGAAACTGCCCGTGCCCCATGCCTCCGATTTAGATGACCAGCTAATGGAGCAGAATACAGATGCGCTCACCTAAATGGTGCTCATGGGTTTAGCTTCCCCATGGTCTCAAGCATGGTCCCCTCATGCATCTATTCTCTCTTTATAGTCTTGTCCCAGGTCTGCACTCTCATCTCTGACACTCCCATGCCAACTGCTCCAATGCCATGCTCTCATCACTTCTGCCTCCCTTTAAACTATGTGAGCCTCCTGTAATTTTCTCTAGGGTTTTAGCGAGCAACACAGTACACGTGTGGATAAACTTGGAGGACTTCCCTAGGAGGAAGTTTTCTTGTTAAAATCAGTGTTTACATTGCGTATCTGAAGCAGCATGGGAGGAGATTGAAGCCATGCTCCTGAGCAGGTGAAGAAGAATAACAAAGAGAATTCTCCCCAGAGGGGTAGAAGGCAGGGCTGAGGAAAATTAGGGCTGGGGTGGGCTCCCACAGGGAGTGGCCAGAGAAAAGATGAGCCCATATCTCTAAAGCAACAGCTACCTTGGTCAACGCATGGCCTCTAGGCTAAACTGCTTTCAAAAACCAGAAAGGAGGTGCAGATACTGTGTGAACAGTTGTTTAGAGAAGTATATGCAAAAGCCATTTAAACAAGCCAATCACATATTCCATAATAAAAAGTACTTGAAGAAAACAAGGCTTGCCCCTGTGGTGGATGCACTTTGTTACTGCTTAGTGCACCAGACAGCAATGGAGTGGGACACGTCAGTTCAAGAATCTTAGTCTGACATGCATAGAAATTGTTATGATTTCTTGGCCCAGCATCTGTCCACTGTCTTTCGGTAACAGACCATTTTTATATTTAGGTGGTCACCACTCTCCTATTCTCTATCCAAGGAGCCTTTGCCTCTTTGATCCTGGGTGATGTGACATGTGATGTAGGTCTGCCTTGAGAAGCATAGAACTCACAATGAAGGCTCCGGGGATGTGCTGTGTCTCAAGCCTGTGCAACAAAACATGGTCCTGTAAGTTTTGTCAGGGCTATGGCAAAGGAAAATCTCTCTTTTCCATTGGAGATGATACTGGCACCTGGGTTGTTGGGGGACACATGGAGGGAAAAGGAAGCCAACACAGAGAAAGGCTGGATGTACGGGGGAGTTGGGGAGAGAGAGGATCTGAAGAAATGATTTGCACACCTGCATCCAGTTTTGCCTTTGCATTTTTACATTAAGTGAATTTAACCCCTTATTGCCTAAGCCAGTTTGAGTCTCTGTTGCTTGCAACCAGAAGAGTCTGACAAATATTCAGCATTAGCACATGGTGCTTACCACATGTGAATCCCACAAAACCCTTGATGTACTCTCACATAGTCCTCTAAGAACACTGTGAGGCTGTTGCTATTACATCCGCATTTTGTAGGCAGGAAAACCATATGATCCCAAGTCAATGACAGATCCAGAATTCAAATCCAAGCAGCCTCATTTCAGAACTGGGGACCTTCATCACCACATCCCACTAATCTAATTGGGCATAGAATCAATTTGACGGGGAACCTTTATGGTTTCTAAAGTAACTAGTCCTAACCCAGCTCAAGGAGGGTTAGAGGGTTTCTTCAGGTTCTTACTTCAATAGAGGGTAGCCTCCGGTGGGGCAAGCACTACCTTTCTTTTTTTTTTTTTTGGAAACAGAGTCTTGCTCTGTCACCCGAGCTGGAGTACAGTGGCGCTATCTCAGCTCACTGCAAGCTCCACCTCCTGGGTTCACGCCATTCTCCTGCCTCAGCCTCCCGAGTAGCTGGGACTACAGGTGCCTGCCACCACGCCTGGCTAATTTTTTGTATTTTTAGTAGAGACAGGGTTTCACCGTGTTAGCCAGGGTGGTCTCAATCCCCTGACCTCGTGATCCGCCCACCTCAGCCTCTCAAAGTGCTGGGATTACAGGCGTGAGCCACCGCGTTGGGCCAGGCTACCTTTCATGTTTGAAATCCCTGCACCCAGTGTCTAGTATGAGCCTGGCCCATGATTATACAGTCAAGATGGGTGTAGAACTGAATGGAATGCAGGATTCTTTGAAAACAAAACTATAGTTTGCTCATAGAATAGAAAATAAAGGTCTGTAAAAACTAAGAGTGCTGACAAAAGTGTGCACATGCTTATACACATGAGCATTCTTGCCAAAGAACAGAGCTATAGGAAGAATTCCATAGGAATTATAGGACTGCATAATGGATTATAATCCACTTTCAAAAACTTAGAATTTTTTTCTGTCTCATAAGAGCTAGGGCTGCTGTTGAAGCCATAAAGGAAATCAATTTTCTGAACTCTCCTGGGGTCCTACACAGTCCGACTATACCCTCTGTGTGCTGGCAAGTTCTAACCACTTTGCAGCCTCTGCCCCATGGACTCTAAGCATGAGTTTTCTTCTCTTTGGCTGTCTGTTCCCCCGCCAGCCCCACCTCCTTTCAAATGTCCGTTCTGATCAGATGGACAAGCCAGGCTTTGCCCAATTAGTCCACTTTAAGTAGCTTACCCTGAACTTTATTAAAAGCAAAATCCACATTGGGTTGACAAGATTAGAGGAAAATATAAAAATAAATTACTGTATTAAAATTAATTAAATGAAAAGCTGTATCTAATACCGGGAAATGATGGACTTCACGGGAGCAGTGAAGCCCTTAGTTCAACAAATGATTTTTAAAAATCCTAAAAACTCCCAACTCAGGGCTGAATTAAATATTCGACACTAAATGCAAAAAAGCAAAAAGATGTTAATTTTGGCTTTTTGCACAAAGTGAATAAAAAGTTCATTCTACTCTTTGCTCTGTGGGAAATTTTTTTTTTACTGCAACACCATTCCATAGGCTGTTATAAATAACAACCCCCTTGTACTTAGAGAACGATTTGATCCGAAGATCACTAAGTATTTTGGAAACATTCACACAAGTGCACTGACAAATGTACCAAGGAACAAATAAGGAGTACAGGTTCACCTGCTCAGTTTAACTTTTATTGAGCACTTATTAGGAACCAAATTCTATGCCGAGTGATGAGCAAAGTGAAAAGGTAAGGAAATTAGAAAAGAAGGAGTGAAATGACCAGGATTAGAATCTGACACAAAGTGTCACATGCTTTGAATTTTCTATACCCTGTTTCAATGATTTTTATTTTTTATTTCTTCTAAATAAAACATTGTATTTACTTGAAGCATTAAGAATGTCAACAAAACAGCTGCATCTTTTTTTGCAATTACAGAGTGGTATTCAGGTCACAGAATGACAATTATTTTGTGTAAGTTGCATCAGAGACAACTGACGATGAAAAAAACTGCCATCCCCATATATAACAAATTTGTGCTGTGCACCAACGAGAACCTGTTTTAGTCTTCCTTGCCAATTTGCAACCCCATACTGCACCAGGCAAGGTTAGTGGCTACTGAAAATGCCAGTGGCACTGGGGCTATCTGAAGACACATTTCCTAGTGTGCTACCTGTACAAAAGACACTTTGCAATTTAAAAACAAACCTTACACAGCCTTTTATTTTAATGTTTTCCTTTAAAAACAGTGAATAGTGTATACGGAGGTTCAATGCTTTACAGATAAGGAAAAAAACTGCTAGGGCCAACTTATTCATTATCTTCATCTTCCTCTTCTTTTTCTTGCTTTTTTCTGCCTTGATGAGTCCATTCTTTTGTTGCATCAGGCTTTCCTTTAGCTTGGTATGTAGCAATATCCTTTTCTTATTTTTCCTTCAGTTTGGCAGCCTTTATTTTCATTAAAAAAAATTTTTTTTTTCATAGAGATGGAGTCTTGTTATTGCCCAGGCTGGTCTTGAACTCCTAGCCTCAGCAGTCCTCCTGCCACAGCCTCCCAAAGTGCACCATTACAGGCATGTGCAATGCCTAGCTGCACCTTTTCATGAGGTTGCTTGCCATCTGCAGCAGTGTTACTCTACATCTCTATCAGTTTCCTTGCAGCATCACCAATGGATAGGCTGGGATGTTCTCCTTTGCTTTTGGGGCAATACTCAGAACAGAAGGAGAAAAAGACCAAAGGAGGCTTCTGGGGTGCATTGGAATCCTTGAAGTTTTTTGTTTCTCCTTTAGAAGAAATATAGTTTTTTTCTTTTTAACTAAATAATGGGCCTTGTCTGCCTTTGCCATGTCTTCAAATTTTCCTTTCACCTTAGCAGACATGGTCTTCCACCTCTCTGAGTGCATCTTAGAAAACTCTAAGGAGGAACTGACTGAAGCACCTGGTGCTGCTTCTTGAGCTCCTTTTGACAAGTTTGCACAAGGAACACATATGATGACATTTGCCTCTTGGCTTCATAGGATCTCCTTTGCCCATGTTTATTTTTCCTCAGTGAGGCACCAAGGAACCCAGTGCCTGTTCCGCTCACTTGGCTCAGTGCTGTCTCTAATGGAAGCCAGAGGCAGCCTCCTCACTCTCTCCAATCTGTCTGTCCCAAGTGTACTAAGTAAAAGCTTAGTATGTGACAACAGCAAATTCCTTTATTTGCTGATTAACAATAGAAGGATTTTAACGGATATGGAATAAATTGAAAAAAGTCAAGCCCAAAATGGAATATAATGGAAATAACTAGAAACTTTTTTTTTTCTTTTTTTTTAAGACTGAGTCTTGCTCTGTTGCCCAGGCTGGAGTGCAGTGGCGCAATCTTGGCTCACTGAACCACCTCCCAGGTTTATGCCATTCTCCTGCCTCAGCCTCCCAGGTAGCTGGGACTACAGGTGCCTGCCGCTACAACCAGCTAATTTTTTATATTTTTAGTAGAGATGGGGTTTTTCACTGTGTTAGCCAGGATGGTCTTGATCTCCTGACCTCGTGATCCGCCCACCTCAGCCTCCCAAAGAAATAACTAGAGACTTTTATTCTTCATTTGTATTTTGTATTTATGATACTACATTCCCTTTCAAAAGCAGAATGCATTTTCTCATTTTTCTTCTGTGTATGTATGCTGATGAGGAAGGGTCTGGGTGAGAGCTCAGAGCCAGGGCTGAAGTAGTCAAGTAATGCCACAGGTTATCTTGACTGCCTCTTCCTCTTCTAAAGCAAGCCCTGACCCACTCCACTACACCCCAGTAAGCAAATGGAAAACTAGATGGAGCTCAGAACCAAAGACTGGTGTCCCCACCCAAATCTCATCTCAAATTGTAATCCTTATGTGTCAGGGGAGGGACCTGGTGGAGGTGATTGAATCATGGGGGCAGACTTCCCCCTGGCTGAAGTGGTGATTGTGAATTCTCATGAGATCTGGTTGTTGGAAAGTGTGTGCTTCACTCTTACTTCTCTCCTGCTCCACCATGACAAGACGCATTTGCTTCCACTTCACCTTTCGCCATGACTGTAAGTTTACTGAGGCTTCCCAGTCATACTTCCTGTATAGCCTGTGAAACTGTGAGGCAATTCAACCTCTTTTCTTCATAAATTATCCAGTCTCAGGTAGTTCTTTACAGCAGTATGAGAACGGACTAATACATCTGTTAAAAGGGGATGATCAAAGAACTGATCTCCTAGGGTGGCTGTGCAGATGAAATGGATTCATCCAAGCAAAGCTTACAGCACAGCGTTTGGCACATGGCAAGGATTTGGTATGTGTTAGGTCCCCATTTGACCTAGTCATTCTGTGTTTTCTGTGTCTTGATAGAATTTTAGCGCATTTCCTTTTCCCCTCCCCCAGAGAGACTTAGCTATTCTTTATTCCACATTATCTCTAGTGCTGTCACTTCCCACCCTGCTACCCTGTCTTTTATTTCCTTATAGTATGTATAACATAAGATATATTATTGTCTTCCAACCCATGTTAATTATGATGACTCTCCTGTTTTTACAAATGAAGAAGCAGTCACTTGTCTGTGGACTGGCTACTAGGGCCCAAGAGTCCTGTGAAAAAAAGTGATGGATTTGTCCTGTTGCCTGATATATGCCCAGATTCTAGAATGTGCTTAGCATACAGGAGGCCCTAAATATATATTATTGGTATGCGTGAATAAGCTAGTCACTCCTAAGGGCTCTAATACTCTCAAGGGACTCTAGCACTCTAATACTTCCTGCCACAAATCAGACCTGCAGTTCCTTCTTCCTTGAATATATCACAAAAATGCAGAAAATGCTTGGGGATCCTGATCTGGATTTGAAGAGACTCAAATGATTAAATCTACCTGGATTCATGATGGACATCATTTCTTATGTATATCTGGTACCTTGAAATTCCATCAGAACATTCTCTGACACTCCCATACCCTTGGGAAATGATTATAAACCAGCCACCTGGACGCACTAATTGTGGGTGCATATTTAACAATTTCAGAAAATGTATAAAAGCAGGGAAATTTCAGACCAAAATGTATAATTTCAGATTTGCTCTAAACATTCAAAGTTCTAGCAATACTGGGCCCACAGTCTTGGGTATCAATTAGCTAGCTGGCTTTAAGAGGCTGCATCCCCAGTTAGATGGAATATCTACCTCCAGTTTACTACTGTTCCTGCCCCTTCTTACTGTCTTCCTGCAATTGTAAGGAAGTATCAGTTGCAATTCATCATTGCGATTGTGCAATGTTTCCTAAGATAGGAAATCTCTTTTTTTTTTTTAATCAAGAGAAACGACTTCTTACTTTGCATAGTCATGTTTCATAGTTCAGGAACAGTAACTCAACCCAAAGACATTCTTTATATTCCCAAATCACTTTGTCCTCTGAAAGATACTAGCCTTCCTCATCTCCTCAAAATCTTTCATGGAATCATAATTTCTGCAGAAATCTGTGTATGTCTTCTTTCTTGGTTCAGCCACAGCAAACTTATAGAGAGCTGCAACCCCCACGGATACAACAAATACTCCAATAATATGAAATTGCAGATGCTTGGCCCAAAGTCCATGCACCTGAGGTTTTGCTAAAGCACTGGAAGCCATGGTAGGTATTGTCCTTGATAGGTATGTCAACCTTAACACCAACGTCTTTCCTGTCTGATGGAGAATTGGATGCAGTCAAGATCAGAAATCTCCTGAACAAAAGTTGGAAAACAGAACACTTGGTGTTTTAAGAAAATGGGAGACATTTTATAAAAAAGGAAATAGGGACTGTTCTGACATGTTTGCTGTGAAATTATCCAACAGGTTTGACTGTTAGTGTTACCTGGCCCCTCTAGGAATTTGAGTTTGCTATTGTGCCTTAGGGAGGGGTCCTCGAGATTGGATCACTCAGTCATCTTAGGTTTCTGCTAAATTGATGAGTATTTTTTATCCTTGCTGATGCAAGCAAGAGATGTCTGATTGTCAACTTGTTTTATGCAAGCAGTGCTTTGAGGAGTAATTCTGCAGGATATTAATTCACAAAAAAGTTGTGAGAAATTGCTGCTTCTCCAGGTTCAAAAATGATCATCTGATTTTAATTCATTAGAGCATTTTATTTCTGATTATATTCTTACAATATTCTGATTATATTCTTCTACTATGGTATGTTTCAACCAGTCACCATCAGTAATAAGTACTATGGGGAAAATGGGTTCATGGTTAAGACTAGAAAACATACGTTGAAATAAAGTTCTATGTGCTTCTTTACTATGAACTATCTTTGCTTAAAGCAAAAACAAAAACTGCCATGGTGAATCCTCAAAGGACTGAGGGCTCAGTGAGATTGGAGGAGTTGGTATGTATTATTTTCCAAGCTTTTAAAATTTGGATATAGACCTCCAACTTTTTAAATAACAAAATATCAGTTGGGCAAATATTACAGTTTTTGATCTTTTATTCTGCGTAGAGTACATTCCCTACATTTTGTAGATCCACTTTAGCTGAATCCATGAGGCAATAATACAAAGTTATCACTCACATCCTGGATTCCCAAGGACAGCACTTATCTAAACATGCTAGACAGACTTTAAATAGTAACTGTTAATGTCTCACATTCATTAAAATCTTATTATTACAAGGCATTATACTGGATGTTCTCTCTATATATTGTCTCTCTTCATCTTCCCAATGACCCCTAAGGCAGGTAAATATCCCCGTTTTACAGATTGTAAACTGAGGCATTGGGACATTAAATAGTTTACCTAAGATCCTATCTAGTATGAGTGAACTGAAACTGATACTGAAATATCAGAAAATATTTCATGTATATGTGTTTTGTGGACATCTATTCTCTTTAATGATATAATGAAGTAGACAGCATTTATATAAATGCTTATTATGAGTCAGGCACATATGGGTTTTATAGGTACAGTATTATCTAGTTTAGTCTTCCTGGAATGACGTAAGTGCTACTATAATTCTCCTGTTTAGAGATTAGAAATGGAGGTCAAGGGAATGTACCATCACACTGTCAGCAACTTGTGGGACCAACTCCCTGCACATCTGGGATGCTGACATCCATGCACTTAACTGCTATTCTGAATGCTCCAAAGATACACCTTGAGCATCTGTTCCTAACAAAGTTCCCTGAAAAATACTGATATCTAACCAGGGTTTAAAGGCACAGAAGAAAATGGAAGGATGCTTACCTAAAGCATCAGAACTATATCGCTAAGACAACAGAAAAAAAAAATTCAGTTTTTTAACAACTTCAGTGGGTTTTTCTAGTCTTTCAGTGTGTTTATGTGCCTGTTTTATTCCTTGTGCAGCTTCTGCCTACTAGATTTTCTCTATCAAAAACAACAACAACAACAACAAAACTTGTCTTAAAACTTGTCTTAATGAATTCCGTGTGAGAAATTTCACAACCAGCTGGCTACCACTGCTCTCTGATACATGGCTGCAGCCACTGGGGAAAAGTGGGTGTCTCTGTTTCTGTTGATGTCTTCCTTCAACTGGAAGGGGGTGTCTCAGCTGTAAGGTGTGCCCATCTTGTGATAAAGAGGTCGACAGATTCCTCAAGACTTTAACAAAGGCCTAGAGGAAGGCACGCTTGGAGAGAAAATTGGAAGTGAACGCCAGAGCTTTACAAAGAGCTCCCAAAGTAGGCCCTTGTAAATGTGAATAATGAGCTGCATAGACTAGTTCCTTCATGCTGAGCTCAACACACATCTTTAAACATAAGATTGTCGAGGAAGCAGATACTCGGAAACCCTTTCATCTTAATTAAAGTTATGTGGGCTACGAAATACTTTTCCTTTATATTAAGCTCTTATTCCTGTGGAGAAATTTCTATTTGTTTTTATCTAATTTGAGCTTCAAGGTTAATCTCGGTTTAAGACTTTCACTCACTGGGAGAGACGGTCCATCCAGTTCGCCCCTGATCCCATGTATATGCATGCATCCACCAGGACCCTGCTGAGCTCCAAAGCCTCTTGCTGGCTGTGCATTCTTTACAGTGTTCCCTTCCACAGAAAGAATGGGCTGTGTATCTGGGAAGGATATATGGAATAGGGAGGATTTTGAAAAAGGTCACAAAGCTTTCTATTTTAGGGAACCACATGCCGCAATCCTTAAATGTGGAGTTTCTGATAAAACTTAGCTCTGTGATATAGAGTCTGAGATTTGAACGGTGGGGAAAGCAAGAGGAAGAGGGAGACATCGGAGACAAAGGAGGGGAATGCATTTCATTCCAAAACAGAGCCTTCGTAGACTTTAAAACAACTGGTGGATCGGCTTGCTTGGCATGCCAAGCTCCTGAATTGACTTCAGTAAATAGGCTGGATTGAAATAGTTTGATTGAACTGATAATGGCAGTGACTTGCTCTTTTAATTTCAAAGAAAAAGTGAGAAATCATATATAAGTTTCAGAAGATCTAACTTAGGATCGAATTGGAATTTCTCAGATCTTTTTTTTTTTTGAGTGTCTGCCCTCCCTGCAAGATGGTAAGGTATCTTAAATGTAATTATATCATCAGTGCTTGATAAATAATACATGCTGAAAGTTGGCAGAATAAAGGTAGATTCTGATGTAGCTGGTCTCAGCCACACCCTAAGACTATGCACGTGACAGACATCATTATCTATCATGGTACTCTTTCCACCTGTAGCTAGATGCAATCTCAAAACCCTTAACAATGACCTTCAGCTACAAGAATGATGCAATCAATGTTGTCATGAGAGATGAAGACTATTTATCACAGTGTGCCCCAAATTACAGTTTGCTAAGGTATCGCAAAGATATCAAGTCTTTATGTAATATGTACAATTCACTTTCCTTCTGAGATGGACCTCATTCTCTTTCCCTCTTCCCAATTTTTTACATAGCCTCCACCAGTTGGCTTAGAATTCCATTTGCTGTTCTTTAGCTCGCCTCCAGGAATTTATAACAGCACAAATCCATGAAACTTCTGGTAGGCCACTGACTCAAGAGAGGACAGAATTCTGATTAAGGTATTCACAATTATATCATCATGAGTCAGAATGGTATTGAAAAGGTTTCTGTAGTTAGTGCATAAAGGCGTATCTCTAGCAAATCCAGTTTTCATCTAAGGGAACTAGATTGCTGCACATACAATGATCTACTCTGAGTCATGAAACCTGAATTCATGTTCTGGGTGCCGTTGCAGTTGTGTGGCCTTGGGAAAGTTACCGCACAAATCAGGGCCTCAATCTCCTCCAAGTATGAGGAAAATGGGCTCTATGCTTACCATCATCTCTTCTAGGGTCTGTTCCATCACTAATACGACAGTGTGAAAAGCAGTTATGTCATTATATAAGCAGGAATGAAGATATTTCATAGTATCAGCCTCTCATTCATTCATGCAAGGCCAGAGTGAGCCAAAGAGAAAAGAAGGGAGAACCTAGAGCAGGGAACTTAGAACTCAAGCACATTCCCCTGGCATGGAAGATGAACCCTTTGTAATAAGAAACCAGCATCTCTCCCCTTGCTGGATTTCTGAAACAGAATCTAGATAATATGGAAAGAGGCTGGTGAGATTCCAAGGACTTTTGACTCATGGCTCACCTCAGTGAAGGTTAAGCTGTGGGTAATAACTTTTAAAAAGATAGTTTGATTGGGAGGCCAAGGCAGGTGGATCACTTGTGGTCAGGAGTTTGAAACCAGCCTGGCCAACATGGTGAAATCCCATCTCTAATAAAGATACAAAAATTAGCTGGGTGCAGTCGTGGGTGCCTGTAATCCCAGCTACTCAGTAGGCTCAGGCAGGATAATCACTTGAACCTGGGAGACAGAGGTTGCAGTGAGCCGAGATCAGGTCATTGAACTCCAGCCTGAGCAACAGAATGAGATTCCATCTCAATAACAATAATAATAATAATAAAGATAGTTTGCAATTTTTTTCCATATTGAGTAGCAATAAAAACCTTGCAATATCAATTTCACCACATTTGGAGTCTATTTTTTTTTAACATTGTCATTATTTTTAATTAAATTGTTTTGAAAAGAAAATTTATGTAATGGTTCAAAAATAGCAAAAAAGATATATTACTAATAAGGTCACCTCATTTGCTTGTGTGCCCTTGAATATAAATAAATATAAATACATAATTCCCTTCCTTTAAAAACACATGTTCTAATTCTCTCTTTCTTAAACTTTTTTTTTTTAGTTCATTCAACATGCCTTGGGATTTTTCTAATCAGTTCATGAGAAGTTTCTTATTTAACCTTAAAATTTTTAAACATTGATATAACAGCTCATTATATGGTTGTATCAGTCTTTATTTTATGAGATGGGTCTTACTATGTGGCCAAGGCTGGATTTGAACTCCTGGGCTCCAGCTCCTACTCTCGGCTACCTGAGTAGCTGTGACTACAGGCGTGCACCATCATGCCCAGCTCCCTTTTTAATTTAACTGGTCCTACTAATGGCCATTTAGGTTGTTTCTTTTTTTCTTTTTCTTTTTCTTTTTTTTGCTATCACAGACAATAACTGCAACGATTCTTATTTACATATCATTTTCCATGTGTGCAACTAGGACAAAGTCCAAAAAGGAAAATTATTTAGATCAAAGGATACATGCATTTATAATTTTGATAGATATTGCCAGATTGCTTCCATAGGGGTTATTTGAATGGACAATATCATCAGCAATCACAAGATTGTCTATTTCTCCTGGCTTTCCAACAGGAACTTTGTAAAACTCCTTTTGTACATATATAAAAGTACAACAAATTTGCAAACTTAACACATCCTTAAATCAGTACCCAAAGTAAGAAACAGAACATTCTCATGACCCTAGAATCCCCCTTCCAGCTCTATCCACTATCCACCCCTGACCTCAAGGGAACTTCTATTCTGACCTCTAAGAGCACAGATTAATTTTCCAACAGTTGGTAAATTTTTAAATGATTACATTAAAACTGGTTTACCCTAAAAATATTCATTGTGTTACTAAACATACTGCTTACCTTGGCTCTAAAAATACAGAAAATTCCATCAGGACACCTTTTCACCTATCACTTGCCTTTTTCCTAAACAACTCCAATAAAGAACTCATTCTTTTACAAGGACATTTGAGGCAATATCCAACCCTACCTATTATATTCGGGTCAATCTATTGTAGTGAATCACTTTTGTCTTTTTCAAATTAGAAAGCTGAGAGAATATAAAATAATTTTTGCTAAGTTTAACAAAGTTTTTGACATGCTTTCTGACTTCAAACATAGTGATATGGAGTAAATGGAATTTATTTTAGCAGGAGAACTCTAGGGGAACCCCAAAGAAATAATTAACCATATGTCAGATAACTTTAAATGGAAATAGAACAAAAGTAAGTGCTAATATGAGGGGAACAAACCATATACAATAAGGTGTTGTGGGCCAACCAAACTAACAAGGGGTTTTGTGAACCTAATTCAAATGTCAGAGGGCAGCTGGGTGCGGTGGCTCATGCCTGTAATCCAAGCATTTTGGGGAACTGAGGTGGCAAAATCACTTGAGGTCAGGAGTTCGAGACTGGCCTGGTCAACATGGTGAAACCCCGTCTCTACCAAAAAAAAAAAAAAAAAAATTAACTGGGCGTGGTGGCATATGCCTGTAATCCCAGCTACTCAGGAGGCTGAGGCAGGAGAATTGCTTGAACCCGAGAGGCAGAGGTTGCAGTGAGCCGAGATCGCACCACGGCACTCCAGCCTGGGTGACAGAGTGAGACTCCCTCTGAAAAAGAAAAAAAAAAAAAAGTCAGAGGGCACATGCTCTATTATAGCAGGTGTTGGGTTGTGATCAAGAAGCTTCGTGCATAGGCAACTCTAGCATCTCCCAGAGTGACTAGCAGCAGGTATTAATTTAAGGATGCCTAGTGATTCTCCACAGCAACAAAGTGAAATCTGGCTGGTAATAAATAAGATACTGCTCTGTACTGCTTCCTCCATCTGAAATTTCTACACTGCTGATATTGTATATTCTAATCTCTTACCTCTGTATCTCTGTGCCTGCAGGCTTCCATGACATTCCTATGAATATCCTGGTCTGCTCTTTGAATTCTTACCTTCTTAATATTTCCAGTTCTCCTTTATCATTTTTCTATTGAGACAGCCTAGCATAGTCAATAGTCACCTGAACTAGTTGTGCCATACCTTCTGAAGGAATCCCAAGAATTTCATGGAAAAAAAAAAAAAAAACATAGAAAACATGAGAATCTGCCTATCTGATTTCCCTGAAGACCTGACAACTTATTAATGTGAAAAATCTAGACTGTAAGTTCTGTAGACTATAGTCATTTTATTTATTATCTCTGTTTGGCTACCAGAAAGACTTTAAATGACTTACAAAGCCATACTATAGAGTAAGAGAATATAGAAATATGAAAGATGAGAAAAAGAAACAATATGGGCAGTGACATTAAATGAAATGGAGAAGTAGAGTTGAACTACAAATGTTTATCATTAAGAATGTTCATCTTGGCGGGGCACAGTGACTCACGCCTGTAATCCCAGCACTTTGGGAGGCAGAGGCTGGTGGATCACGAGGTCAGGAGATACAGACCATCCTGGCTAACATGGTGAAACCCCGTCTCTACAAAAAGTACAAAAAAATTAGCCAGGCGTGCTGGCAGGCACCTGTAGTCCCAGCTACTCGGGAGGCTGAGGCAGGAGACTGGCATGAACCTGGCAGGCAGAGCTTGCAGTGAGCCAAGATCGCGCCCCTGCACTCCCACCTGGGTGACAGAGTGAGACTCCATCTAAAAAAAAAAAAAAAAAAATTGTTCATCCTTAGAAACGGATTTTTATGATGTTTAATTTGGGAATTGCCTATGCATGCATGAAGCTTCTTGATCACAACCCAACACCTGCAATATAGAGCATGTGCCCTCTGACTTTTTTTTTTTTCTTTTGAGAGAGAATCTCACTCTGTTGACTGGACTGGAGTACAGTGGTGTGATCTCGGCTCACTGCAACCTCTGCCTCCTGGGTTCAAGCGATTCTCCTGCCTCAGCCTCCTGAGTAGCTGCAATTACAGGTGCATACCACCACACCCATAAATGTACATTCTTTCACAATGTGGATGACAAATCTGATTATAAAATTCTTGGCCGTTAACATCAGTGGCAGAACATGACATTCTCTATAAGATAAACACAAATCAGCTCTTTAGCAGGGGCAATATTCTTGATACTAAAACAGGAAAGAAAAGTCTGCAAGTGTTTTCATAAAGAAGGTGCTTAGTAATATGAACAACAAGGTCTACGTAACAGGTGTAACAAAACATTTCTCAAGGCTCTAGCTTGTCCCTGTCTTCAGTACAGTAAGACGGGATTGTACCCAAGAGCAGTGTGATTTAAGGTCATAACTTTCCAATGATCAGAGGCAAACATGAGGTATTCCAGAAAAATGGGTGAACCACATACGCATCATTAAAAAAAAGTTCAGGGTAACTATTGGCCCAGATGGTGGTTCATCTACGTTTCTAGGTAGGCTTGGAGACATACATTTTAATAGTTTGTTAAGCTAAGGAAAAATGGGTTGATATCCTCTCATTAAAGAATGGGGCACTTAAGAAGGTCTCATAATTTTCCTGAAGACGATTCACCTGCTGCTCAGAGGTATTCAGAGTCCTGCATTTACCTGGGACCATGCCTAGGATTTTTCTTAGGAAATGATTTTAGATGTACCCTAACACAGTGATAAGAAGGATGATTAAAGGCCCAAAGAACTACACTCATTTGAATTCACCTAATATTTAAAGGCAAGAAAACTCAAAATGTCCCCAGAGGATGTCTGTTGTCAGCCACGAGATTTCCTGGCATTTTCTCCTAAACTGACTGCACAACTGTCTTACTCTAAGGACATAAATAAAATGTATACAATACATAATCTCTATAATCATGCATTATCTTACTAGCTAAGTTCCAAATTAGACATCATAAAAATCCTTTTCTAATTGCAGAATCTTCTCTGATGGACAGGAAACGCGGTGTAGGCACTGAAACTCTAACTATAGAAAAATATTCCTTAGCAGAATGAGATAAAATATAGATCTACTATACTTTTGGCACCTGATCTTTTGTGTTTGATCATAAATGCACATTGTGAAGAGATGCCTTATACCTCCAAGCTAAACACTGTTTGCTACTCATTAGTGATTTATAAATGATATTTTCTCCCTGGTGACATATCTTTTGATATGATTCTCTAATAACATCCACCAATATTAAAATAAGAACATCCCCATGTATTGTGATCATCTTCAACCACATTTTCTCATGAAAATTAAATTTTAGCACACCAACTGATATTGTATGCATATATTTGTCTACCATCATTATAAATCTCCTAAGGGTCTCTATAAAATGATAGTTTTGCCTCTTCGCAGTAATTCTACCTAATGCTCCAAAGCAAGAAACTAATTACATGCTGACTTTTCACTAACTTTGATCTTTCAAATATCATACTATGGAGGTTCTATAGGTAATCATATAATTACAATTCACTAAATGAGTTGAAATTAGCCATAAACCTTTTTATTTAAATTGTATTAACTGTTTCTTCAGTAACATTGTCTGCACTTCTACTCTTTCCTACATAAGTTTGCTGATATAAGATTTCAAACTAAAATCTGATTATGGTCACTAATGTTTATAACAAATGCCTCATTATAACACCAGAAGCGCCAATGAAGACGAATATGCAAAGAATTTCTTAAAATATGCTTGAGGAAAGGCCAAGTATAAACTATAGTGGTATAAAAAAATGACTGAAATTTCTCAGGGGAATGTTTTAGTCAGCAAGAAAAAAAAAGCAAAAAAACTCACTTGTGTTTTCCCATGGAGTTGGTGCAGTATTTCCTGAAAGAAAAATGGAAGGTGATTGTTCCTTTCAGCATACCGTAGGAATATGCAGAGAAAGAAAGAAAAAAGAAATTCTGAATTTTTACTTGGAAAATACCATATTGCTCACTCCAGACCGATGGGAATACTAAGGATTGCCCCCCCTTTTTTTTTAAATGACCACATAATTCAATTTCACTTGTTCAAAACAATCAATATTCATGATGTTTAAGTTCTTGTTATAAATTACTCTTTTATATGATACTATTGTAGTGAATTATCTTATTTATCTAATAACATTTAGTTGGCCCTGAATACTTTACCTTAATGCCATATTCAAAATATGAGACAAGTGGTTCACAGCTCCAGGGTGACTTTGCTTCCCAGGGGATATTTGGAAATCTCTGAAGACACTTTTGGTTGTCACGCCTTAGGGGGTTTTACTGGCATCTATTAATAGTAGGTAGATGGCCGGTTGCAGTGGCTCGCACCTGTAATCCCAGAACTTTGGGAGGCCAAGGTGGGTGGATCACGAGGTCAGGAGTTCGAGACCAGCCTGGCCAATATGGTGAAACCCCGTCTATACTGAAAATACAAAAATTAGCCAGGCATGTTGGCATGCACCTGTAGTCCCAGCTACTCAGGAGGCTGAGATAGGAGAATCGCTTGAACCCGGGAGGTGGAGGTTGCAGTGAGCCAAGATCGCACCACTGTACTCTAGCCTGGGTGACAGAGCAAGATTCCATCTCACACACACACACACACACACACACACACACACACACACACACAAAAGTATGTAGAGGCCAGGGATGCTGCTAAACATCCTACAGTGCACAGTACAGCCTTTCACAAGAAAGAACTACCCAGCCAGCCCAAATGTCAGTAGTGCTGAGGTTGAGAAACCCTTCCCTAGACCACATAAAATGAATCAAGTATAGATTAGTAATTACTTTGAAAAGCCTTCCACTGACGAAACTCGAGCCTTTTGAGTAGGCAAACTGGTTGTGAACTTCCTTTTTAAAATGGACCCCAAAAAGTATGGAAAGGAAACATTCCATTGTTTGGGAAACAAACCTCTACCTTTACCACGTTTATGGACCTTATTTATCTAATGACATTTGGAACCATACAAGATCCTGACCGCCACATTCACATTAAAGCTGAGTAAACAAAGCGTGTTTTGACTTGTCATCAATCATGACATGTGATCACAGGGAATATTGTGTGCAAGAGGCAGTTGTTTTATCTGGAGCCTCAGCTTTTAAAAAATTCAAAACGGTAAAGTTGTTTATTTGACACCATTCTTGACCTGACTGCAGTGTTTCATTCTAAGAGAAAGTAAAACACCCACTGCTTTCTGATTATTTGTGATCATATAGGAAGTCTATTTCTCTGGCAAACTTTGCTATGTTCCTGGGACCAGAAATAGGAAAAGAAAATTTTGGCTTAAAAGAAACCCAAAATTTCCAAAGAAGATGGGGTGAGCATAATTAAGCATTAATTTCAAGTCAAGTATATAACCAATCATGAACTTTCATTTTATGAGTCTTTGGGAATATGAAGGATGCATTTAGCTCTGAGACTGCATCTCTTTGGAATCTTTTGGTCTCAAGAATGAAATTACACACCCAGGAATGATAACTTGAGAACAGAGCTTCTGAAACACATCCACAAACCCAACATACAACCTTGGGCTTTGGGGAGGTGGTGCACCAGCCCTGTTTCAGACACATGCCTCACCTGTTTTCCAAACTTCACTTTCTTTGATCGGGTCCCAATAGCAACTCCTTCCATTCTGTTTGAAGACTGTCTTTCATTAACTCTGGTGGCCTGGGAGTGTTTGTATGTTGGGGTATTAATGGGTCTTCCAGGGCAGTGCTGAGAGGCCCTGACTGGGAGGCACAAAAATATGTTCTAACCCTGCTTCTTCCTTTTACATAGTGAGTGATTATCTGCAGCCACGTGGCTTTCTAGTCAAGGACTGACGGATATAGGCCAAGGCATTCTTGGGTTGATACTTTGATTCTTTTGTACAAATGACATGCAAATTCAAAACTCATTTCTTTCTTTTGCAGGATACAATTACTTGTAACCTACTAAGACATTAAGAGCCTAGCTAAACCCTGGTTTTCATGAGCTAAAATTACCATTCAACAAAACTATCTCTAAGTGAGTTTGAGAACTCAGCATTTTGAGAAATGAAGCTATACTGCCTTTTCTTTATTCCACATGTTCACATGGAGGAAATCCTAAGGGGCCCTATAAAGTGGGTACTAAGGCCATGTTTTTTGCTTATTTTTTCCCCTAAAATTTCTTATGTGGGACGTGGTAAAGAATACTACAATCACTACTCTCATCTGTTTCCTCATCTTCAAATTAAATTCAATTTAAAATAGAAGTTTTTAGATTTAAAATTGCCTGTCATGACAATTGGACTACCAGACTTCAGAGTTACATGCCAATGATTTTTTTTTTTTTCTTGAAAAGAAGGTGGGTACATCTACAAATTTAGGTCTACCTTACTTTCTCTAGGGTCAAGCAGACCTTGTGATGGGGTTGGAAAGAGAGGATAGTAACAAATCAGGCATTCTGCATTGTATAAGGAGGAGGTTATATTTTGGATGCAAGGATAGTCAATACATTTATTTTGATTCAACAAGTCCATCCTACTTGCCTAAGGAACTTGATATGTGCTTTCTCCCCTTGGAATGTCACCGTGCACCCTGTCAAATGCTACTTAGCTTTTGGGACTTAGCTTAGCACCCCCTCCCCTGTACTAGGAGGTCATTCTTTCCTCTGTCCAACCACTGCCCTAAGTATAAATCTACATACACAATTATGATGCTGTTCTGCACTTTTAATAGCTTTGAAGCATTATTTCTATCATATAAAATCCACCAATTTAAAATATATGGTTCAGCGATTTTTAGTAACTTTACAGCATGGTGCAGCCATCATCTCAATCCAATTTTAGAACATTTCCATCACATCAAAAAAGATCCCTTATGCCCATTCAGTCACTCCCCATTCTCACCCACCTCCGGCCCCAGACTACCACTAGCCTATTTTATCCTTCTATTGATTTCATGCCATCTTACATTAGTTCTTTGGGGGTTTCCCTTGAGAAGACCATAAGCTTCCTGAAGGCATGGTTCACACTTTTTAAAATAACATTTTCTTTGTAACTCTTAGCACAACTGTCAGGACACAGGTAATGAATAATTATAGTAATATTTATCAATACTTCCATTTATTTGGAGTATGCAATTAAGAACATTACAGATTCTAATTTAATTTCTCAGACAGTCATTGAATAGGGTACTATTTTTATCCTCATGCAGAGATAAGGCTGTAGCCTTAGAGGGATTAAGTAATTTGCCCAGGGCCATGTCAGAATTTGAAGCCCAGGTTGTCTTGACTCCAAAGCTGAACATGAACAAATGAATAATAAGGATAGGAGTTCTTACTCTAGGACAGGATTTCTTAATTCTAGAGAGGATACTAATAGAGGCCTCATGAATTTGTTTGTAATGGTTTAGGTACATATGGTATACATTCCTGTAGCACTATCAGAATTTCAAAAGTAGCCATGATACAAAAATGATAGAGCCACCTTTCCTAGGTGCTGATCAGGGCTGCCTTAGTGGTGGGTGAGTCATGGTGCTTCAATGTGCTTCATCCTACTAGGATAAAAAAGGTTGACAAAGCTCACTGTTTGAGCAAGATTTTCTAAGAACCCACTTGTCTCAAACCTCATTCTGCGTTCAAAATAAGGAAGTTAGCCCTGCCTTGTGTATATCAAAGGAAACATCTTCCCACTCTTTGCCCTTTCTTTGTTTCAAGCTGTCAGTCATGTCAATAAAGTTGTTGGGAAAAAAAAATTCGAATGGGAGAAAGGCTATAAATGGAGAACCCTTTAGATCCTTCCTTCTCCCTGGAGTAAACTCTTCCTTTTTCCCCAGAGCAGGGGTAAGTTAATTGTATTTGAATGAATAATTCTAATAAAGCAGTGACCTTTAATGCCAACTGGTGTTTTTAATTTTGATTCACTGTCAGTCACTCCAACGTGAACCACCTCAGGATGTGAGCAGTGGAAAGACCAGTATGTACACAGAGGAGAAAAACAAACACAGAGCTGGGTGCTGCTGGCAGGTAAACACGAATGGCAGATCTTACAAAGAGATGCAGGGCAGAGACTCCTTACAAAGGAGTCAGAAAAATGCAGAAACTGATGAGAACCACACGTATGCTGAAATCCATCTAGAAAAATCTCCTTCCTATCAAGAAGATAACAATTCATTGTTCATTGTGCGAAATGTAGAAGAGACAGAAAAGCAAAAATAGGAAATGGAAAAAAAAACCCACAAAATTCAAAATAAAAGCCATCTGAGATGTCATCATCTGGAGAATCACTATGACTGTTAATATTCTGGAATATATCCTTCCAGTCTTTTTTCTGTATTTACATACATATTTGAATGTTTCATGTCACATTTATATACGTATGTAAAATGTAAAATATGCTTCACATGTATGTAAATATTAAATGTATACATATTTGTATATATTTGAAAAGTTGAATTATACTACACAAATTGCTTTGTCACTTGCTTGAAAAATAATTCTTCAGTTTTCTGTGCCTTAAAGATACTTCAGTGATATGAATTGCAAAAATAGATGCCACTGTCTTACATATAATAAAAAAGTTCAAATGGTACAAGGTCATCTAACAGATTTGAAAACTCAAATGCCTGAAGGAATTCGATATTAACCTAGGGCCGAGTTCTTTGGGGCTGTGGCAAGTAGAGTAGGTGCCCTGTCTCATTGAGGCAGCCACTATTCAGGCCCAACAAGAATGTGGATTCATGGTTACCTGTTCTTCAGGCTTTAAGCCAGAAATGTGTATTTTGAGAAATCTTCCCATTTTTAAATAATAGCAACCACTTTAAAACTCAAATATATTGTTGACCAAATAAAACATATCTCCAGGCTGGATTTGGCCTAGACATAGACAACTGTCAACTCTAAAGTAGAATGAATGGCTCCTCCCCCGGCCTGTCTCTCCCCTGCAGTCACCATCACAACCAGTCTAACAATACAGTACTTATCCTTCCACAGAAGCTGGTTGGTTTTATGCAGTATGTATCAAAATTTAAAGAGAACATAATATTCAATTTAAATTCTTTTCTCCCTTCACAACTTCAAGAAATAGAAAAAATAAAACAAGAAATATTTCTGGTATCTTCCTTCAGAGGGTCTTATTCAAGGGATATTACAGTATTTGCCATGGAAGAGGCCTCCATATCAATATGTTTATGTATATTTTAATGGTATCATTAAAAGCATTGTTTTAACTCAAACATTTCTTGTGCATCTACTGTTTAAAAACAAATGAGACTACTCATTACTTTATATGCACAAGTGTCTGTATGTATTTATTCATTCAGTATATAATTGAGTTCCTACTGTAGAGATGCTGCTCTAAGCATTAGGTGCGGAGAAGTGAAGAGACCGAAATGTGTGTGTGCGCGCACATGCGTGCTAGGGTGGGGTGGGCACGGAATAGATTACTAATTAGTATTCCCCATTCTCTACCACCAAAGAGACCCCATACTATGGAGGAGAGGGCTTGAGGGCCAAGGCCTCCTGTCAAAGTCACAAAAGAGTCTCAGCAAAGCAGCGTCTCTCACCTTAACATTCCATGCATATGTTGGACTGTATTATATGTCTTTGATTGCTTTAAAAAGAGTAGGGTTTTTAATATCCTGCTCAAATGATTTAACTACACAGAACACTTTGCCTGAGAAACAGAACTAATTATTCCTACGTTGTGAAACTGGTTCAGAGTAGCTGTTACTTTTTGTGGGCCCATGTGCCAGTCCTGCTTCTCAGATACACAAGCATTCAGCCCCAGGCCTGCCAATTCTCAATCTCTTTCCTTAGAGGGCACAGAAAGAATAGGCTAGTTAGAGGATATATACATTATGTAAGCATTTTTCATGACAAACAAACTGACAAGTATAGTGAATGTTGCCTCATTTGAGTCCTACCAACTAAATAGAAATTTAAAAATATTTGTCTGTCTTATCAGACAGTACCTTTCTTCATGTCTGTATTCCCACTGCCTACCGACATGCTCAGGCATTCACATGTTGAATAAATGACAAATATATTAAAATGAAGTATTTTGCGACCTAAAGGCACCTTGACCTTATGGTACAATCCTTTCATCTGAAGGCCAAGGACATTATGTCCCAGAGAAGCAAAAAGACTTACTCATATCACACAGATATGTCTACTTAAATGCATCCTGAAGATATTTTACCAGAAAAAAAAGAAAATTAATGAACATTATTCAGGATAGAGAATTCTGATGTTTTCAGAAGACAATAGAAATGGCTGTTTTGAATTACCCTTAACGCAGATAGCTGGGTTAACATGAAACATATCTGATGTTTAAAAGAATTGGGGGTGGCAAATATTCATGACTTCTTAGGTGTAATATATAAAAGTATGGCATACTTCTATGTTTAAGATTAAAACAAAATGAAACAAAAAGACTGCGTGGTATAACATTAAATTCAAGAAGGTGTTTAATATTATCTCTGTTGGCAACAATGATTAGGATATGGTTTTAGTGTCTAATTTGATTCCATATATATGTCTTAGAATCTAAAATGATTCACTATATGTAGTTCTAACTAAAATAATATTTTGTTAGACTCTAATAGGATGTTAATACCCCTTTGAGCCAGGCTGGCTCCATTCAATGTTCATCTTAATTAGCTAACATTAACCATCATTAGGGTTTTATATGGTACAATGCACATTACTTCATAACTTCTACCCAGATCACATGGAGCTAGATCATAATACACGTTATCAATCATCAACTTCTCTGGCTTTCTCAACACCTAGCTTTTATTTTAAAAGTTAAGGAATATGTTAAGTGTTACACTTCAGCTGAAAAAGTTTTTAAAAAAATCAATGTTAATTAACAATGTTAATTAAATGTTAATCATGTAAATGAAAGCATTTTTCATTCACTTGCCTAGCAAATTATATTCAGGTAATCTCCCATATATTATTTGAGATGACATAGGAAAATGGCACCCATCACCAGGGAATGGGGAGGAAAATTGGATAAAACCAAACAAAATAAAAATTTACACATAGAAAGCAGGGAGTTCGTTTTGGCATGCAAAATCTACCTTTATTTCCAAAGTTCTCACTGAGTGACACAGGAGAAAGGTATGGAGAGAATAAAACCGGACGTGTATTTTAAGTTAGTGTGATACTTGGAAGGTCTTTTTTCCAACTAAGCTAATCCTGGCCTGCCAAAAGATGCAGCCCATATATACACTTGGCTTCAGTCTTCTGAGTTAATGAAAATAAGGTATTTTGAAGCAGTATTTTAATATTCAAGAGTCTTACAAAGCAGCGAGGGACCCATCAACCTATAAGACCATTTGGAATGGTTAAAACATTCCTAACGTGCAGGCCTGTGTTATCCTTACTCTACTGGCAATAATCATTGCTACTAACAGGGAATCTGATCAGAAAATTAAGACTTCTGTGATCTTACGAACCATATTATGGTTCTGACTTCTAAGGCACTGATAGCGTTCTTTGGGTAATGACACTTTAGTCATTGCTAACAACAAATGTGTATGTACCTGCTGATTCAAATTCTGTGGAAAGATATGAATGAGAATTTTATGTGTGTAATCTTATTCCAGTGGTAATTAGGTAAAATCTGAAATATATAGACATATGCACCCACACTCTTAAAATTCAGGGGTCACTTAGGCTACTGAATTAATTTTATAGACAAGAAACTGAGGGCCCAAAGATGCTAAAAGATGCAGCCAAAATCATAGCTCTGTAAGGCTGAACCCAAACAGTTGTGTTTTTGCCATTTATTCTTATGTGTCATCTGAAAGGAGGCTTGCACATATTTGCTTGAGTGGCAGGACAGGCCCATTTGTCCAGGATGCTCTTCAACCTTTCCATTCTGACTGACAGGATAGATGATGATGGTGGACATTTGTTACTTTTTGGCCTTTCTCTTTGGTACCAGCATCCCATTTCCTTTGTGGAATGATCTCCTTTCATCATGTGTGGTCTTGATGGTAGCTGGTCATGGTGCGCTGTCTTCCATGAGAAATTGCTGACATATGACTCCATGTTAGGCCAATCAGATCTTTTCTCTTGGCAGGTTGAAATTTAGCAGGAATGATTCAGGAAGGAGACAAAACAATAAAAGAAACAGGAATCCTTAATCCAGAAGTGGATCAATGTTGAGTGAACCGTTCTATAGTCCCATAGTTGACTGTATGCAGCCTGTTCTGAGCCTGCATTTCCTTCAATTCCACAAGAGACATAATCACCTTCCCTCCATTCCTTTCCTAAGTTAGTGTGTTTCAGTTGCTTGCAATTCGAGAATCTTTTAATCCTCACATGTCTGGCATTTTAGAGAGATCAGCTGAGGTTTATGAGCAGTTTGAGGGCAACAGCTGTAACTTCATCCCTACCCATCCATACTGGAAGAGATTGAGAAGATGTTTAAGATACAGGGAAGACTTCTCTGCTCTACTTAAAATAGTTAACTTGTTCATCAACTTATATTTTGATCATTAGCAAATGACCCCTTATGTTGTGCGTTACTTGAGACACAAGGTGTGCCTCACATTTATATATTGTGTCATATCCCTAGCCATTGTGTGATTTGATGCTTTTGGCTTTTGGTGGTCAGAGAAATGGGAAAGATGACTCTTACTGAAATGGCCAAGATGAATGACTTCCAGGGGTAAAAGCTTTAAGGAGAACATCTTTTTTCTTCTATTAAAATGGGGTATTAAGTCATTTAAGAAAAATGGAAACGTCCAAGTCATTTTAGAGGCTTTCTCCATTTGAGGCTGTAATTCTATAGCAAAGAAGGGAGCAGGAGAAACTACCTTTATTTAAAAATTTCTGAATTCCTTCTACTTTTATACCTAGAAAATGCACACACAGATTCCAAGGGGAAATTATTTTTACTCAGAGATCCAACTCTTGCTTTTTCAACTTCATTACCTTCTTTGATCACAAGTTGCCTCTTGAAACATCTGGGCATATCTGTACTCATTATTAGAAAAGCCATTTGAGATAACTTTCTAGGCTTAGCATATCTTTCAGTGCCTTTCATTTAATAGTCAGAAGCCAACACCACTTAACTTGCCAGACTGCCCTTACAAATCCAACAAAAGTCACACTGTTTGGTGATCAGGGATGTCTATTAAGTTTATGAGTCTTTTCCCCAGCCTTTCCCTGAGGGAGAAATATCAGTTCTAGAACATAACTTGAAATCTGTATTTGTTGCTGAAAATGCAACCTTGAAAATATTTTGAGGTGATTTTTGTTTCCAGAGCACTACATCTAGATTGACAGGATTCTCAGGTTAGTTAACTAAAGCGACAAGTTGATGGGGTTCAGAAGGAGGGCTTGTCCACTGGACATCCGCAGGAGGAGTTGGCAAGAACTTGGCAGAGGAGCACCAGCTGGCAAAGATTAGGGTCCTGAGACATGGGGCTAGCTCTATGATTATTGATTGATAGCACATACCTCAGGCAGAAATTAGAATCCTCTGTTGGGCTGGGACCAGAGAAGCAAGCAAGTGGCATTTGTTGTTGTTGTTGTTCTGGAAATGAGAAACCCTACCTAATACCCTACATAATAGACACAGTTACTCTCAGTAGTACAGGGAACAGAAGAGCCAAAAATATTACATTTTTCGAGTTAGTAAGTCATGATCATAATGAAACCAGGGGAAGGGACATCTAGAAATTCTTAGTTGTATTAATTTAAAGTGCTTGGGTAATGTAGAATCACCAGTCAAAGATACAGTAATCATAAACAGTAATTTTGAAAATGTGATTTAATGCTTGTGATTGGACTTTTAGGCTGGAATTAAAGGAGGCAAATTTACTTTTAAAAAGCACACTCATAATTTGTCTTTGGAATTTTCTTGATTCAAGAACAAGGTAAGAGGAGTTACCCCTGGGAAATTTGCATTTGAATTTCTCAAATTGTTTATCCTGTGATCCCATAGCCCTAAGATATTGATGCACTGCACTTTAAAAAAAGGTAACTTTATTTTTGATGCATTTTTACTTCAATAAACCAAAATAAATCATTTAGAAAATAAGAAAATGATAGGATAGAATAGGTCACAGAGGAATTAAAACCTGACAGCATTTTGAAAAAAATTTTTGCAAAATTATACAACAGTAAACATCTTAATTTTATGTTAAATAAGTGTGGAATAAACATATTAGAATTTTCTTGATAACTAGTAAAATTCTTTGGTCAAGAGATTTTATGATTGCAAATATACTATTCCCATAAGGAGATCAGAATCTCTCCTCACCTCCATCCTTTCCCCATTTAGTCATTTACAGATTGTTTTAAAGGAAACTTTAAAAATGAAGTTTTTAAAGTTAGGAGCATCTGGTAGTGTCTATTTTATAATAATAAAATAAATGGAATAGCATATGCAAATATCTCAAGCATCCTTTTTGGTTAAAAATAAATAAGGAATTTCTCTCCTGTCATTCATTCACTTAAAAAAATCTGAATGAGATATTTGTTTTTCCTTCAAAGACCTACATTTTAAATATAAGATTCCCCAACCCCAGCTTTGGTATCACAAAGGAATCATGCACAAAGTAAAAATTCAGTAAAGTGATTTCTTCCCCCCTCCCTGATTATTATTACTTTTCTATTTAATGCAACTGGCAGTATAAATTTATTATACACTTTTGGTCTACAATGTATGAACTATTGGCTGATAAATTATATTCAGTTTGATGTCATACTTTTTGTTAAGGAAATAGACCTAATCACATGATGAGTTGCTGGTACAGAACACCCAAAGTTTTGTAATCCCAGGGACAAACTGTGGCATGGCTAGAGTCTGAGGAGATATTTTTCTATTTTCCTTTAAGGATATATACAGTTCTTTGCAAATAGATTTAACTTAGTAACACTTTGATTTGTTGTGCTTTTCTTATTTGCTTTATTACATTACCAAGTCCTTAATATTAAAGCATTAAACGAAAGGCTTGGAGAACTGAGTTCTGAAAGACCACAAAGTGCTGCATCTGAGAAAATTATTTTTCTCATTTCCCTATCCATATTTTCTCCATTGCCATCAATTTATGTATAAACACATATTCATATACATGGGTTTAAATGCCATATAACAGTAAACAGTGGAGGTAACATGAGTATGGTGAAGTTGATTGGCCATGTATTAGGCCATTGCTAGATGCTATTTCTATTTTCATAGGGATGTTCATTAGGGGAAAAAAATGGATTTCTTGGCCTGGTGTGATGGCTCGCGCCTGTAATCCCAGCACTCCGGGAGGCCAAGGTGGGCAGATCACCTGAGGTCGGGAGTTTGAGACCAGCCTGAGCAATATTCAGAGACCCCATATCTACTAAAAATAGGAAATTAGTCAGGTGTGGTGGCGCATGCCTGTAATCCCAGCTACCAGGGAGGCTGAGGCAGGAGAATCGCTTGAAGCCAGGAGGCAGATGTTGTGGTGAGCTAAGATCGCACCATTGCACTGCAGCCTGGGCAACAAGAGTGAAACTCTGTCTCAAAAAAATAATAATAATAAATAATTTTTTAAAAAAAGATTTCTCACTGGAAGACAAAACCAGCAGGCAGTTTTAGGAGAAAAAAGGATTCTCTAAAATTACAGGATAGTCTTCTCTAGTTACTCAAGAAAACAGTCTTTGGAAACACTGGCCTTAACAGGAAGGAGAATGGAGAGCTGAGGGAGGCATTAAGCAAACACAGTTCTTAGAATAATTACTCTGGCCTGTCTCCTTGATACAGAATCATGGTGTGGTGGTGCCTGGATTCCAGAACAGAATGGAACCAAAGAGGATGATATAAAACCTGCCAATCCACAAACAGATTCATGTAAAACTCTTCCCTGAGCATTATTTTTCCTTTGCAGCATCTTAATAGCATTTATCTCTGCATCCCTAGGCATCGTGAACTTTATGTTTTAAGTGGCGGCAACTTAAACACATGACTCAGTGCTGCCACAAATAAATCCTGCTCCAAAGCATGATACTTTACCCCAAACATAAAAACAGGACTGTTTGTTTTGATAACTTAAATATTTTTTCTTGATTTTTCGCTTTAAGTCTGAGAACTTTGGCATTTGACTAATTTACCATGCATTTAAGGCTGGTAGCAATATTGGGAAAGAAATATGATAATCACTTGCTGCCACAAAGTATTCTATATACTGTTCTCTTTCAGCTCTAGTTTCACATGTGTTGGTTCAATGGAATATTCAATAGACATTTATAGGAAATAAATTGAGAGATGAATGTAAACCATATGGCATCTGGAGGTTTATTTGCAAAGTCCCTGCATCAAAGCTTTCTCCAGATCACACCATATTAGCTATGTTTTTCCAGTCCAGCAGAATCAGGAAGGTAACCACAGACTTCCTTGATGGAAAACACATGAAAAACAGAGCAAATCTTAATATGTAGCTTGAGTTGCTGGTCAAGGAGCATCCCTTAAAATGATTTTATTACCAGTGTGTACAGCACATTGCTTAGAACTGCATTAAAAACATAGAACAAGTTGATTTTGCTCAGGATTTCCTTCAAAATTATAGGACACACTTCTTTTATTTATTCTAACAACAATAGTATCAGTTTAGCAGCATTTTATTAAAATTTTAGGACTATTTTTCAGCTTAGTTAAAAAATCAATCTCAACCAAAGAGAAACACAGCATTTAAATATAGCATACATACA
This sequence comes from Papio anubis, assembly GCF_008728515.1. Classification (NCBI taxonomy): domain Eukaryota; kingdom Metazoa; phylum Chordata; class Mammalia; order Primates; family Cercopithecidae; genus Papio; species Papio anubis. Next base: position 69,325,802 of record NC_044977.1, read on the forward strand.
AATGCACATTAGAATTGTTGCAGATAGGAATGAAACACATGCCTACACGAGTCCACTTGCACATATGAAAGCCACCATATTAAACTTTGGAGAATCCCATTATTATAAATAATATTTAAAAAACATTGATTGGACAGAATGAGAAATGGTTCTCAAACTTAATTTATATATATAAAAATGTTCTCAACCTTGAATGCACTCTGCTTTGTGCAGTTGGTTATGGCTAGCATTACATCTGATATCAAATTAATTCTCATGCAGCCTGTTATATAAATCATTATGAAATGTCAAAAGCTTGTACATATTTTTTTTCAAATTTTCACTTACTTTCCAAATAGTTTCCATTTTTCAGTGTCAGGCTTTTCAGCCACTCAATTTTAATGATTTTTTTTATCACTGTAAATTTCCCCTCTCATTTACAGGACATCTGTGCATCCCCATGGGGCATACATGCACATGTTATGCCATGGAACACAGGTGACATGCACAATGGTTAGACTGAAAAATTCTTCCTTCATCTTTGGTTTGCACTGAATGGTCAGATAACTGGCATAGAGAAAGAATAAAATGTTTTTACTATTAAAATCTGTGACATCATTGCCCTTTATAAATAAATATTAAACATTAGGACAATAGCAAATTGACTTCCTGACCTCTGCTCCCCATAGTTTCCATTTTAGAACAGTTGCTGAGCACAATGGGGACTTGCACTTTTTGGCAATTACTCAATTACATATCTCAGGGATGGTCTCCTTTCTTTACAGGTTACGCTTCTAAATTTATGGCAGCAAGTTAATGCCACTCACAACTAAAAAAAAAAAAAAGAGTATGTGAGCAACATCACTTAAAAAATATGTGGCTAACTGCTGGAAGCTATTAAAAACCAAATAAACAAAAGAGATTACACTTCAAAGAAATGTCAACAGTTTTTCCTCTCTCAGAACAGACGAGTTTTTTTAAACTTATATCCACATCCACATCTGGAAAAGGCTTATGGCTTTATACATCTTTTATGGTAAAATGAATTTATTGAGTTTTAAAATTTTCGTGATGGATTAATGCAATCTTCATAAAAGGTAAATCTACCTACTAGTAAAAATCTGTCTTAACACTGAAGAATGATTTCAATAACAAATAGTTCAATGTTAATTTCAAGGAGCAGGAGAATTTTGAGAAAGCATTTGGTTAACTAGATTTTTTAAAAATACAACTATATGGAAATGAAAATGCAATATCTTTTTCCTTATGACCTATCTTTATGTTAGCACAATTAATTCTTAAGTTAAGGGAAAAATAAAAGAAATAGTTTGTGAAGCCAACTCACAGTTTAAATGAATATACCTGCTCCAATTAACTAACAATAGACATAAAGGAAGCAGTAAATTTACTGATAGCAAGATCTCCAAGGGAATATTTCAAAACAATTAATGGATTTCTACAATTCTTCTCAAAAGTAGACAGCATGCCTTTGTGTATTTAAAAGGTGAGATTTAATTTCTCAAAAATATGTGCCTGTTCAGAAGGTCCAAACAATTGACTTCATATTCTACACAGTGTTCCCCCATGGTCCGAAACTGACAGTGTTCATTTGATGTTGCTTTACAATTAACTGGGTAGTAGCAACTTGCTTTCTATATAAGCTTGCCAAAAAAAATATCACCTTTGGTATTCAACCAAACATCCAAATGTGGACGACTGACTACAATTTAGTAATTTACAGATTTGCTGTGGGAGCAGGGAAGACTTGAAATATGGGAGAAGGTGTCATCGTCATAAGTCCAGCCAAGAATTAAAAAGGGGGAGACTCTAAAACCAGAAGAATGTTTAAAATGGAACAACATAACTTGGACATAAAGTAAGTGGTCTGTAGTCAATAAAAAAGAGAAAGAAAAAGAAAAATAAACTCCAAAAGGCCGGCTGCTAAATAGGAAAGTAGGTCTATTTTGTTTATTTATAAGTGAGTAGCAAGTAGATTCTTTCGCACTAACTAAACCAGACAGTAATTATAAACACAGGTTGGTTAAATTCCCTGCACCCTATCAAAGGAAACAAGCTTCTTTCTTTTCCAAACATTGTCATTTGTTTATTGAGCCTCTTTGGGGCTTGGTTTCATTTAAAACTATGTAAGCACACATCTGTTACCCCCAAACAATGTCAACCTTGTTAAGCTGAACCTGAATACTCATTATACAAAAATTTGCAAGTAACCTGACAGCAATTTTTAGAGTAGCCAGTTAGCATACTGAGCAAAGAATTTGGATTATTTTTGTTCCATTACAGAAAAACCTCACATTATAGTGTAATCATACAGGAAGCAAACAGTCGCCGCCTCAGTAGTTTCAGATAATTAGTTACCTAAATTTTCTGAGGTGAATTCAATGTACTTAGGGTGAGGAACATTATTGCTTATATTCTGAAATACCACAATACAATCTTGGTTAACAATGAAATTATAAATATTGGAGTAAAATGTCATTTTAGAAATCATTAGGTTTTATCAGTACAGTACAACTGAGTTCCTCATTTAAGGAACTGTTTTATTAAAAAAATGGGGGGCTGTGATATTGCTTATATTAGCTCATGTCAGATATCAGATTTCAAGAAACTTTTACACAGTAGACACTATTAAAACATCATTATTAGAGTTGTCATGCTTGGGTGGTTTGAACTAAAGTGAATTTCATGTATTTGCTAGGAGACAGCAATAATAAATCCTGGAGTCTGCATTGCTAAGTGATGACCGAGAGTCTGGGGGAATTGACCTCACCAACCATCAGGACAATTGGATGAGTTCAGTAGGTGGGAGCACTGTAGGGAGGAGCAGAGTCTAATAAAACTCCACAAGGACATATAGATATGCCACCCAAACTCCCCTGGGCAACCATTCTGAACAAGACCATCTCTATAGAGGGGTGACAACTTGTCCAGGTTCAAATCCCAGCTGTGCCACTTATTAACTCTGTGACTTTGGGCAAGTTACTTAATGTCTCAGTTTCTCAGTTTTCTCATCTGTAAAATGTGAGGAAGTAACCAATATGAGGAAATAAGGAATTGACATATGCGGAGTGCTTTAGAAGAGTGCCTGATACATAATAATCAATAAATATTGGCTGTTACTATTTTCCTCATTGTTTATTAAAATGCCTTGTCAACCTGAGAAAGTTACCTGTAGCTTGTTCTGTTAATGTAACCATCTCTTGCTCTATAAATCTTCACTTTGGTGAGAGAGATACCTTTCTGAAACACAAATCTCAAGATAATAATGTTTGTACCTATCAGCTTTTATTTATTTATTTATTTTTTTGAGATGGAGTCTCGCTCTGTCGCCCAGGCTGGAGTGCAGTGGCCGGATCTCAGCTCACCGCAAGCTCCACCTTCCGGGTTTACGCCATTCTCCTGCCTCAGCCTCCCGAGTAGCTGGGACTACAGGCGCCCGTCACCTCGCCTGGCTAGTTTTTGTATTTTTTTAGTAGAGACGGGGTCAGCATTTTTATTATATAAAATTTTGTGGGTACATAGTAGATGTATATATATCCCATTGCATGCCTGCATCAAAACAAACCATGTACCCCATAAATATGTATGTTTTGATACAGACATGCAATGTGAAATAAGCATGTCATGGAGAAGGGGCTATTCATCCCCTCAAGCATTTATCCTTTGCATTACAAGCAATATAATTACACTCTATTTTAAAAAGTACAATTACGTTATTATTGACTATAGTCACCCTGTTGTGCTATCAGAAACTAGGTCTTATTCATTCTATTTTTTTTTTGGTACCCATTAACCATCTCCACCTCCTCCCCAACCTCCCAATACCCTTCTCAACCTCTGGTAACCATCCTTCTACTCTCTCTGAGTTCAAATTGTTTTGATTTTTAGATCGCACGGATAAGTGAGAACATATGATGTTTGCCCTTCTGTGCCTGGCTTATTTCACTTAATGTAATGATCTCCAGTTCCATTCATGTTGTTACAAATGACTGGATCTCATTCTTTTTAAGGGCCGAATAGTACTCCATTGTATGTATGTACCACATTTTCCTTATCCATTCATTTGTTGTTAGACACTTAGGTTGCTTCCAAATCTTAGCCATTGTAAACAGTGCTGCAATAAAAAAGGAACAACAACAGCAAAAAAGGAATGCAGATATCTCTTCAATATACTGATTTCCTCACTTTGGGCATATACCCAGCAGTAGGATTGCTGGATCATATGGTAAGGCAATGGAACAGAACAGAGAACCCAAAACCAAACCCACACACCTACAGTGAACTTATTTTTGACAAAGGTGTCAAAGACACACACTGAGGAAAAGACAGTCTCTTCAATAAATGGTGCTGGGAAAACTGAGTATCCATATGCATTAGAGTCAAATGAGACCTCTATCTCTCACCACATACAGAAATCAAATCAAAATGGATTAAAGACTTGACTCTAAGACCTCAAACTATGGAACTACTACAAGAGAACACTGAAGAGAATCTTCAGGACATTGGTCTGGGCAAACATTTCTTGAGCAATACCTTATAAGCACAAGCAACCAAAGCAAAAATGAAAAAATGGGATCACATCAAGTTCAAAAGCTTCTGTGCGGTAAAGGATATAATCAACAAAGTGAAGAGACAAGCCACAGAATGGGAGAAAACATTTGCAAACTACCCATCTGACAAGTGATTAATAACCAGAATAAAGAGCTCACGCTACTCTATAGGAAAAGAATCCAATCATCTGATCAAAAAATGGGCAAAACATTGGAACAGATATTTCTCAAAAGAAGACATACAAATGGATACATGAAAAGGTACTCAACATCACTGATCATAGAACTGTAAATCAAAACTACAATGAGATATCATCTCACTCCAGTTAAAATGGCTTATCTCCAAAACACAGGCGATAACAAATGTTGGCGAGGATGCGGAGAAAAGAGAACCCTTGCACACTGTTGGTGGGAATGTAAATGAGCACAGTCACTATGGAGAACAGTTTGGAGGTTTTCTCAAGATAGTAACTCCTTTGAAACCCGAAAGTGACTCTCCATGGTTGATACAACAAAGTCCAAGACAACCTACCTTACCTTCCAAAAGGTAAGGCCAACCTATAGTTTAAAACCTATCTTTGACTCCCAAACCTCCTCCACCATCTTCCTGTAAGCCCTGCAACCTTGTTTTTGAGCTATGCCTTAGCTTTTCCTTGCTCTGTGAATGCTCTATGAACTCTCATTCATGTCTTTGATTGAGCCATTCTATTCTCTGTTCAGTTCTGCCTGGACAATTCCTTTCTGTACCTGAGAAACACTGACTTACCTTTTGAGATATAACTCAAACATTAACTGCTATGTGAAGCGTTCCCCAAATCTCTCAATGAACTAGTTTACTTCTCAGCACATTTATCTTCATTATGGTATTTTTTTGAAAACACTGATTACGTTGGCTCCTTGCAGCAGCCTATGAGTTCCTACTCTCCTGCTTATATATGTCTCTAATACTTAACACATGGACTTACTCAAATATTTGTTTATGAATGAATAATCCCAATCGCCCCATCCCAAATTATACGTTTTCTAAGGTGATTTTTCCTTTAGAAGTTGTTAAACTTTTAGTACGCTTTACTGGATTCCAAATTATGAAAATAATACATGCATGTAGCAACAGTTGTGACAAAAGCTAATTATTATTCTTTATTCCCATCCAATCCTGATTCCTGACATAGCCAATAGTAATAGTCTTGTGTGCACCCTCACTTTTCTGTTTGCTTATGTGAATATATAATCATGTATACTAGGGGGTGACAAAATTTCTATAAAGGGCAGACAGTAAATATTTTAGTCTGTGCTGGTAATATGGTCATTGTAGAAACTGCTCAACCCTGCCCTTTTAGGAAGAAAACAGTGGTAGACAGCACAAAAATAGGTGTGATTGTGTTCCCATAAAACTTTACAAAATAAATAGCCAGCCAGAATGTGGCCTACTGGCCAAAATTTGCTGTCCTGTTATTTATACATGTGTCTGTGTGTGTATATGTGTTTGTGTATATGTGTATATATGTACATGTATATATATACACATACACACACAGGTTTTATCTGTTCATTTGTTTTTAAACAACATGGCATGATGCTATTCAAGTTGCTTTCAATTTGCTTTATTATATGCTCCATTAACTTCCAATAAGTTAGTACATTTGAATAATTCTTTAATCTATATACTTATATATAAGACATATATACACAATATATATGTATTATAGTTTAAATGGGACATGTCATATATACTGGTGTGCATATATTTTTGGTGCACTTAAAACTTTTATCTCCTGCATGCTATAAGTCTTAACACTCTCTTTTGCGTTCCACTTTACTTTCCTCAATGCTCATATAAGCGTACACACATACACTGTGGATATATTGTTTGCTTAACTAAAATATGACCATTTGGCAAACCTTTTTTTGCATCTTACTGTTTTTGCTCCATAACACTCTTGGAAATCCTCTCAAGTAAACTGGAAAAGCACGAATCCATTCTTTGTAATGGACACATTACATGGTGTGGATGTACCATACATATGATTAGCCAATCACCGGTTCTAGATTTTATTCTTATGAACAATATTATAATATGTTTTGTATATGTAGACTTGCCTACTGGTGGTTTTATATCCAAGGACTAGATTTCCAGAAATGAATTTGAACCCTTTTCACAATTTATTTTTCATGGATGTCATTAGAATCATACTTCTACTTCTATTTCTGTCATTAGAGTATATGAGACTACTTTTTCTGTGCATCCCTACAAGTAATTAGTATTATCACTTTAACTAATTTTCTTTGACAATTTGTTAGGTGACATAGTATCTCACTGTTACTTTAACTTGCACTTCTGAATACTCATGACCTGGAGCACTCCATGTTTGCTGATCATTCAGATTTGTTCTCCTTAAATTATCTATTCATCCTTTTGAAACTACAGCTTTTCATTACCAATAATCTTGCATCCCATCATTTTCAGTAATCTCGATATTTTATCCATTGCTCTTTACCTCCAGAAAAGAGTCAATAGCCTATATTTTCTTTTGATCTTGCTTTCCAGTGTTCTGGTGGATGTACCTAGGTACATTACAGTGACCAAGGTATCCCTATTTTACGTAGTTTTCGTATGGCCTAACTTCTTTTTTTTTTTTTTTTTTTAGGTAGAACTTTTCGATTTTTGTATAGCCATTTCAAGGTTTAAGGTACACTGGCTGAGGTTTAATTTAATGGAAATGTAGTAGTGTCACCAGTAATAACTACAGTATTTAGTGAGTAGTATTGAGCTTTTACTCTGTAGCAGACATAGTTCTAAAAACTTTAAGTACATTACCTTATTTAACACTCACAACAACTCTGTGAGCAGGTGTTTCTATTACCTACATTATGGTATGAGAGGGTAAAAACATTCACTCAGGATCACTCTGATAATTTGAATTACCCCTAGAAGTTCAGCTGCTAACATTGTTATCCTACTAAACGTAAGAAATTCAAGATAGAAAACATGAACATATTTTAAGTTACTGCTGGCCAATTTGGACACATTTTAAGTTTTACCTTGGATAATTTGTCTGATTAATTAGGAGTTTCTATTTGATAGTAAAGTTGTCAATCCAGATTTTAGAAGGTTAGGTCCAAAACTAATGTTGTGGACACAACTAATGTTAGGTCCACAACCAACTAATGTGGACCAACCTGAATGTTCAATTGTAATTATAATTGTCAGGGAGCAACTCACTATGGTTAAAAAGGAAGGAAAATGAAAGCACTGGGTTTGGAATGAGAAAACCTGCATCCTGATCCTGATGAAAGCAGTCGTTAGCCACGTGATCTTAAGCAGTCCACTTCTCTTAGCATATGATCCTTGTCTATAAAATGGGGATGAAACTTTTTGTTGTAACAACTTCACTGGGCTTTAGTGAGGTACCAATGAGATGAATTATAAAGAGACACTTTTTGTTGTTTCTTTTGAGATTGAATGCTTATATTTTGCTGTATTTGTATTATTTTTGATAAATTTTTAAAAATAACTACAGATATTAGTATATATTTATTTTAGATACTTTGGAATCTATCTCTAAAAAAAAACAAAACAAAACAGTAGGAAGCACTTTTTAAACCCAAAAGCATAATTTAGAAAGGTATTATTATTACTACATATAACCCATTTTGAGGACTCAACTTCCTCGTTCCATTGAATTCTACCTGTGCGGTAAAGGCACCATGAAGAGTAATGTCATGTTCTTAGGCTGCTGAAGAGCTTCAGAAAAAAAAAATTACAGCACTTATTTAATCACCATCTATTCTTTCCATCTAATGGCTGTAAAAAGAGAATCCCTCTCAATTATACTTTTGAAGCAGTGTACCACATTAAAGCAGGACCCTATTCAATAATTGAAGTTAGTATGCTTTGGTCTGTCTGTCCTTGCCAACAGAGTTGAGGGAATTTTAGGTAGGCAGAATTAAAGTTTCTGCCACTTACAACATCTGAAGAAATGGAATAAAATTCTGTGCTCCTGGGTCTTAGGGAAAAAAAAGTATTTCCACATCTTTGAATCTGCCCTGTGTAAGCCCACGGCACCCAGGGACAGCCCCATGCTCCCTGGAGAAGCTCAACAAACATTTCTTGATGAAGATAAACACCTGCTGTATTTAAATAGGAGATGAAGAAGTCAGAGCGTAAATGAATCTAAGAATAAACTGGGTGTGTATGTGCACACAGCTACTATTAGCATTATGGGAAATTACATTCCTGCTATTATTATGATTATCATTCTAATGACAAAGGGCTACACACTGAGAAAGGGAAAATTATAAAGAAGAAAGGAATAAATCAGTTAAAGAGAAGAGTGAGTTTAAAACACACATATACTCCAAGGGCCCCCAAATAAAGCAAAAGGACTCAGTTTTTGTAATAGAAATATTGGTAGGGGTGGAAACAACAGTAAACCCTATGAGATCACAGGAGGAAATAGCTTGAAACTGCGGGAAGAAAAAGTATACCTTCTCTTCCATTCACTCTCATTCCTTCTCTCCCCCACCCTAAATGCCATTGTCCAACACAGTCCATTTCACAGATGCTTCCAGTGCCTGATTTTCTTTGAGGTTTGTTTACATCAATAATAACTAGAATCAGAATGATCAAATATTAGCTAATGTAGAGAAGTACAGGGTTTCCCTGGGCAGACAAGAAAGAAGGCACAGCAGAGAGTGAAAAGTTGTTGCTGATAAAGAAGAGAAGGAACAGGGTATTTAAAAATTGTACCAGCTTTTCCAGAATTAAGACTTTATCTACTTAAGCAGCCCGCTGTAAGCAGGACTTCGAATTAATTGGACTGTTTTGTCATGCCAAACAGTCATTGTTTTAGCAAATCTCTTTTCCCAAGAATACATTCCAGGTTGATGCCATGATTTGAGAATGTAACATTATGGATAACACTATGAAGTTGTCATTCCCTTGGTGCTTGCTTATATTATATTCACATAGGGCAAACTTCTAAAGTTCAGTCCACTGATGAGTCTACTTAGAATATACTACAGTTTGGCCTTTCCCTGGAGAAGACTGATCTGTCTCGGAACAACAATCGCTTATAAACAGTACTTGAGGAAAAAACAAAAAATACCTACTTTCTTCAACTGAAATGACTCCCCAAATTGAAGAAGACAAAGTTTGCAGACATAACATCACAGGGCTGGAGTCTGACAGGAGTTAGTGGGCAGTCACTTCTACAAGTCCGTTCTGACCCTCCTGTATTAGGACACTGGCAGATGAAACCAAACAAAGCCTCAGCTCAGCACAAAGAACTTAGTAGGGCCCAATGCTCTGGGTAAGGAAAACAGACAGGGATATTGGGAAATCTCGGGCCTCTTAGTTTTTAAATGCCCAAATGTTTACCAGCTGACCTTCCCCTTTACTGCGGTTCTGGGAAGCAAGGTGCATCCAATAAAGTTCAAACCAATCAACTGCTTTCAGCTGTTCTTGTGCAATGAATTTTTAAACATTTGGTCATTAAGCCCAATATATATTCAGGTCAGTTTGTGAACAGGATGGGAACAGTTTGGGAGCAGATGCCACGGCACTGCCTGGTGGAGAGGGGATAGTAAAGAAGCGCAGAGGATATTTACATGGCTCCACCCATCAGGTTCAATTTCTCCCAGTTCTCTTGCCTCCCAGCCTCTTCCATAGATTGCTTCAATGATCAGGAATAGTTATTAACTTCTGTTACCACTTCTTTCCATTAATTGAATGGCAGCCTGAAGATCATAAAGAGAAGACTCTGGGTGACTTCTCTCTTAAACTGGACCCTCTATGAATAGTTTGAAGGGGAGGATAGCTGAAAATTGGCTTTATATGTTTGATTGACAATTGGCACATTGATTCGTTAGTTTCTGAGCAGCCTGTGCTAGATTCTTCAACTTATTTTTGAACATCAATGAGTTGAAAGCTTTCAGGGGTGAAGAATTTAAATCACTTAACCATTTCCCTTTGCTACATTCTGGCGGCCATATGTATGGGGGTAGATTTAATCCTGATATCATGGGGGTCAAACACAAGATTGTATTGAAGATGGGAAAATAATAAGACACAGTATCCTACAAACCGGTTTAAAAGGTTATCTCTGTGAGCTCAGACCAGCAACCTAGTTCAAATGATTACATTCCTCATAAGGAACTTCTAATAGCAACATTCACCAAATTTTATTGTGTGCATTGCCTCTCCATGCCCTCAAACAAGACAGGAGGGGAAGCTGCTGGAATTCATGTTTTAGATTAGGACCGACATAAAATCTCATCTAGAAGTTACCCCAACAAATAAAGCTCTAATGTGGCCAAGTATGTTTGGATGGTGGAAAAACAACCAACCACAGCTTGCTGATAAAATAAAGAAAACTGGTGGTAGGGGAAAGGGAACAACCAGCTTTATAAGACACAGCTGGTTATGTAGAACACCTTTTGTATGACTACAGCAGCTGGCATGTTGGGTTTAAATAATATTTGAATGGCCAATAATCTCCATTCTATCACAGTTGTGACAAAGTAGTAAAGCCAGAGTGTTAAACTTTTTTTTTTTTTTTTTTTTGGTGTGGTAGCAGAATTCTGGACTCCTCATAAACTATCAGAGACTTGGAGAACTAACTATTCATACATAAATATTTAATCAACAAATATCATTTCTAGTGTTTGATCTTAAAAGTATTCTACCCTTAAGGTTTTCACCAAGCAAAATGAACGTATGTTACTACGGGAAAAATCATTATTGATAGATAACTTTATAGAATCACTGCAAGAAAGGAAGTGTGGAGAAAATTGTCCATATTTTGGATAACCGTAAATCTAAAAATTGTTAATGCATTGATAGTGTGTATACAGACATTTGCATATGTTCCAAAATTAAAGTTTTCACTGAAAAATCAAGGAGGACTGGTAAACCCGCAGCCTTATGAAAACTCTGCTTTAAATACAAGAGTTTGGAATTTTCTCCTGAGAAGCCAAATAATATTGAAAGTCCATAGGCAAAAACATTGAGGGGGGCTCTGTGTTTTTCTTAGATCAGAAATCTATATGTATGAGAAAAGTAAGATTCCTTTGATCGAGAAGGAGAAATTTCACATTTAAGACCTAAACTTGTAAGGAACGAGGCTGTACAGTTGCCTTCCCCAGCCCCTCCACATGTGGAGTAGGCTGCAGTTCATTACTGATAGAAAGGAGGGAATGATCAAGAAAAGGCAATGGAACGAGTAAGAAGAATTTTAAGAGCCTTTGCTAGAGCTTCATAAATATAAGGAGATAAGCCCAGAAAAGCCATCAGGCCAGCTCTCTTCTCCCACAATAAAAATGTTTCCTAAATCATTCCTCTGTTTCTGGCAGAATTTTAAATAAGAAAATATGACCCATTTTAGTAGTTATTACCTGATGAATGTCTTCAAAATCTAGATGCATGAATACAATTTTATAAAATCTTATGCCATGCCACCAGGAAAGTTTATTTTTAATAGCTGTGTATTTTTTTAACGTGTCACAAAAAACAATGGTTTGTGCTCCCTCTGTTGGCTTTTCAGCAGCAGTTAATTCATAAATTTCATTCCTGGAGGTACTCTGCCATAGCCGTGTGCTTCTGCAGCTGCAGCGAGGGACAGGATGGTTCATTCATTGAACTTTATGTTCCTGTTAAACATGAAGTCATTCTAATTCCATTTCTTGCAAATAGTGCAAAAAGCAGAAGATATTTGGGAAAAGTGCAGAACCATTTCACAACTAAGATATAAATGCCCTCAAGATATCAGGTCAGATTTTTAAAAATACATGGAAAAGAAGTCTAACCATTAGAGTCAGTGAGAAAACATATTAATAGAATAATTGATCTTCTGTTTAATCCCTTGATTGTTTTTCTCTTTATAAAAGTTGCACACTTAACATAAAAGGGACAGATTACCAAAATGAGAAACAATTCATTTTTACACACCTGTTAGGGTAATTTGGGGGTTAAAAAAAACCTAGAACTTTACTTAGTCTAACTTATTTTCCTATTTAAACAAGGAAGTTTGAGACCAAAATTATTCTATGTTCTTGACTGCTATTCACCTTCATTCAGCCTGGCAAGGCCTCCTGAGCCTCTTGATTTACTGAGAAAATTCTGTTCATAATGAACTTGTCATTCTCCAAGACTTTTTTTTTTGGCAGTTATTATCTAATTATTATGTGTTAGACCCTAAATGCTAAAATATTTATTCTGAGATTTTCAGATATCAAGTTACTGTACAGCAATATTTCAGGCTCACTGATTTGATCTAATTTATACATCTTGACAATTTAACTGATCTTATTTATATATCTTAACAATCTTGTTTGCCCTTATTTGTAGATATCTTCCCAATGTTAGATAAGTGGGTTCTTTAAAAAAGATGATCAGAAAATAACTGTAGCCACTACTAATTGAGCATTTGCTATGTGCCAGACATCATGCTAAGCACTATAGATACCTTATCTCATTTCATCTTCAGAACAATCCTTTGAAGATTATCAGAAGTATTATTATCCTGCTTACTTTGCAGGAGAGGTAACTGAGGATGAGAGAGATCAAATAACTTGCCTAAGTTCACAAGCCTGATGAGATGTGAAGTTGAGTTTCAAACCCAGGAAATGTGATGTCAAATCCTTGTTCATAGTACAATGGTTCTCAAACTTCAGTGATCAAACTAATCACATGGGGACGTTAAAAATGCAGATTCTGATTCCATAGGGCTGGGACCTGAGATTTTGCATTTCTGTTGCGCTCTTGGCTGTTACTGAGGCTGAGGATCCTCCCAGTATAGTTTGATTAAGCAGGTTCTAGGCCAGTGGATCTTGAAGTTTAGCAATCTCAGGATCAACTGGAGGGCTTGTTAAAGCACAGATTGCTGAGCTCCACCAGCCAGTTTCTGATTCAATACATCTGGGGTGAAATGTGTTAATTTGCATTTCTCACAGTTCTTAGGTGATGCTGGCCTGGGTACCACACATAGATAACCACTGTTATAGAAGAAAAACTCCTACCCTTGAGATTCTAATTCTGCAGGCATTGGGAAGAACCTGGAAAAATAGTTTATACAATAGCCCTAGGGGGGTTTTATTGTCAGGCAAATTTGCAAAACATAGTTCTACTGTAGAATATTCATGTAGCATGTTATATTAGATTGTAGTGTTCTATAGTAAGGCTATGGAGTAATAAATTATACTTTATACTCACCAAATACAATACAATCTCATGTTATTAAAAGAATACACTACAGTGTCATAGAGAAAACCCCTCTTTTTTATTTTTAAAATGATGTTTTTCATTTAGTTGGCTTTTGGTGAATGTTTCTTTGAAGCTGTACAAATTCTCAAGAGAAGTGCCTGATACAGCAGTTTGACACTAATTAGGTGTTTTTCTTTTTGTTTTTTGGTGTTGATATGGTATTTGTTTCTCAAAATGCTGGCTATGGAGCAAATATCCACTTAACCTTGATTTTTTTTTTTTTTTTTTTTTTTTTTTGTGGATTTCAATGTGGTGGCTGGACACCGCAATTACACTGATGGGGTGAGTGAGATCTGGTTATGTGTTTGACACTGTACAAGCTAAAAGAATCCTGATAGAATCCAAGTCAAAAAATCATTTGTGAATGCTCATCTGACTTCTCTGCCAACAAACTCTGTCTGCATATGTACCTAAGGCAAAGCAGGTGCTGATCTTTCTGCTGGCTGGAATCTTCCAGTGTGTGCATGTTCTTTGTCCTCTTCCTTGCACCTAGCTTTGGGCCAAGTGTTGCTGCTATTAAGTGACTACACGTCTCATCAAAACATACATGAACCAAACTTGACTGCCTACAGGGCACTGCAGGAAAAGTCGTGACAGATAGAACACTTCTTCCAAAAACAAATTAAATGTCTATGTTTGCTTAAAAGAAAACAGGAAAAAAATCCATGCATGTGAATCTTGTTCTCATTGACTAGAGAACTGACACCTTGGAATGTTCTATCTACTACTGACTTTTTGCAAATATTCTAAAACATTTTATATATATGTGTATATATATATGATAAGTTTATATTGTAATATGACAAGTAAAAATATATAAACCACCTAGGTTAGGAAATAGAACGTCGTGAATATAGATGAAATTCTCTGTCTCACTCCTAAATTATTCCCCTCTCTCTTCTTGGTAACTACTATATGAAAGTTGATATTTATCATTTTCTTATATGCCTTTAACCTATGAGAGATACATATTCATATCAGATAAGTGAAGAACTGAGGAATAAATCATATTGTTTAGAAAGTTTTTGAGATTTACTTAAATGATATCATATTTTATGTATTCCTCTGCAATTTGCTTTTATCACACAGTATACTTTTATCTTAATTATAACTCTAACTCATTTATTTTCATGCTTCATCATATTGTATGATATGAATATGCCACAATTCTTAAACTCCTTCTCTTATTGATAAACATGTTCATTTTGTTTTTTGTAACAAGATTGTAATGCATATTCTTCAAATTTCTGGTGTAAACTTGCAGTGGTTTTCTTGGGGACAGTGGTCTCCCCTTATCCATGGGGAATATATTTCGAGATCCCTAGTAGGTAGTACCTACTACCTCCCTAAACAGCAGGTAGTACCAAACCCTATACTGTTGACCACTGAACAACATGATTTTGAGGTGCGTGGTGTGGATTCATTTATATGTGTGATATGCTTTGGCTATGTGTCCCCACCCAAATCTCATCTCAAATTGTAATCCCCACATGTCAGGGGAGAGGCCTGGTGGGAGGTAATTGAATTATGGGTGCAGACTTCCCCCTGGCTGTTCTGATGATAGTGAATTCTCATGAGATTTAGTTGTTTAAAAGTATGTGGCACTTCCCTCTTTGCTTTCTCTCTCTCTCCTGGTCCACCATGGTAATATGTACTTTATTCCCCTTTGCCTTCTGCCATGATTGTAAGTTTTCTGAGATCTCACAGTCATGTTTCCAGTTAAGCCTGTGGAACTGTGAGTCAATTAAACTTCTTTTCTTCATAAATTACCCAGTCTCAGATAGTCTTTATAGCAGTGTGAAAACAGATTAATATAGAAAATTGGTACCAGGAGTGGGGTACTGGTATAAAGTAAACAGAAAATGCAGAAGCAACTTCGGATGGGGTAATGGGCAGAGGTTGGAACAGTTGGAGGGCTCAGAAGAAGACAGGAAGATGAAGGAAAGTTTGGAACTTCCTAGAGACTTGTTGAATGGTTTTGACCAAAATGCTGATAGTGATATGGACAATTAAGTCCAGGCTGAGGTGGTTTCAGATGGAGATGAGGAATTTATTGGGAACTGGAGCAACAGTCACTCTTGCTATGTTTTAGCAAAGAGACTGGTGGCATTGTGCCCCTGCTCTAGGGATTTGTGGAACTTTGAACTTGAGAGAGATAATTATGTGGTGGAAGACATTTCTAAGCAGGAATGTGTTCAAGATGTGTCTTGGCTGCTCCTGACAGCATACAGTCATATGTGTTCACAAAGAAATAGTCTGAAATTGGAATATGTTTAAAAGAGAAGCATAGCATAAAAGTTTGGGAAATTTGCAGCCTAACCATATGGTAGAAAAGAAACAAAAATTTTTTTCTGGGAAGAAATTTAAGCCAGCTGCAGAAATTTGCATAAGTAAAGGGGAGCCAAATGTTAGTAGCAAACAGAATGGGGAAAATGTCTCCAGGCCATGTCAGACACCTTCAAGACAGCCCCTTCTCTCACAGGCCTGGGGGCCTAGGAGGCATAAATGGTTTTGTGGGCCAGGCCCAGGCTCTCACTGCTCTGTGCAGCCTCAGGACAGCTTGCACCATTACTTATGAGGGGGCAAGCCCCAAGCCTTGTCAGCTTCCATATGGTGATGGTCCTAAGGGTGTACAGAAGGCAAGAGTTGAGAACCTCCACCTAAATTTCAGAGGATGTGTGTAAATGCCTGGATGTCCAGGCAGAAATCTGCTGCAGGGGAGGAGCCCTCATGGGGAACCTCTACTAGGGCAGGGCAGAGGGGAAATATGGGGTTTTGATCCTCACACAGAGCCCCTACTGGAGTTGTGAGAAGACAGCCACCATCCTCCAGACTCCAGAATGGTAGATCCATGGACAGCTTGCCCTGTATGCCTGGAAAAGCCACAGGCACTCAACACTAGCCCGTGAAAGCTGCTGTGGGGGCTGTACCCTGCACAGCCACAGGGACAGAGCATCCCAAGGCATTGGGAGCCCACCCTTTGCCTCAGTGTGCCCTCGATGTGATATATGGAGTCAGAGAGTATTATTTTAGAGCTTTGAGATTTAATTACTGCTCTGATGGGTTTAGGGCTTGCATGAGGCCTGTAGCTCCTCGGTTTGGGCCAATTTCTCCCTTTTGGAATGGGAGCATTTATCCAATGCCTGTACCCCATTATATTTTGGAAGTAATCAACTCAGTTTTTATTTTACAGGCTTATAGGCAGCAGGAGCTTGCCTTGTCTCAGAGGAGACTTTGGACTTGGACTTTGAGTTAATGCTGGAATGAGTTAAGATATTGGGGTACTACTGAGAAGGCATGATTAGTTTTGCAATGTGAAAAGAACATGAGATTTGAGTAGGGCCAGCCACAGAATGATATGGTTTGGCTCTGTGTCCCCACCCAAATCTCATCTTGAATTGTTACCGCCATGTGTTGGGGGAGGGGCCTGGTGAAAGGTGGTTGAGTCATGGGAGCAGACATCTCCCTTGCTGTTGTCATGATAGTAACTTCTTATGAGATCTGGTTGTTTGAAAGTGTGTGGCACCTCCCCCTTCTCTCTCTCTCTCTCTCTCTCTCTGTCTCTGTCTCTCTCTCTCTCAATCCCCAGCTCTACCATTGTAAGATGTGCTTGATTCCCATTCATCTTCTGCCATGATTGCAAGTTTCTTGAGGCCTCCCAGTCATGCTTCCTGTTAAGCCTGTGGAACTGTGAGTCAATTAAACCTCTTTCCTTCATAAATTACCCAGTCTCAGGTAGTTTTTTATAGTAGTGTGAAAACAGACTAATACATGTGGATTTTTAAAATAAATATACTTGAAAACTTTTTGGAGATTTGTGACAATTTGAAAAAACTTGCAGGTGAACTGCATAGCCTAGAAATATTGAAAAATTAAGAAAAGGTTAAGTATGTCATGAATGCATAAAATATAGATACTAGTATATTTTATCATTTATAACCATAAAATATGCACAAATCTATTATAAAAATTAAGATTTATTAAAATTTACACACAAACTTATAGGCCACACATGGCACCATTCACAGTTGAGAGAAATATAAACTAATGTAAAGGTGCACTACTTAATCATAATTGTATAAAATTAACTATAGTGTATAGTTAATAATTTCATAGCCATGTCCTGTTGCTATTGTGGTGAGTTCAAGTGTTGCAAGTATCCACTGAAAACACTATGTGATACTGATCATCTCTGTGTGAGCCATTTGTCTCTTCAGTAAGTTGTATTTTACAGAAAAAAAAGGAGCTCTCATGATTCTCATGTATTTTTCATCATGCCTAGTGCAATACTGTAAACCTTGAAAAACACCATGGGACACATATGAAGTGCCACTAGTGATTCTGGAAGTGCTTCCAAGAATCAGAGAAAAGTCATGACATTACAGGAAAAAGTTGAATTGTTTGATATGTCCCATAAATTGAGGTCTGCAGCTACAGTTGTCTGCCATTTCAAGATAAATGAATACAGTGCAATGACCATTGTAAAAACAAGAAAAGGAATTTTGTGAAGCTTTCACTGCAGCTATGCCAACAGGTGTGAAAACCTTGCATTTTTTTCAAAATGCCTTTTCATCTTGTACTGAAAGTGCAGCTTTTATGTGGATGCAGGATTCCTATGAGAAAGGTATATATAGAATCATATACAATTTGAGAAAAAATGAAGTTGCTATATGGCAACTTAAAGCAAAAGGATGGTGAAGGATCTAAAAGCTGTAGAATTTAATAACAGCCAAGGATGGTTTAATAATTTTAGAAAGAAATTTGGCTTAAAAATTGTCAAGATAATAGGGGAAGTAGCTTCTGCCAACTGAGAGGCAGCAGTTGAGTTCCCAGATACCACTATGAAAATCACTTGTGAGAAAGGATGTTTGCCTGAACAGATTTTTAATGCAGATAAAAGAGCCCTATTCTGAAAAAGAAAAAGCATATTTACTAGTAAGGAAGAGAAGCAAGCACCAAGATTAAAAGCAGAAAGGGATAGGCTAACTCTATTGTTCTACTGCTTTGTGCAAAAGAAATTGAATTTATGATCAGGACTATCTATAGAGCTGCTAACCCCCAAGCCATGAAGAAAAAAAGATAAATCAATTGTCAGTCTTTTGGCTGTATAACAAGAAGGCCTGGAATGAGAAAAATTTTTCTGAATTGGGTCCATTGATGGTTTGTCCTTGAAGTCAGGCAGTACCTTGCCAGTAAGGGACTGCCTTTTAAAGTTCTTTTGATATTGGACAATGGCCCTGGCCACCCAGAACTGCCTGAGTTCAACACCAAAGGTGTGAAAGTGGTCTACTTGCCCCAAAACACAAAATCTCTAATTAACCTCTGGATCAGGACCATAAGGACCCTTAAAGCTTCTTACATATGGTACTATATGGAAAGGATTGTCAATGCTATGGAAGAGAACCCTAAAAAAGAGAACATCATGAAAGTCTGGAAAGAGTACACCATTGAAGATGCCACCAATGGTGGCTTGATGGCTTGAAAATGCTATGAAAGCCATCAAGCCCAAAATAATAAATTCCTGCTAGAGAAAACTATGTCCACATGCTGTGCATGGCTTCATAGAATTGGCAATAGAGCCAATAAAGGAAATCATGAGAAAGATTGTGGATGTGGCAAAAAAGATGGAGGGTGAATGGGCTCAAGGTATAGATCTTGGAGAAACTCAAGAGCTAATAGACACCAGAGGAATTAACAGAAGACAACTTGGTGGAGATGAGTGCTTCAGACTCAGTAACAAAAGATGAGGGAAAAGATGTAGAAGAAGCAGTGCCAGAAAATAAATTGACAACAGACAATCTGGCAGTAGAGTTTCAGTTATTTAAGATTACTTTTGACTTATTTTACAATATAGACCCTCCTATGATGTGGGCACTGAAACTAAAGCAAATGATGGGAGAAGGATTGGTGCCATATAGAAGTATTTTTTAGAGAAATGAAAAAGCAAAAAATGTCAGACATAAATTACACTGTATTTCCATAAAAGTTATCCTGAGTATGTCTGCCTCTCCTGCTTCCCCTTCCACCTCCTCCCCATCTTCCACCTCTGCTCCTCCGAGAAAGCAAGAACAACCCCTTCTTATCCTCCTCTACCTCAGCCTGCTCAATGTGAAGATTGTAAGGATGAAGATCTTTATGATGATCCACTTCCACTTAATGAATAGTAAATGTATTTTCTCTTCCTTATAATGTTCTTAATACAGTTTTCTTTTCTGTAACTCACTTTGTTATAAGAATATGACACACAATACATATAACATACAAAATATGTATTAACCAACAACTTGTTATTGGTAAGGCTTTCGGTCAACCGTAGGCTAATAGTAATTATGTTTTAGAGAAGTCAAAAGTTATACACAAATTTTCAACTATGCGGTAAGTCGGTGTCCCTAACCACTCACTTGTTCAAGGGTCAACTGTATATAGGATGTTTTTTTAATCTGATAACAAAGACAGCTACAAAGTGACTAAGGGGTAGGTAGTGTGTACAGTGTGGATATGCTGGACAAAGGAATGATTTACTCCCCAAGTGGGATGGAGCAGGATGGCATGAGAGTTCATTAAGCTATTCAGAATGGCATGAGATTTAAAACTTATAAATTGTTTATTTCTGGAAATTTACATTTAATATTTTCAGACCATAGTTGACCACAGGTAACTGAAACTGCTAAAGTGAGCCTGTGAATAAGGGAGGATTACTGTACAGTATCAACTTTAGTAGACATTGACTAGTGTAGTACTATTCAATATGGCAGCCACTTCCTACATGTGGTTACTGAGCCCTTAAAATGTGGCTGGTCTGAATTGAGATTTACTGTAAGTATAAAATACATATTTCAAAGATTTAGTATGAAATAAAGAATGTAAAATATTTAATAAGTTTTTAGATAAATTACATGTTGATATGATAAGGGTATACTGGGTTAAATAAAATATATTATTAAAATTAACTTTACCTGTTTATATTTACTTTAAAAAATGAGGTTACTGGAAAGTATGGCATGCATTTGTGGCTCTTGTTATATTTATATTGGGCAGTGCTGGTCTAAGTGTTCTCTAAAGAAGTTAACCTAATTTAGTCTCTTACCAGTGATGTGTAGGAACTCCCCCATATTCTTGCTAACACATCATATTATTACATTTTTATTTTTGCTATTGTATCTGCTAACTAATATCTTTCTGTGGTATGATTTTGCATTTAGTTCATTTCTTATGAGGTTGAGAATCATACACGTTTATTGTCTATTTTGGTTTCTTCCTCTGTGGATGTCTCTTGACCTTTTTATATTGAGTTATTTGTTATTTTCTCATTGATTCGTAAGAGTTCTTTATATTCTTTCAGTCTATGTCTTAAAAACTTTTTTTCCAAAGGTACCTTTTGATATATTAAACATTTTAATTTAATATATTCATTTACTGAGTTTCAGAAATGAGCTTTTCAGTAAATCATATTTTGAAATATTTTAAAAGGAATAGGGTTTTTAAATTCATTTTGATAACTGCTTTATCCCCAGAGCCTAGAACAGGACCTGTTGCAAATAGGCATTCAATAAATATTAGTTAAGTGAAGTACATTACCTTTCAATAGCTCTCTGGCATCCATATTATGCCTTTCTTGTCAACTTTCTTCCTTATGATCTAGAATCTCTGTCCTGTTTAGCTTAATGTAGCTTGCTTTTATTCCCTTTGAAGCTCATTGGTTTCATATATTTGACTCTACTGACAATCTATACTTTTACAGGACTTCTCAAGGTTTGTTGCCTGCAACAGTGCTTCCAGAGAGTATAAAGATTGTTATGTTAAAAATAGGTTATCATAGACGAATAGGGTTTGGGAACTAAGCTGGACAATCTTTGGTATTACAAACCTTCTGGAGACTTTGATATGCTAACATGATTGTGAATATCTGAATATCTGAGAGTGGGATAGATAGAGACTATAGCATTTCCCAAACCTAGCTTACCATGGACATTTTGTTTTCAGAAGTTATTTTGCATCTCCTGTTTCAAGGCATATTTTTTAAAAGCCATGGATGAACCTACTGGAGAACTGAACTAAAAACCCGAAGACTGTGATTATACACAAAGCGAAATGTAGAATTTGTAAATAATTTAGCAAAATAAACTTTTCAAGTTCACACACATTTAACCCAAATAGCTGAATTATTTTCTTAACATTTTTAAGTCATTCTCCCATTACAATGCCTGAGTGAACATGCCACTTACATCAGCGGCTTACTTTAAATTAATATAATTAATAAAACATATTAAAAGTTAGCCTTTTTAAAGTAGAGGACATTTTTGGAGTAAATACTTTCTAATATGAAAGATGTTTCTGTACCCTTCAAAATATCTCTGTGTCAATGACTTGAAATAGAAAAAAATGTTGCTAGTTGATATGGTTTGACTGTGCCCCCTACAAATCTCATCTTGAGTTGTAGTTCCTGTAATCCCCACATGTTGTGGGCGGGACCTGCTGGGAGGTAACTGAATCAGGGGAGAAGTTACCCCCATGCTGCTGTTCTTGTGATAGTGAGTGAGTTCTCATGAGATACGATGGTTTTATAAGGCACTTTTCCCCCTTTTGCTCGGAACTTCTTCCTGCCATCATGTGAAGAAGGAGGATGTGTTTGCTTCCCCTTTCACCATGATTGTAGGTTTCCTGAGACCTCCCTAGCCATGTGGAACTGTGACTCAATTAAATCTCTTTTCTTTATAAATTATCCAGTTTTGGGCAGTCCTTTATAGCAGTGTGAGAATGAACTAATGCACTAGTCCTCCATTTTTGGACTTTTCGCTTCTCTTTTCTTCTAAAGTGAGTATTTGTATTGAGAAAACATGTTCTCCTTTCACATTACAGAAATCAGCTCTGGGAGTATTGGGACCTGGTGTGGAATGGACAGAAAAGAATACACTGTATCCAGTAAGAAGAAAACATTACATTTATAAAATTCCCTTTCATTTGTTCTATGGTCTGAATATCTGTGTCCTCTCAAAATTCATATGTTAAAATCCTAACCCCCAAAGTGATGGTATGAAGCAGTGGGGCCTTTTGGGAGATTAGGCCATGGGAGTGGAGCCCTCAAGAATGGCACTAGCATCCTTATAAAAGAGGCCCAAGGAAGCTTGTTTGCCCTTCTCCCGTGTGAGGATGCAGTGAATAGACGCCTTCTCTGAAGCAGAGACCAATCTGCCTGTGCCTTGATCTTGGATTTCTCAGCCTCCAGAACTATAAGAAATAAATTTCTGTGGTTTATAAGCCATCCAATTTATGGTGTTTTTTCTTAGTCTCAACAGATTAAGAAAATTAGTTTCTGCTTTTAGGCTAGTAAATAATTCCATTTGGAGGGAGTTAAAGATGACATGATAAAAACGCTGATTCGCATGAAGACATACTACATTGGCAAAACCAATTTGGAAGGCAAGTTGACATTTATGGAAATTAAAAATGGACATTTTTTTTTTTGTCCACCAGTTTCATTTCTTGGTATCAACCCTAGAGAAAAAAGAAATCACTGATATATATTAGGGTATTCAGAAATACTCATTGAAATATCATTTGTAAATGAAAGACAGAAAAATTATAGACTAAATGTTCCTAGGAAATGCTTTTTTAAACTTGATATAGATATAGATAGATGAAATAATACATAGCAGTTAAAAAAGAATTACAACTGTAATAATATAGAAAGATCTCCAAGGTATATTTTGAGTGGAAAAAGCAAGTTGTAGAACAAAGTGTACAAAATAATACCATTTTGTTTTAAAAACACAAACCTTACATATTTTTATAGACATATGGTCTGAATACAGAAAGAAATGTAATTTAAAAAATAGTAGTTATATCTGGTGAAAGTACTTGATTTGGAAAACATGGCCAAGGGAGATGAGAAAAATAATTTCTCTTTGTATTGTTTGTGTAATTATACATTAATGAAAAAATCCCTCAAATTATTTATTTAAATTTACCTTTAACCTTTTACACATACTCACAATTTTAAAAAAAGAACTCATTTTTAAAAAGTACCTGTGTTTGCTAGCTTAAAAAATAAATAAAAAGGCATAGCTGGTCATTTTTTCTTCCCAATGGCATATGCACGCTCATGTTACTTTAAGGACCATTTCCTGAAGATAAGGAACAGAAATGAGGGAGAAAATGGAAGAGAAAAGCCTTTCTTTTGGTGAAACAGCGAGAGCACAGTTTGACGATTCTCCACTTGACAATTTTTCCCCAGGACAGGACATGTAGAAACATATTTGCCAACAACAAAGCCAGTACTGGCTTTTAGACACAGAGAAATCAAAGCGGCCCTGAGTGAAATTCCTTTGAAGACTACCTGTGTTGTCTATGGCCGACACTCTTCCTCTGGAAAAGAATCAGCAGATATATATGTGGTGGCTGCATCCCCAAGCTGGGCACACGATTAAAAGCATGCCAAAGCAAAGGCACTAGATGCATGCCAAGATCCGAATATCTTGGGCTGTAAAAACAGGTAGGGAGGCCTGCTCAGTTGAAACCTGCAACTGGGCATTAGGGAGCAGAGATGCATTATAAGGGAATTTATGAACCTATTTGAGCATCATAAGTTTGAAATTTCCAGACGAAATTGAGCCTTGTACGGTTCCATTTATCACACTTTCCATTTCAGGCTGGCTGAGATGGAGGGAGTTTAAGTGACAGCTGGCTTACCCTTACCCCCAGGCCACCTGATGAAATTGTAGAGCAGAGCCTGCCTGGCACGTAGAAAGAAGATGAGGAGAAGGGGACAAGCTGCAGGGGGGTGCAGAATGCGTGAGCTCGTCCTGGTGGCACTGAGCAGGTAGAGTGCTCCGGCAAGAGGGGACGGAGGCTGGGGAGAGGTCTGATGGAAAGACCTGAGAATGAGAATGAGAAGAAGACTTGCAATCGAGACCTCTTGCCAAGAGAAGAATGAAAGGGGATAGAGTGGGAGGGCAGGGAGAAAAAAAAAATTAGTCCAGCTGCTCAAGGAGAGCAGGTTGAAATAGAGGGGATGTTGATTTAGAACAGTCATCAGTCAGAAAAGCCAGAACAACAAAAGAAACACAGGAAGGTACTGCCTAGGGGAACAAAGTCTCCGTAGCGTTCTTTTATTACTGCGTTTGAAACGGGAAAACACTGTAAAGGTGGGCGGAATGATTTCAGCCCGTGTAAGCGTGTGTCTACCTGCCTGGCTGTGGCCAGGAAGTTTGTTTGGCTGCCTATCAGCTCTTATTTCCTTAGAAGGTTGGAGAATTAGCTTCTCCATTCCCATCAAATGTGTGAAAACCATTCCTTGATGTAGGTGAAGCTTTCTGTGGCTTACTGGGAAGGAAAAAGGGACAAAGAGTGAGAAAGTTCTACTTCTGCAATTTATAACTTCACCCCCCACCCCGCCACTGACTTTTGTTTTATCTCAGACTGTTATTTTCTTTCTTCCTTTTGAGTTTCTGTTAAACACAGTAGATATCTTTGGTGTGTTGTTATTATTGTTTTCCAGATCCTCTCTCCCCGAAAAGCTACCTTTGGAGAGAAAGGATCATGGACTCATAGAAATTCACAGCTGACTTGGGTTAATCCAAGGTTCTTTTTCACTATTTTTTTTTTTTTTTCCTGAGGGAGTCTCTTGAGACTCATCACTAATACTAGTTTGTTTTGGAATCACATTTAGGAGAATTTT
This sequence comes from Papio anubis, assembly GCF_008728515.1. Classification (NCBI taxonomy): domain Eukaryota; kingdom Metazoa; phylum Chordata; class Mammalia; order Primates; family Cercopithecidae; genus Papio; species Papio anubis. The sequence continues at coordinate 69,351,288 of NC_044977.1, forward strand.
TTTTAAACCATGAATAAGTCTGTGTTTTTTGTGGAAACAAAGAGCAGATTTTGCAAGCGAAGGAGGTCATTTATCCCCACAATGAGAGTATTTTGCATGTAAACAATATGACTGCTTTACCTGAGAAAATTAGTGATGGATTAGTGATAGAGTGGATTCTGTCTATATCCATGCTCACTGTTTACCTGTGGTTAAAAAAAATTGCCCTTGAAATAAAGTGTAGTGCTTTCTCCTCACAGACTCACAGAGATATCCGTCATTTTGCAAAATAAACGTTGATAGTTTGATAAGCAATTAACATGTGCCTCTTTCAGATAGAGCCAAATGTTTCGTTAGATTTTTAGATAACGACATTTCAAGGCTTTCATTCAAAGGCACATGTAGTGTATTAGAAATGGTCCCATTTGAGGCTATTGCTCAGACTACAAAGGAAGAACAACTCTCTCTCTCTCCAGCAATGCCCAGCAATGGGTTTGTTTCACATCAGCTTTTGCCCTAAAACTACATGCCACAGTCAACAACGATCAATGTCTCCCAGGACTGCTCAATTTGAAGTGATATCTATTGGTTCAGGTGGTCACATGGAGCTATTAAGATGTTTCTGAGTGCATCAGAGAGAAGTGGGATGGCATGTTACCAGGAAAGTGGAAAGGGAAACTGGTTCAAGGGTATTGTTGATTTGAAAATAATTGAACAATCTGAGTCACACTATAGACTCATAGCTGATCCCATTGTTCTCTGAAATTAGAGGGAGAGACAATAAAATGAGATGCTCGTTTGGAATTGTGTGTGCTGAACCAGCACTTCCCTTGGCTCCTTCCCAGGAGCATAAAATCTGTGCTTTGAAAATTAAAGAGGGAATATTCTGATTGGACTGGATGCCATAAGATACTCTGATGGCTTACACTTCACTTGGGATCGACTGGAAAATGTGTGTTGGAAATCTCTTTCACAATTACGATATTTCACTTCCAATGCAAAAATATCTTGCAGGCTAAATGAGAAGTAACACCACTCCAGAGAAAAGCGTTGGCCGTCTCCCAGATTAATATGGGGTTATGGTCCATGATAGGGTTAGATGAGGTAAAAATTTCCCACTTCTCTTCCAGATAGACCGGAAATTGTTGTGCCTGAAATAGATTTGGGCTAAGTAACCAATTAAAATAATTTGGATCAAGAAATGTGACATGGAATGTGATGTAGATATTTCCAGTTCTTATTCAGGAAACCTTATTGCAAAAAGGTTGAAAGATAATTGAGAAAATAATTTATATGGTGGCAAGAGTTATTTGTGTGAAGATAAAATCCAGAGTCCTTTTCATTGAGATGGAGAAGCTGCCAAATAGCTCTTGGTGATAATTCTATGCACAAAATTTTCATAGTGGGCTTCAGTACCTTGCCAGATGAAAGCTTTTGCTCAGTTTAAAGTTGGAAAAGAGATTTGAGTCTCCACCAAGGATAATGTGTTAAGCTTGGTAATTAAAGACTGTTTTTTATAAATAATGCCAAAAGCACATTGGGAACATTGGGCTCATATATTACTGTACTTTAAAGAAATCAAGAACCTAATAACATTCTAGATAAAATGACATACACACCCCCATACACATACATACCCACACTCTGATTCATATCAGGATATAAGGGAGATTATATAATTTTTCTAATCAAGTTATCAAAAGTTATCAAATAATATTAATAGGCAGTATATCTGCTGTGTCTTTGAATAATGAGAGCTTTAAAAATGTAATAAAAACTTTCAAGTTACATAGTCCAGTGCTACTCAAAGTGTGGTCTGTGACCTGCTGCTAGTTCACCACCTGTTTACCAGCACACAACAAGACACACATAGAAATTGAGACCGAACATTTCACAACTTGTATAGTAATAAAACAATGACTGTAGAGTGTCATGATTTTTAAATGAGCTCATGTTTTCTATTTCTTATTTTAGTTTTCCACAATTTCATATTTGCTGTATTTCACAAATGCATTGGTCTGCAGTATTAAAAAAATTTTTCTTCCTTCACAGACAATTTAAGAAACGCTGATATTAACTCCACTTTTAAGAATCTGAGTGCTACTCTTTGAGTTTATATTATCTTTGGGTTTTAAGGTGGTGCATAATTTAACCTGTTTAATCAGGAAAACCAGCCACATAAATTGAATGTGGCTGCTGAACCAATCTCATGCCAGTCTCCCGCTCTTGTACTCTATTGCAACCCTACACTGTCCTTTCTTTCTCTCAGACACACAAAGATCCTTCCAGAATTTGAGGTTTTGCGTGTGCTCTTCCCTTCACCTGGAATGCTTTTCCTTCTTCTGCTCCAAAGGTTTGATTTTTGTCTTGTTTACGTCTCAGCTTAAATGCCACCTCTGTGGGCTGACTTTCCTGACTCAAACTGAAAAATAACTCACCTCCAAATTCTTACATTATTCTCTCCCTGTCACTATTGTGACTACTATGTATAGTTTAATTACTTATTGTCTATTTCTCTATATTAGATTGTTAACAAGAGCAGGAAACTTGCCTATTTTTTCACTGCTGTGTACTCAAAGTCTAGAGCAATGTATGACACATTGACATATTAGTTAATTGAAGGACTAATAAAATGTCTGAATCCCTATTTTCCCCTAATAGAGTGTAAGCCCCTCAAAGATAAGTTTTGTTTAATTCATTTATGTATCCTTAGCACTTTAGCACAACGCCTGACTCAGAGAAGCTACATGAAAAAATGTCTTTTGAAGAAATAAATGAATAAATTACCTCCTGGGATCATCCATCTGGTTGTCCCATAGGCAGTTGGACTTGTATATTTGTGTCTAAGTTCATCATACACTGCTGTAGCCTTCAATTAGCATCACCATTCACTTAGGCTCCCAAGCAAGGAACCAGCATCATACTCGATTCTGTCCTTTTCTTCCCTTCTTATTTTCAAATTCACCTCAGAAAAATGAAACTGATTTAAAATTGATTATTTCTCTTACTGTTGATTATATTCCTAATTTTTGCATTAAACCTTTATTTTGATGTAGGCATACATGTGTTTTTTTTTTCCTTTATGACCTGTACTTTTTGAGTATTATTTGGAAAAGCCTATGCATTTGTTGTGGTGGACACTGGGGTAGTTGGCCTAGTTGCCTCGATCTTTATTACCAGTTCTACATGCCTACCTCCCAGCTCCTGTGTGTTTTCTTTCCAAAGGCTTTGAAGAACAAAATAAAGATCTGTAAGGAAAAGCTTCCTGTGTTCTATGTTGCATAGGCAACTCATAAAAGCCCATACGAGCATGAGAGAAAGGGTTACCTTCCATTAGTAATGCAAGTAGAGTTGCAGGAAAGAGTAAAAAGGGCCACTGGGACACAATTTGTCTTGTGTCTAATGGGAAAACTGAGGCTAAAGAAAAAGACCCAATAATATGGTAGGGAGATAACGGAAAGTTCATAAACACACACACACACACACACACACACACACACACACACACACACATCTTTCTCCAAAGTATTTTGACTTTGCATCCAGAGCTGTATCTCACATAAGAATTAGAATCTAAAGTCAGTGTATATGGTGCATGTTTATGCATCATAAAACATCAAATGACACTCATTGTGAGGAGATGATTATCTTATATAAGGCACACAAGAACCGATACCTGCAAATGAATCAACAGATTGGTGTTTCTCATCTTATTCATGCAAGCAAAGGAGACAAGGCTTTTCATGGACCCGCTAGAAGGACTTTTCCTGAGATGGTGATTAAGACAACCATGAAGGAAACAGAAGTTTTACAGTTTTCAGTGGCTGCAAGGTCTGCAGTAGCCTCTTAATTAAAAGAACCCATTTAATTAATTTTTTAATTAAGAAATTTTAGCAATGGAAAAAACGCACACATACAGGAAATGGATAATTATTTTAACATTTGGTGGCCTTTTATTAAATATTCTGAAAAATATAAACTCTGTAGATGCCAAATTTTGCAACATGATTTCCCCAGTCTGTTACTGTACAGAAGTAAGCTGCTGAGTGGAAAGAAAAGCAAAAGTTTCTGTGCTCAGAAGAAAAATGACTTTTATTTATGTGGCCTCCCATGCTTTTCCACTCATTGCTATTTTAGAAAGATTACCCTTGTAAAACGTTTACTCGTGGTGTAATCTTAGACTAGACTTATTAATAGATGCCATTTTTAAAAAAACAGATACAAATAAACTACATAAAAATAAAAATACAGTGGAATCAGGCTAATGTATGCTTGTCTTTATCAGAAATTAATGCCTTCTGTACCACGGATTAAAATTTCATTACCTATGTTTCTGTATAGAAACCCAATGGTTATTTTTTCTAACAGAGGATAAAAAGGCACAACTCTTCATGGACAGGAAACCAAATAAGAAGCTCCATGATTGGAAAGAAAAGCAGGATTCTGCATACACTTTTAGTCAAACCCAGAAGTAAGAAAAGATGAAGGCTCTAAGCATCAAATACGAAGAGGCTGGTTGCTGACTTTAGAGGCTCAGGTTGTTCACTGCTAAGTGTGTCAACTCAGGCCAGAAATTTGATGTGTCTGAGCCTTGTCTATAGAATGGTGATGCCATGCTGCAGAGCTGTTGTACAGGTTTAAAGCTGTGGCACGTGCAAAGTGCATGGTAGTGTCTGGCACGGTATACATTTAATACAGGTTAGTTACTGTTAGCAGTATAACTTGGGAAAGTGCTTTCCTTCTCAGGTATTTGTCCCCCCATCATTAAAATAAGAAGACTGAATAAGATCTATGTCACCTGAAGAGTAGGATGCAAACCACTGGTGTTAAAAACAAGACAATGTAAAGCATTACATGGAAACAGTACTCGATAAAGTTGAATCTCTACTTGAAAATATGTTCCCGTTGCAAATCTAATCCCTACCTTCTTCTTAAATCAAAGAGAACATCTTTGTTCAGTGCTAGAATGGCTTAACAACTCATTATTTAAGAAACCAAGCCTTAATCCTTTAATAGACAATAATAAGAATTTGTTATCTTGCCTTTTTTATTATATTTATTTTTAAAGTTTGCATTTATGACAATGGACATCAGTTTTTATATTTACAATAATACTATAAAATTTTCTTTTTGAAGCTATATTTCAGTAAAAATAATGAGCTGATTTAAAGTAAAACAGTACAGGCAGTGTATGTAGCAAAGATCTTGGGTATGACTTGCTAAAGACTAAAGTTTGGCAAATGCTGGACTTGATCTAACATTCTATATTTCTACGGGGAAGAACTGTTTCTCTCTAGTCACTGCCTCAGCAAGATTACTTTTAGAGTAAAGTGTATTCTGATGACTTTCTTAAATTACTGATCCTGGGCTTGGTTGAAAGTAGAGTGGAGATGTTGCTTTGTTGCAATCAGGTATCTGGAGAGCAACTTAGAGATCTTAGAGGAAAAGGAGACAAATCTATTTATAGTTCTTTAAGAAAAAAAAAAAAAAACAAAGCAAAGCACCATGAAAATGTACATACGTGCACAGATAAATATGATCAGCTCACTTGACTGTACCACTCCATGTATTATCAATGTAAAGTAGATAAGATGGCCTCATTCTTTCTATGTATTATTTGTTTGTTTTTATTGTGGCTAAATATGCATAAAATAAAATGTATCGTTTTAACCATTTTAAAGTACACAATTCAGTGGCATCAAATACATCCACAGTGTTGTGCAACCATCACTGCCATCCATCTCCTCATCTTAAACAGAAAGTCTGTACCTATTAAACGGTAACACCCCATTGCCCGCTTCCCCACCTCCTTGTAACTCCTGTTCTACTATGACTTTACCTATTCCAAGTACCCTATAAAAGTGGCATCATATGTTTGTCTTTTGTGTCTGGTTTATTTCACTTAGCCTATTGTTCCTAAAGTTCATCTATGTTTGTAGCATGTATCAGAACTTCATTCATTTTTATAATCAAGTAATATTCCATGATACACATATTCTACATTTTGTTTATCCATTCCTCTGTTGATTGACATCTGGGTTGCGTCTACCTAGCCTGCGTGGTTACTGTGGCAGAGAGAAAAGTCATAAGATGCACACAGCATCACCACCAGGACTTCAGGGAATGGGGAAATTCATAACCTAATGAGAAAGTGGAGTGCTGCTATAGGGAACAAAGGAAGAAATGGCAGGCAGACTAAATGAATAAATAAATATTATTACTTTATTTTACCATATTATGTCTGTAAGGGTTTACTTGACACCAAATATGGGATTACTAAAACAAATAACTCTATTTTTAAAAATCATTTGTTTAAAAAGTAGGTATTTTGTATCTTTCTCTCAACTCATAATGACCAACTTTACCATATCTGTATTATGTACCTTTAGATACATGACCTAAGGTGGATGAATTTGAATCTTTCTGTTAACATTTGGAATAAGATGGAGAGGGAACTGAACATCTAGACTAGCCTCTTGGATGGAGAATGTATTCTCAGGGGCTAGCTGTGTGCACATGGGGTGGGGTGGGGAGTCTTCCTACCTCCATATGCACAGAGAAGTTGAGAAAGTTGATGTTCGAAGAAAAATTTCAAGTAGAAGAGAAGAGAAAAGAGGATGCTGACTGGGTCCTTGTTGAGATGTTTGTGGAGTTGCAAGAAAAAACAGGATATCAGCACTAGAAGAAGCATCTCATGTTAAAAGTGGAGCAAGGATTTTGGGCTCAGCTAACCTGAGTTCATGGTTTGAGTACATGAGTATTCAGTTCCTTATTCTGGTCCCTTCCAGAGACTCAGCTTTTCCCACTCTTGAAATTTGTGAAGCCATCTGAGTTCTTAAAACAATCCCCCTTATTGATTAAGCAAGTTTGGTTGGAGTGGGTTTCTTTTTCCTGTAATCAAATAATCTGAATTAAGCTAATTTATTTCAGATTCTTAGATCTAAAACATTCTGGGAATAAAAATGCTAGAGGTACCATATATATCCAAATACAAGTCAAATCTAATACCAAGTATCAGCATAATATGAGGATATGTGCTTTAACTACAATCTCATTCATTGTAAAGCAATTGGGAGTTCACCATAATACAAGACATTTAAAAGGTTTCCTTCTAATTTTGAGGAATGATTTTAAGAAAAAAAAATCTTGTCTTCTAGTCAGACATATACAGTTGCCAACTAACTAGAGGGTGTTCACGTTAGTCCCCGTAAGCTGACTACATCACAACTGATCACAGAAATAGAACATGCAGAAAGTAATAACACATTTTACTACTCAGTAAACTGCATGCAGAATCTCTGGTGCAGCTGCCTGGGAATGGTAGAAACACTCAATATAATAATGAAAGAGAAAAGCTCTCCTTAGGGTAATAGAGCCCCATAGGGCAAAATTATTATCAACTCACCCATATAGCTATAGCAAAAGGTAGACACTGGGAGAAAAATCAAGTTTAAAATGGAACCAAGAGCTTACAGAGAGCTTTTTTATTCATGTGACATGATTTTATAATAAATTAATGCTTTCAAAACCTTGATAAATGGATTGATAGATAACAAATTTTATCTTGTGGCTTATTTACTCCCTAGAATTAAATTACAAAGTAGGAAGGGCATTAACTCTTCTAGACCACTAGAAAACCACTTACGGGACTGGACTGGAGAAAGTACTAGAAATAATGACTCAAGAGAGGATTTCTCCAGCCTCTTTGTGTAACTGGGAACTTTATCAGAAGACAAAAATCACAAAAACAAGGGATTAGGAAACAGACATCCAAGTAAAGACCAGGTAACACTTCCATTTATGAAGAATGATGTTGAAATTGTTCCATCATTATGTATGCACAATAACTCTGAAAATGCAGTATAGACCAGTGGATCTCAGTGTATGGGCCTCAGGCCAGCAGCATCAGAATTACTAGAGAACTTGTTAGAAATGCAAATTCTCAAGCTACACCAAGACCTACTGAATATGTTATTCTGGAGGTAAGGCCCAAAAGACTGTTTTAACAAGCCCTCCTGGTGATTCTGATATGCACCACAGTTTCTGATTCACTTGTGCCGGGTGAAGAGGAAAGGCTTTGCTGTTAGACAGACGCTAGTCCAAATCAGCTTGTTCTCTTACAGGCTGTGTTATTTTTGCTATTTACTTAATCTTTGAGGGCCTGAATTTCCTCATCTGAAAGGTAAAAAAGGATTGTTACCTCACACTAATGTAAAGATTAAATTTGTATCATTTGTGAACAGACTTTTCAAAGTGCCTGATTTTATCATTTACTTGATAGTACCATGCTAGTAGTCCCATTTTGTAGAGGAAGTATGTGGTGAAGCCAGGCCATGAACCCAGGTTAACTGAGCCCAAAATCTATGCTTCACTTCTAGCATTCATTGCTTCTTCTAGTGCTGAAATACTGTTTTCTTCTTGCAACTCCACAAACATTATCTTAATGGATTTATTTATTCTCTTCAATTACATGAGAAATATCTGCCTAATGCAGAAAAAGAAAGAAAAAAAAATTCCTGAAAAACTCATCACAATTTTATGACTCAGAAATAACCTCTATTACATTTTGGTATAAAGATTTCCACTCAATCTTTTGTTATAAAATATTGTAAATGCTATTTTTTTCATTCAAAATATTGAGAATTTTCCTTTGATAAATGCATCTAAGAATTAGAAAGCAATCTGCAATATAGGAAACATTTTAGCATATGTCCTATAAACAAAAAGTAGAATGTTTCCAAATTTTTTACTGTAATGAGAATGGGCATTACAGTTGTCATACCAACATTTGTTGTACCCTTCCTCCATGATGTTGAAGTTACGTGATTAGAATGTTACCAATGTCAGGCTCAGTTCCAGGAAAGAGCCAACGAAAGTTACTTTTCCCTAGTCACACGATTGGTTTAGAAAGTACGATAACCAAGCTTTCCCTCTTCCTTAGTTAAGCAGTCGGCTCAGGAGTGAACATTATGATATCCAGGTTGGTTCAGTCATAGGGAAGCTAAGGGCATTTGTTTGAGACAGAAATGCTCCCCTTTTGGACTTAAGTGAACAAATGTGTAGCCAGGAGATGTTGACAGCCATCATATAACAAGGAGGAGAATCAAACTTCTATTAAAACTGATCTCATGGAGGATTGACTGGAAAGATAGAGGAATACCATGGCGCTCCAGGGTCAGATCAATCCTGAAACCTGTAACGCTACCAATTAGTTTATTTATAGTTCCATTTCTCTCATTAGCTGTAGCCCTACAACAGGCTGTGGGACCAGCCTTTTCTTCATATAGCTGAATCATCGGTTTTACCTCATCTTTAAACATCAGGAGATTTCTGTTTCTATTAATGACAGAGTCACTGTACCAAACTATGCCTCCCTTTTAATACAATGACAAAACTGTATAAAAATATGCAATAATCACTTTCGGATGTTGGGAAAAAGGCAACAGTAGAAGAAAACTGTGATCCTTAAAGGGAAGTAAGTTTGACTTCCCAAACAAGGTGGGAATCACTCTGACTTTTTACCTAGAAATTTTTTTTGTTTGTCATTATTTGGCAATATAAGGAATATCAGTGGACGTTCTTAAGTCTGAAGGGAAATTTTACACACACACACACACACACACACACACACACACACACACAGAGAGAAACAGCTCTGGAAATGATAAATATTTTGTTGGTATATATAAAGGACTATTTTTCTTTTGTTAATCTATTTAAAATACATATGCCTCTTTAAAGCAAAAACGATAACAATGTATTAAATGGATTTGTAATGTTTGTAGATGTAATATGTATGATGACAACAGTTCTAAGAATAAGAGGCTGCATAACAGATTATCCCAACTTAGTAGCTTAAAACAACATCCGGACAGTTCTATAGCTCCTAAGTCTGAACTGGGATCTCTGTTCAAGATTTCAAAAAGTTGAAATCAAGATATCAGCTGGATTGTGTTTCTTTATAAACAACAGAGTCTTCTTTCAAGCTTATGTGGTTGTTGGAAGAATTCAAGTCCTTGCAGTTGTAGGACTGAAGCCCCTATTCTCATGCTAGCAGTTGACCAGGGGCAATTCCTAGTTTCTAGAGGCCATCCATATAGTCTTGCCATGTGGCCACCTCCACAGGCCCTGTCATGTTTTTAGTCTCTCTTTATAAGGCCTTATAAAGGTACATCTGATTATGTTAGGCCTGCTAAATACCTCTCTTTTGAGGAATCCAAAGTCAGCTGATTAATAATCTAATCATGAGCGATATTCCATCATATTCACAAGTTCTACCCTCATCCAAGGAGAGGGGATTGGTGTGCTCATGCACACTAGTGAACAGTAATCTTAAGGACTTCTGTCTGCTATAGGATAAAAATGAAAATTAAAACCATTGTACAGTTTTTGTATTTTACCTTAAATAATAATATATTATCTCTAAGTAGGTTGGAATAAATTTTAGAGGCATAATATAGTCTCTAGAGCAACCAGTTAAAAAATTTGAAGAGATATAGTTAAGAAGCAAATAAAAAAACTAAAATGGAATACTAAAAATTACCTAAACAACTCAAAAGATGGCAAAGGACAAATAAGAGGAGCAAAAAAGAAATGAGACAAATACAAAACTACAAAATGTAACCATATCAATAATAACTTTAACTGTCAATGGAATAAACATTTCAAGCAAAAGGCAGAGATTGTTAGACTTGGACAGAGGATGTGGAGAAAAACAAAACTAACAGAGGAAGTGGAAACCCCATCTCTACTAAAAATACGAAAATTAGCTGGGCATGGTGGCGCATGCCTGTAGTATCAGCTACTGGGAGGCTGAGGCAGGAGAATCACTTGAACCCAGGAGATGGAGGTTGCAGTGAACCGAGATCATACCACTGCACTCCAGCCTGGGGACAGAGTGAGAGATTCTGTCTCAAAAAAAAAATATATATATATACACACACACACACATATATATATAATTTAACCCAGTCTTCCAGAATATGCCTAGTGGCTACCATATTGGCCAGAGCAGGTCAATTTAGAAAATTCAACAACTTCAAAAGATAAACTATCAAAGCCAATAAGACATTCAGAAGGCTGCTGTTTACATTACCAACAGATGAAATTCATTCATTAATTTTCTCCATCATCAATGAACTAGAAAATAAAATCAAATTCAGTATTATATATAATGGCTGAAAGAACCTATAAACTAAGAATTAACAAAAAAATCTAGATCCCTTCAGAGAAAAGTTTCACACAGAACTTAAAAATATAAAAGAAGAACTGAAAAAATGGAGAGATAGTTCTTCCTAATTTAATCTTTAAAGTCAACGGAATGCCAATCAAAGTTTCAGCAGAAGTTTTTGTTTTAGAAAATTAATAAGCTTATTCAAAATTTAGACAACCCAAAAACAAAAAAGAACAGTGAATAATGGTATGCCCTAAAAACAGAAGTCATTTAAAATTTATATGAGATGGTACTAGAAAAGATAGACCAATGGAATCGATAGGAGAACTTAACAAACTTAATATTTGATTGCTAGAGTGCTAGAAAAAACTATTTTGGATATATGAAACAAAATACAACTAGATTCCTTTTAATACCATATGCAAAAGTGGAGTCTAGATGGATTAAAGTTCTAAGTGTTAAAGGTAAAACATGAGATAATCATGTGGTTTTTGTCTTTGGTTCTGTTTATATGATGGATTACGTTTATTGATTTGCATATGTTGAACCAGCCTTGCATCCCAGGGATGAAGCCAACTTGATCATGGTGGATAAGCTTTTTCATGTGCTGCTGGATTCAGTTTGCCAGTATTTTATTGAGGATTTTTGCATCAATGTTCATCAGGGATATTGATCTAAAATTCTCTTTTTTTGTTGTGTCTCTGCCAGGCTTTGGTATCAGGATGATGCTGGCCTCACAAAATGAGTTAGGGAGGATTCCCTCTTTCTCTATTGATTGGAATAGTTTCAGAAGGAATGGTACCAGCTGCTCTTTGTACCTCTGGTAGAATTTGGCTGTGAATCCGTCTGGTCCTGGACTTTTTTTGGTTGGTAGGCTAATAACTATTACCTCAATTTCAGAGCCTGTTATTGATCTATTCAGGGATTCAACTTCTTCCTGGTTTAGTCTTGGGGCAGTGTACATGATTATCTCAATAGATGCAGAAAAGGCCTTCAACAAAATTCAACAGTCTTCATGCTAAAAGCACTCAATAAACTAGGTATTGATGGGACGTATCTCAAAATAATAAGAACTATTTATGACAAACTCACAGCCAATATCATACTGAATGGGCAAAAACTGGAAGCATTCCTTTTGAAAACTGGCACAAGGCAGGATGCCTTCTCTCACCACTCCTATTCAACATAGTGTTGGAAATTCTGGCCAGGGCAATCAGGCAGGAGAAAGAAATAAAGAGTATTCAATTAGGAAAAGAGGAAGTCAAATTGTCCCTGTTTGCAGATGACATGATTGTATATTTAGAAAACCCCATTGTCTCAGCCCAAAATCTCCTTAAGCTGATAAGCAACTTCAGCAAAGTCTCAGGATACAAAATCAATGTGCAAAAATCACAAGCATTCCTATACACCAAAAACAGACAAACAGAGAGCCAAATCGTGAGTGAACTCCCATTCACAATTGCTTCAAAGACAATAAAATATCTAGGAATCCAACTGACAAGGGATGTGGAGGACCTCTTCAAGGAGAACTGCAAACCACTACTCGACAAAATAAAATAGGACACAAACAAATGGAAGAACATTCCATAATCATGGATAGGAAGAATCAATATCATGAAAGTGACCATACTGTCCAAGGTAATTTATAGATTCAATGCCATCCCCATCAAGCTACCAATGACTTTGGTAGCTTGGAAAAAAATACTTTAAAGTTCATATGGAACCAAAAAAGAGCCCGCATTGCCAAGACAATCCTAAGTCAAAAGAACAAAGCTGGAGGCATCACGCTACCTGACTTCAAACTATACTACAAGGCTACAGTAAACAAAACAGCATGGTACTGGTACCAAAACAGAGATATAGACCAATGGAACAGAACAGAGCCCTCAGAAATAATACCACAATCTACAACCATCTGATATTTGACAAACCTGACAAAAACAAGCAATGGGGAAAGGATTCCCTATTTAATAAATGGTGCTGGGAAAACTGGCTAGCCATAAGTAGAAAGCTGAAACTGGATCCCTTCCTTACACCTTATACAAAAATTAATTCAAGATGGATTGAAGACTTAAATGTTAGACCTAAAACCACAAAAACCCTAGAAGAAAACCTAGGCAATACCATTCAGGACATAGGCACGGGCAAGGACTTCATGTCTAAAACACCAAAAGCAATGGCAACAAAAGCCAAAATTGACAAATGCGATCTAATTAAACTAAAGAGCTTCTGCACAGCAAAATAAACTATCATCAGAGTGAACAGGCAATCTACAGAATGGGAGAAAATTTTTACAATCTACCCATCTGACAAAGGGCTAATATCTAGAATCTACAAATAAACAAATTTACAAGAAAAAATCAAACAACCTCATCAAAAAGTGGGTGAAGGATATGAACAGACACTTCTCAAAAGAAGATATTTATGCAGCCAACAGACACATGAAAAAATGCTCATCACTGGCCATCAGAGAAATGCAAATCAAAACCACAATGAGATACCATCTCACACCAGTTAGAATGGCGATCATTAAAAAGTCAGGAAACAACAGGTGCTGGAGAGGATGTGGAGAAATAGGAATGCTTTTACATGGTTGGTGGGAATGTAAAGTAGTTCAATCATCATTGAAGACAGTGTGGCGGTTCCTCAAGGATCTAGAACTAGAAATACCATTTGACTCAGCCATCCCATTATTGGGTATATACCCAAAGGATTATAAATCATGCTGCTATAAAGACACATGCACACGTATGTTTATTGTGGCACTATTCATGATAGCAAAGGCTTGGAACCAATCCAAATGTCCCTCAATGACAGACTGGATTAAGAAAATGTGGCACATATATACCATGGAATACTATGCAGCCATAAAAAGGATGAGTTCACGTCCTTTGTAGGGACATGGATGAAGCTGGAAACCATCACCCTGAGCAAACTATCACAAGGACAGAAAACCAAACACTGCATGTTCTCACTCATAGGTGGGAATTGAACAATGAGAACACTTGGACAAAGGGTGGGGAACATCACACACCAGGGCCTATTGTGGGGAGGGGGAAGGGGGGAAGGATAGCATTAGAAGATATACCTAATGTAAATGACGAGTTAATGGGGGCAGCACACCAACATGGCACATGTATACATATGTAACAAACCTGCACGTTGTGCACATGTACCCTAGAACTGAAAGTATAATAATAATAATAAAAGAACTGATTTTAAAAAAATGTATGAGAATAGTTTTAGGGCCTAGAGTGAGGCAGGATTTCAAAAATACCCCAAAGAGCAGCCATAAACAAAAATTTGATGAATTTTGTTACAATAAAATCAAAACCTTTGTTCAAATGGAAAGTACAATGGAAAAAGTTAACAGAGAAGCCGCACACTGAGAAAAGGCATTTTTAACGTCAAAACCTAATAAGAGACTAATATCTAGATATACAAGTGGAATTTTTGCAAGTTAAGAAACAGGAATAGCAATGGAAACACAGGCAAAGAATATGAATGAATAGTACAAAAAATTAGAAACTCATAAACCTAACAAACACATGAAGATTCATCAATATTCAGAAAAATGCTAATTAAGACAATAATGAGATGTCAATTTATACACATCATATTGACAAAATCACACAGCTGGATAATGAAAACTATTAGCAGGAATCTGAAATGTAGGAGCCTTCATATATTCTACTGGAATTCTTAGTTAAATTAATCATGTTTATTCTCCATAACTGGACAATTGCATTCATAGGTGTAGACACAAAAATTATTCTCACTCAGATTAATAAAGAACCATGTATGAGAATGTTTCTTTTAACTTTATGATAGTGGGGAGTTGCAAGCAATCTAGTTGTTGCATAATTGGCTACCGAAGGATAATGCAAACTGGCAAATTCTAAGAAAATAGTGCTGAATAAACAGAAAATCTAAAGGAGTTGTGTAACATAGCACTCTATGTGCATCAAAAGTGTAAATAAAATTGACAATGCATGCTTTACAGGAGCACACACAAATGAAAGAAGAGGCATCAAATGAGTTAGCACAGTGACTTGTGGTAGAGTGGAAATGGGTTCTGCAGCTAAAGGGAAGGTAAATATACATGTAGAGAAAGGGGCCTTATACAGGCCATGATGATGGCGTGATGGCCTGGGACATATGATTAATTCGGTCTTCTGCACCTTGGATCTAACCTACTTCACTTGCATAAATTAAATCAACTTTTGACCATTAAAACTCTCTAGTGGTTTTCCATGATACTTCAAATCAAATCTAGACTAATTTGGTTTATAAAGCCCATGATTTGCATTCCAGTGCCTAGAACAGTGACTGTAATATTGTAAGAACTCCATAACTGTGTATTGTATATAAAGAGTGAGGGAGCAGCTAACTCCCCCCGGGGCTCTTAGAATATTTATATGCCTTATTTCACTAGCTGGTGTGTAAGCTGGGGAAAAGCTAGGAGCTACTCGCGTGCCTTTTTGTGCCCCAGAAAGTACAGCTGCTCACATCAAGTCTATGAATAACTTTTTGAGCACTGCAATAATGTAAGTTAAATTATGCAGGACAACAATAGGTTCATTTAAAATGTCTCAAACTTAAAAAATATAATTTATCTGGAAAAACTTTATATAATGATAATCATTATTATGTATTCATTTAAAGGTGTTTTCTAAAGCTTCTCTACTTGGCAGCATTTTTTGCGCTCTGCTCCGTTAAAGCTTGAGAAGTACTTTGAATTACCAAATATGTTGGAAAGTTATGATATACAATTTCTTTTAAAATATCCTATAATTCTTACTTTTTTTAACCAGATAAGTCTGGCTTTCCACCAGTCAGTCTAAATTAGATTTTACTTTATTTGGCAGTTCCTTAGTATTATATAAATCACTCTCTTATTAACATCCTCTTGCCACTAATTAGTTAAGGGACTGTAACCAGTGCACACATGTAACTCCCACTACCTTCATGAGGATTAAACATTCATACCTTAGGGCAAAATTGGCATTTAACAAGAGAAATTGTTTCATGTGAATTAACCTTGAGGATGGGAGATAAATAATCCAGGAGGTACGTGAGGATTCCCGAGTGTCATCACTGGGGATTCCATAATCATGGAGTGGCCCAAATAGTAATGGCATATTGAGAAATTTAAACTACCTTACTTGATGCAGAATGGTGTAGAATCTGTGCTGTTTATATTAAATTCCTTACGTGCAAAATATTTAAAGAATTTCTGGTAATTAGAGTACATGGTTTGGAACCAGTGTTGCAACTATAAGTGCAAAGCACATTCATACAAGGCAGAAACTATTTAGTTTCGTACATTTTAAATTATTTCAATCATATGGTGGAGACTTGCATACCTGGTTAATGTTGAGGAACCTCTGAGACTATTAAAAAAAGGTTAATTTTGTCAAATGTTAGAAGGTGTTTTGGAAAGTTGTACATGTTTTCAGTAGTACTATGGCATCATGTTAGGAATTGTATAAAAGTAGTCCCTAACCACAAAATGATATGCAACTAGAAATGAAAGGAGATGTATCAAACTACTGGTTTGAATACGGAAATTCTGCCTGTGAGGGAGAGGGTAGGGAAGCAGCTCAGAAAGACTTCAAAACAGGTAATGCTTAAGCCAGATTAATGAGAGAAGTGAGGGATGGAGGCAGAGTGCAAATTCTAATGAGAAGAACAGGAAAAATAAACTCATGGGGATATAAAAGATGAGAATATTGGAGGTGGGGTAGTGTGTGTTGGTGAGGCTAGAGCACAGAGAGCAAGGATACAGGTGATATATAAAATTATGATTTTGTTCTATGAGGAATAGAAAATAATTTTAAAAATCACACTAATGTTTTTAGTTTTGTGGAGTGTGTGACCAAAGAAGTAATAAATATTCATATTAGAAAATCGAGAAATGAGTGTGAGCTATGCAAAAATGTAATCACCCCTTGTACCAATATTTAATAATAAAAACAATACAGTAGATATTTTCTGTTTTGGGTGACCTAAGATCCATGTTCTATTGTTTGCAAAGGTATTTATCCTCTCTATGTGGTCCATGTATTTCAGGGAAAGCTGAGTTCTCCTGTAACTCTATGAATTGGGCAAGTGTTCCAGACTTCAGTTTAGTTCCATACACATGGTTGCATTGATTGGTTCAGAGATAGGCATATGACCTAAGTTGATACAAGTAGATTAATGCTCAAAATTTTTGCTCAATGATTGGGAAGAACATTTCCCTTTCTCCTTGGACATGAATAAGGAAGCATGCAGCCCTAGAAACCACTGGCAACCACCTTGGTACTATGACAGGAGATGGACAAGGAGATAAGAGTCAAAACAGAAACAAAACAAAACAAACAAACACACAAAAAACAACCAAGGAATAGAGAAAAGTGGACAAAAAGTGGTCCTGGTCTTTACATTTGGATGCTCAATGAAACCCCATTGGAAACAAACCTCACCTCTAGAGGTTTTTTTATTATGAAAGTGAATAAAGTCCTTCTATGTAAGCCAGTTTGAATTATAATATCTGTTACTTGTCATTGAAACATCCTACCTGATAACACAGTTAACATCATGGAGTCCTTATGTGGGAGACACTTACTGAAGTATCTCCTCTGTTCATATTGGCTTCTGTTTTCCTCTGGTAAGTGCTCCTCTGCACGGTGACAGGGGTAAGACCTTGGCATTCATCTTTTGTGTCTGCATTTGCATTGTCCCAAGACAGTGCAACTTACACAATATAGAACAATTTTGAATTATGACCAAGAGAAAGATCGAATATGTTTTCAGTGCCTGAAAGTCTAATAGATTAAAATTGGGAGCTGTCTGTATCCTTATTTCCTGCCGTGTAGATAGAAGTAGAAAACTTGATCTAAAGGGAGAGAGAAGGAACCAGAATATATGTGCAGAGCAAAACAATAAGAATTAAACAAAATAAGGAGAGAATGAACTTGCAGATTCCTGGTTCCATCATTCTGCTGTCAAAGTTTGCTTTAACCTTGCTCCTACGTTCTGTTCGATCCCCATTTTTGGTAAACCAATAAGAATATAAATGAAGACAGTTTTCTCTATTTTTATAGGCTTGTCCAGGGAAAATATTCAGTATGATAATAAGTATAGTTATATTGGTTATTTAAAGCCAATATTTATTCTGATGTTACTAGTTGTAACTTGGACATATTAAAATATATGTTTTCGAAATGAGGACTATACTTTATAAAAAGATTTTTTACAATATTGCCTTACCCTTAAAATTATACTTGGAGATATTTTCCAATACTATTAAATAGTCTTTGAAATTATGATTTATAATGGTGGTATTGCAAGCACTACCTAGTTTTTTTTTTTTTTTTTTTTTTTTTGAGACGGAGTCTCGCTCTGTCGCCCAGGCTGGAGTGCAGTGGCCGGATCTCAGCTCACTACAAGCTCCCTCGCTCTGTCGCCCAGGCTGGAGTGCAGTGGCCGGATCTCAGCTCACTACAAGCTCCGCCTCCCAGGCGCCCGCCACCTCGCCCGGCTAGTTTTTTGTATTTTTTTTTAGTAGAGACGGGGTTTCACCGTGTTATTAGCCAGGATGGTCTCGATCTCCTGACCTTGTGATCCGCCCGTCTCGGCCTCCCAAAGTGCTGGGATTATAGGCTTGAGCCACCGCGCCCGGCCCCCTAGTTTTTATGAATTGTGTAACTATTGTTCTGTTGTTAGGTATTTAAGTTGGTCCTTATCTTTAACTATTATAAGATTCTGAAAGGAATATTTCTTAGCAAAAAAATATTTTGTCTGCCCATATTTATAAACATTTCCTTAATTTTTTTTTTTTTTTTTTTTTGAGACAGGATCTTGTTCTGTCACCAAGGCTGAAGTGCAGTGGTGTAATCTTGGCTCACTGCAACTTCTGTCTCCTGGGCTCAAGATCTTCTCACTGCAACCTCCTGAGTAGCTGGTACTACAGGTGCACACTACTGCTACTGGGTTTCGCCATGTTGCCAAGGCTCCTTACGATAACTTTTAAAAAAATGATTGTGATATAAGGTGGGAATATTTTTAAGGTTCATCATAAATATGGCTAAATAATTTTTAGAAAGTTTTCGCCAATTCTCATAGAAATTTATGAGTGTCTGCTTTGATGTACAATATCATGTATTGTATTTTTTCATTTAAAAACTTTTTACTAATTCCAATATAAATTCTTAATTAAGGAAGGGCTATGTTTAAAACTGTGTGCTTCGGTGTCCTAGAGTATGTGTATGTGTTGATGTAACTGCAAGTACTGTGTTCTTGGAAAGTATCCTTTAAGTTTTCTTCTAACTCCTCTTACACGACTACGCTTTGTTCCATCTTTCTAGTCTCTTCCTTTACTTGGTTCCAGTCTTCCAAATGGACTCATCTTCAGTCTTTTCTTGTTAATTCAGTGTTAATTCAGTTGAATGAGACCACATTGCCTCTTAAGAATTATATGACAGAAATGATCTTCTGACCTGCGTCTCATTGACTTGGAGTCAATGAAAGTCTCAATCCTTGATTCAAAACATGGTGCAGGAAAGGAGGTTTGTGTGTTGCTTTTGTATAGGTCAACAAATTTCTACAGAGGAAAACTCAATAAGGCATGAAAAGCTGCATTCATATTCTCAGGTAATGATCTTTTAATGTATGAAAAATTTTACAAGGGAACAAAGTGAGAAAGTGTACTTTGATTAGACAATGCGTTTATGTGTGGGCCTTACTACAGCTTCTTTGTGAATGTTTGTGCATGAATATGTTTTGAATATACTGTTTAAGTATTTCCTTAATTCTTTGAAGCCCAAGGTCAAAATTCATATCTTTTAATAAAACCTAAGGCCATTCCACCTTCAGCGTGTCTCTATTTCTTATCATTTATTTTATTCAAAAAAGGTTTACTAAAACCCCAAAATGGGCCAGGCACTTTTCTAAGGGCTGAGATATATAACAAACAAGACCAGACTTTATCCATATACTCATGGAGCTTATGGCTTAAAAGAAGAGAAAGATTTTAATTAAATCATCACCTGAATAAATTACAGTTATAAGCAATGGTAAATGCTTGAATGAAGGAAAGGTACAGAGAACCCTGAAAGAATGTGTAATTGAGAGAGATGCTGACCTACTTTGGAGAATAGGGATGGCTGGGGTGGGGGAGACCTCTCTGAGGAAATGTTTGAGCTGATATCTGAAGAATAAGTAGAAGAAACAGGGGAAAAAAAGTGGGACACAGGATGGGAGCATAGATTACAGTCAGAGGAAACAGCTTTTACAAGATGCTATAGCGGAAAATAATTCTTCTTTGATTCATTGCAGTACATCTTTTTGTTTGTTTGAGACAGAGTCTCACTCTGTCACCCAGGCTGGAGTGCAGTAGTGCCATCTTGGCTCGCTGCAACTTCTGCCTCCCAGGTTCAAGTGATCTTCATGCCTCAGCCTCCTGAGTAGCTGGGATTACAGGCATGTGACAGCACACCCGGCTAATTTTTGTATTTTTAATAGAGATGAGGTTTTGCCATGTTGGCCAGGTTGGTCTCGAACTCCTGTCCTCAAGTGATCTGCCTGCCTTGATCTCCCAAAGTGCTGAGATTACAGATGTGAGCCAGGGCAGCCGGCCCATGCAGTAAATCTTAATTGACTATATCCATTTGCCCATCCTGGGATGCTGTGAATACAGCATTGGATGAGATAGATAAAGTGTATGTCCTCATGAAACTTATACTTTGGTGGAGGAAACGAGGAAAAAGGTGGATAAATGTCATAATTTCAGCTAACAAGTACTATGAAGAAAATAAAGCAGGGGAAGTACTAGGGTATCTGTGTGTGAGCGGGATGATTTAGAGACAGCATTTAGAAAATGCCTCTCTGAAGAGTTACTATTGAAACATATAAATAATGGCAAGGAGGCATTTGTATAAAAATGTGAAGAGGGAGAAGCATCAAACATAAAGTGCTTATGGGAAAAAGGGGCTTAGTGTGTTCAAAGGGTAGCCAGGTGGCTGACATGGCTTGAACATATCAAGTGTGAGAAAAAGAGGTAGGCAGTGAAGTCTGGGAGATAGGGCCACATAGAGTCGACTTAATACGCCATAGTACAGAGTTCAAATTTTATTCTAAGCATGATGGGAATCTGGAAAACACTGGAGGATTTCAACAATGGGAAGAACGTAATTGGCTTACATTTAAAAAATAAATGTGTATTTCAAAATGTGAATTTAAAAAATACACTCTTGGTATAAAGATGGAGACAAGTTAGAAAAGGCTATGTAACAGTGATCCAAATGAAAGATGATGTGGATTGATCTAAGGTGGTACCTGTAGAGGTGTTTGAGAGTGGTCAAAGAGAGAAGAGTAACTCAGAATAGAGCTGCCCAAACCTGACAGATGGATTTGGATGTGGGTGGTAAAGAGAAGAGGAACCTGATATGGTTTGATTGTGTCCCCACCCAAATCTCATTTTGAATTTTAGTTCCCAGAATCCCCATGTGTCATGGGAGGGACCTGATGGGACATAATTGAATCATGGGGCAGGTTTTTCCTGTGCTATTCTCGTGATAGTGAATGAGTCTCATGAGAACTGATGGTTTTTTAAAAGGGAATTTCCCCTGCCTGCACATGCTGTCTTGCCTGCCAACATGTAAGACATGCCTCTGCTCCTCCTTTGCCTTCCTCTATGATTGCATGGCCTCCTCAGCCATTTGGAACTGTTAGTCCATTAAACCTCCTTTTCTTTGTAAATTATCTAGGCTTGGGTATATCTTCATAGCAGTATGAGAATGGACTAATACAGAACCAAATATGAGAACATGTTTTTGCCCGAGCAACTGGATGAATAGGGGTGCCATTTTAACTGAAAGGGAGAAGTTCCAAGAAAGGATTCTGCCTTGGACAGTGTAGCAGATGTAGTTGATATCATACCCATATACCCCTTGCATTCACAGACCCTGACAACACCAATGGCATCTAAAGGCAGTGTCTTGGTCCACTCAAGCCACTGTAACAAAAATACCATTTTCCAGGCGGCTGGAACAACAGAAGTTTAATTCCTTCAATTCTGGAAGCTGACAAATCTGAGACCATGGTGCCAGCCTGGTTGGGTTCTAGTGAGAGCTCTCTTGTTGCTGTGAAGATGGCCATTGTCTTGCTGTATCCTCACGTGGCAGAGAGCAATGAGAGGAAGTAAGCTTGCTCACATCTGTTTTTATAAGAACACTCGTCTCATTCTAAAAGGCTCCACTCTCCTGACCTAATTGCCTCCTAAAGATGCCACCTCCTAATACTATCACACTGGGGCTTAGAATTTCAACATATGAAACATTGAGTACACAACAGGCAAGCACCTGCAACTCTCCCTCCAAAAGCTCTCTCTCAAGCCTGTGGTGTAGGAAAGCTGGAAGTTCCATGCGGTTATATCTTTCAGAGTGTCCCAGAGCTAATGAAGTTGGGGTTGCTGAATAAATCCACCAGCTTCCTCAGCTTTTGAGTGGAATAATTAAGAAGCATGTTCTACACAGTCTCCTGGAATTTCCCAGGAGGGTTGTGCCCCAGTTGTCCACAGTAGAAACCTGCTCAAAAATGCATCTTTAATTGGCTTTCTACCTTTTTCTATCTTACTCCCCACTCTCTTCCCAGTGCTTCCTGGTAGCATCTTCTAAATAAATAATTTGCACATACATATGTGCCTCAGAGTCTGCTTCTAGGGGCTGAACAAGTTAGACAAGTTAAATCTAAGATAGCTTCTGGCTATCAAAGTGAGGATGTCAAGTGGACTGTTGAGTACATGGGTTTCGAACTCAGGAGAGAACTCATGACTGGTGATAAAAATTTTGGAGTCATTAGTGTAAAGACAGTATTTAAATTTATGGCAATGGATGGGATCATGATATACTAGAGGAAGAAAAAGGAAGGCCACTGTGCCTAGAGTACAGATGGAATAAGACTAGCGAGAGAAGAAAAAAGGGGCCAGGTCATGTGGCATCTTATATGTTATGCAGGGCTTGAGTGTTTATTCTAAGGGTACAATCCAAAGAGGTCTAAGTCTTATGTAGTCTGGGACTCATTCAGGGTTGCTATGCAAGTTAATATCTACCTATTGCAATTGTATATTTTGTTCTCTGAACTTCACAGTAAATAGTATGGGGATAGGAGAATTAAGCTTGCACCCTCTTTCCACGGTATACCATACTCAGTTCTCATTTGACATTCAGAATTCTTCTAATTAAAACATGCTTCTTTTCAGATATGCTCACGATCTCACACACCTAAAACTGTGTTTCCATCTTTCTGGCTATCTAGGTGGGGAGATGAAATGAACCTTTTTGGATTATTCAAAACAAAGTTTTTAGGCTTGCTTCATTTTTATTACATAAGTAGCAAATATGTTCTTCATGAGTCTGGCCTGGTTCTTACTCTTTAAAGCATCTCAAGATCCTTGCCTTGTTGAGAGTAATCAGAATTACATGACAGTCATGACCAATAGGCTCCCAAAGAAAGGCAGAAAACTTTCTTGGAATTCAAAGTTACATATACTATAATGCAGTGATTTCTTTTCTTTTTTTCTTTCTTTTTTTTTTTTTTTTTTGAGACGGAGTCTCGCTCTGTCACCCAGGCTGGAGTGCAGTGGTGCGATCTTGACTCACTGCAAGCTCCGCCTCCTGGGTTCACGCCATTCTCCTGCCTCAGCCTCCCAAGTAGCTGGGACTATAGGCACCTGCCACCATGCCCGGCTAAATTTTTTTGTATTTTTAGTAGAGACGCGGTTTCACCGTGTTAGCCAGGATGGTCTCGTTCTCCTCATCTCATGATCCACCCGCCTCGGCCTCCCAAAGTGCTGGGATTACAGGCATGAGCCACCGCGCCCGGCCAATGCAATGATTTCTTTTAATTAACAAAGAGATTCATTTCAGTAATAGTTGAAGAATTAAGATATTTGTAGAGACTGCTGTATATAGCTATATTCTTCATTACATACAAGATGTAATCACCCTGAGAAAAGTCATTCAAATAAGAACTTTTCAATATGGGAAATAGTAGAGGAAATCTGCCATCTGTTGAAGACAAAGCATTTGAGCTGTGACTGACATGGACATAGAATTCCCCGCCCCCCCATCTCCAGTTTATTTGTTTTATTTTTTAAAGCTTATTCATTACAAACGGAGAATTTAAACCTGCCCAGGGAATATTTAAGGTCACTCTAATTTATCAGACCTATGTTGGAATAATTAGCACAGTCCACACTTTGGGCACGTAAGAGATAGTACTACTACATTTCTCAATAAATTGTCAAAATCTTGACTCTCTTATTGGCCTGTTGATTTATTGTACTTCTCAACATTTCAGTTAACAGGAAACCCTTGGACTTTTTGACCTCAAGAGATCCTGAGGTCATTAATTTCAAATCCCTTGAATCATCTCATCTTTATTAAATTTATATAATAACAAATCCTCATTCTATGGGCAAAGCACTTTTTCAAGTAATTCAAATATATTTGCCCATTTTAATTTTCAGAACAACATTTGGTGGTAGGCTCTACCATATTCATTAATTTACTGATGGACAAATTTCATCATAGAGAAGTTAAGAGCTAAATTTACATGACCAATCATTCCAATTTGCCCAGGACTCTCCTAGTTTTAGCACAGGAAGTCTAATGTTTTTGGAACCCTTCAATTCAAGCTCATTTCTGTCTCTACTCTACCAAATTCAGATTCTAACCCTCAGTACTTCAGAATATGACCATATACGAAGATAGAGTTTGTATTAGTATCTATTTATCTATCTATTATTTTAGAGATAGGGTCTTGCTCTGTCACCCAGGCTGGAGTGCAGTGGTGAGATGATAGCCTCTTGTAGCCTTGAACTCCTGGGTTTAAGCAATCCTTCCACTTCAGTGTCTTGAGTGGCTGGGACTAAAGTGCATAACACCATGCCTGGTTACTTTTTTTTTTTTTTTAAAAAGTAGAAACAGGGTCTCACTATGTTGCCCTGGCTTGTCTCCAACTCCTGATCTCATGCAGTCCTACTGCCATGGTCTCCCAAAGCACTGGGATTGCAGGCATGAGCCACCACACCCAGCTGAGATAGAGTTTCTAAATGGATAACTAAGTTAAAATGAGATCATTAGGGTGTAGTCCAATAGGACTGGAAATCCTTATAAGAAGAGGAAATATGGACAGGCATGTATAAGAAAAGTCCATGTAAAGACATAGGGAGAAGGCAGCCATCTACAAGTAAAGGAGAAAGGACACAGAACAAACAATTCTGCTGGCTCTCTGGACCTTGAACTTGGACTTGCAGCTTCTGTAACTGTGGGAAAATATATGTATGTTCTTTAAGCCACTAGTCTGTGATATTGTGTTATGGCAGCCTGTGATACTGAGTGTCAATTTGATTGGATTGAAGGATGCTAAGTATTGTTCCTGGATGTATCTGTGAGGGTGTTGCCGAAGGAGATTAACATTTGAGTCAGTGGACTGGGAGAGGAAGACCCACCCTCTGTCTAAGTGGGCACCATCTAATCAGCTGCCAGTGTGGCTACGATAAAGCAGGCAGGAGAAGATGGAAGAGCAGAGTTGCTGAGTCTTCCAGTCTTCATGTTTCTCCCGTGCTGGATGCTTCCTGCTCTTGAACATCAGGCTCCAAGTTCTTCAGCTTTTGGACTCTTGGACTTACAACAGTGGTTGTGGAGACCGAAGACTGCACTGTTGGCTTCCCTACTTTTGAGGTTTTGGTACCCAGACTGATTAACCACTGGCTTCCGTGCTCCTCAACTTGCAGACAGTTTATTGTGGGACTTTACCTTGTGATCGTGTGAGTCAATTCTCCTTAAGAAATTCCCTAATATACATATTTCCTACTAGTTCTGTCCCTCTAGAGAACCCTGACTAATACACAGCCCTAGCAAACTAACATGCCAGGCAAACTGGCAATGTTGGTCACTCAAAGCAACTTGCCTACACCAAAATGTGCAGAGCCAGGATTTACAGCCTACATTTGTGCTCTTCACAATAATGCTTGCTAACCATAATAACAAATACCTACTTAAGTGCCAGGCATTTTTCCAACTACCATTCTTATATTGATATGTTAACTTCTTATTAATATTTTCATCTTACAGATCAGGAAACACCACACAGAAAGGTAAAGTAAATTGTCTAAGATCAAACAGCTAGTAAGTAGTGGAGCCAGGCTGTAAACGTCTTGTCAAACAAACAGTCTGACTTCAGTTTCTGTGCTATACCTCATTAATACATTAATTCAAAGTGTCGTAACATTTCAAATAAGCACAGTGGTTTACAGACAATCTGTTCCATGACAATTTAATTTAGAGTTCAAAAAGTTTAGTAACTTGCAAATGGCCTATAGGAACAGAACAGGAACTCATGCTTCAATGTCCTGCCTCCTGGTCTGGCATTATTTCTTTGTTTAAACTTGATTGAGGTATAATTTACATGCAACAAAATGTATCTACTAAATATATGTTATTTTTTGACTTTCGAAAGATGTATACAGCCATGAAACACAGCCATACTCAAGAAAAAGAGTATTTCTGTCACCACCAAGAGATTCCTTTGATCTCTTTGGAGTCCATCTTTCCTTCCAACCTCAGCATTCACTATCACGATGAGCCTGTTATCAACATTTGTGCTGCAAGTTTTTGTGTCTGCATGTTTTTATTTCTCTTGGGTAAATAGCAAAGAGTTGAACTGGTGAGTAATATGGTAGGGGTTACATTTGACTTTCTAAGAAACTGATAAATGGTTTTCTTAAGTAGTTGTACCATTTTGCTTTCCCATTAGTGGTATATGAGAGTTCCAGTTGCTCCACATCCTCTCCATCACTTGCTGTGGTGGGTCTTTACGGCATCAGTCATTTTCGTGGGTGTGAAGTAGATTCTTAGTGTGATTTTAATTTTAATTTCCTTGATGACTAATGATGTTAAGTATCTTTCATTTGTTTGTTTGCCGTTCATATGCCTTCTTTCATGAAATATATTTTCAAATATTTTGCCTTTTAAAAAACAATAAAAATATCTTTTTATTGAGTTGTAAGAATTCCTCATATATTCTAATACAAGTCCTTTAACAGATATGCATTTTGCAAATATTTTCTTGCATTCTGTGGCTTACTTTTTCATTTAATGGTGTCCTTTGAAGAGCAGAAGTTTTTAATTTTGAGGAAGTCCAATTTTTTTCTTTTATGGATTGTACTTTCTGTGTATGATCTAAAAATCTTTGTATAACCCTAAGCCACACAGATTTCCTTTTATTTTTTTTTCTAGAAGTTTTGTAGTTTTAGGTTTTCTTATGCATATAATCAATTTTGGGTTAATTTTGTATATTTTGCAGATTTTAAAATATTTGTATAGTTTTGTATATGTATATTTTAAAATATTTGTATATTTTTGTATATGTATATTTTAAAATATTTGTATATTTTTGTATAGGCACATGCTGTGTTAAACATATAATATATATTATTTTATTTAATCCTCACAATAACAGTCTGTTATGGAGATTACTATTATCCTCATACTATTGAAGAAGGTGTTGAAACTTAGAGAGGATAAGAAACTCACCCAAAGTCACTATTCGAGTGGAGTAACAGAGTTTAAAATTTAGATATTTTAATTTAGAAGTCTTGCTTTTAGCCAACTAAATTAATTATACCTGACGCGTAATCTCATTTTTGATGTGATGGTGTCCCTTCTAGATGGGATTCCATACTCAGTTTTGACTCTTACTAATCACAATGACTTATTCTGAGCTATAACTGTAAAAGGACTCACACTAAAACATCTTAGTATTATAGATATTTAGTTAAGAGTTGGGATGGGGGAGACTCACCATTTACAAAGAATATTTACAAAATTTTCATTGTAAACAATTATATTTAAATTTTTCCTAATGAACCAGAGCATAATTTCTTTTCCCTAATTTTACAAGTGTTTAGAAGATTTGGCAAAGGGCATTAAAAATTTTTAATTCCATAAATAAATAATATTACAGAGTTAGTGGGAGAAAAGTAGTCTTGGAATATCAATGTATCTGTTTCATTACTTTCCATTCAAAGACATACAACACTTGAAAAAGAATTGGATTAGACAGAAGTCTGATACCATTTCTGGTTCTACCATTAGATAGTTAAATAACTTGGATTTATTACCTGTATTAGCTTGCTAGGGTTACCGTAACAAAGTACCACAGTCTGGGCAGCTTAAATAACATAATTTTTTTTTTCTCAGTTCTGGAGGCTAGAAGTCTGAGATCAAGAGGTTGGCAGGGTTGTTTCTTCTGAAATCTCTTTTTTTGGCTTGTAGTTGGCTTATCTGCCTGTATCTTCACATGGTCCTCCCTCTGTACGTGCCTGTGTCCAAATTTCTGATTCATATGAGGATACCCGTCTTATTGGATTAATGACCACACTAATGACCCTGTTTTAACACAATTACCTCCTTAAAGACCCTAACTCCAAATACAGTCACATTTTAAGGTAGTGTGGGTTAGAACTTCAAGATGTGAAGTTTTGGGAGACACAATTCAGTGCTTAATATTCATTATCTAACCTCTGGGCTTTAGTTTATTCACCTGTACAATGGGATTACCTAACCTCTGAGCTTTAGTTTATTTATCTGTACAAGAGGAATATTACATAGATAAAGAGTTCATAACCTTGAGTTATAGTTGAGGTTAAGGGGTCACGCATAAACCCTCTGAAATATTATACCACTTTTTGTATCTGTTTTTTTAGGGCAAGGAAAGTTTATGGTTTTAATTGGATTCTAAAAGGGATACATGACCCCTCAAAAATTAAAAGGCAATGAATTAGATAATTTTTATAGTGCTTCTCAGCTCTTAAATTGTAAGACTCTACTCTTCAAAAAGGGAAGGCAATGTTCTATTCTTTCACAAGACTTCTAGCCAGGAAATTCTTCCTAATGCCATTGATAAATACTTTCCATTGTAAATACAATTTTACTCCATTTTGGACTAACTCTAAAAATAGTGTTGTCCGGAGAGGTCATATGGCATATTTCTATTTTTCTCTGGTTTTATAAACAATTTTTCTGTTTAGTCATCACTGGAATATTGAAATCTTATTCCTTGAGCATGTTCCCTGGGGCTGAACTCACTAGTCTGTGGATAATTTTTCTTGTTCTTCTGTGGTCACTGTTCTTGCCTTTTAGAAGGTTAACATCTAGATGCATTGTCAGGTATGATGCTTGCACACACACACACACACACACACACCCCTACACACACAAATGACATAACTGGAACAGAGGTAAAGTGAATGGAATGTTACTTTGACCAAAAGTGTTTATTAACATTTGTTGAATGAAAAATAAATGAATGAATTGAACCCGAGGGAAAATAAAGTCAGTTAATAATTGAGTAACTAGTTCCATAGTTCATAAGTAACACAACTGTGTTAGTTATACTCTGATTATGAACAATTACTCCTTTGATCATTTCAGGTAGGAAACATAAACAGAGAAAGATAATGAAATAGAGAATGTACATGTGAGTATGCCTGTATTAGATTGGTGTGTGTATTTACACATCACCTATTTATATGTTATACATGTATTTAGCATCACCTGTGTGTGTGTGTGAGAGAGTGTAATACAATGAAAAGAAGGTCCATACAAACTGCATGGCTTTCCTTGGTAAAATCTGTGAAGTGAGACTGACTTATTTATTTTTCACCCCAGGTGTTCAGCAAGCTGGCTGGGTTTCTTCCCTTACTGTAATCACATGCTCACCGAATAATGTGTTAGAAAACAATGTCTTCCACTGACATTTTTTATGCCTCATGAGCATGCATTAGCTCACTGTGTTTGCCTGCGTATATCTGTGTGGTGGTGAAGAGAGAGATCATAGGGAAACACAATGAAGAGAGAATGTAGGGACCGGTTCACAATTTTCACCTGCACCATTTCCACGGGACCTAAATTTCCATAACACACTTCTGTCTTTGTACTTTCTAAGCATATTTTACTGCCTGTTTCAGGAGTATTTAATGTCAAAAGGCATGGGATTCCACTACTGCTGGTGAGAAGGTTGGATTTGTGTATGCTGTTGAGGCTTCCAGGAGATTGCTCTTCCATTACACCTGTTTGGGATCTTCTAGTGTTTGGCATAGTTTGTCTTTTTCAACACGATTAACCTCCCCCCTCTATCATAAACATTCTCTCATGCATTTAGAGTTAGAGGACTAATGAGAAATATGCTTTGGACACTGTGGTCTATTTGATTTGGGGATCATTAATGTCCAGAGAAAACTTAAGCTTTCAAGAGTTCTGCTGAAAGATCGCCTCTCTGTCAGGACTACATCACAAGGCACTCAATTTATCAGCCTTCCACTGGGGTGACCCCGCTCGGATTTGAACCTCCGGCTCCAGGGAGTCTAGGTTGAACAACGGTGATGTGGAGGCCACTCAGCCACTGCCTCCAGCCAAAAAAGATTAGTGTCATCAAAAATAGATTAGCGAGTCAGTTAAAAAAATTAAAGTAACTCCTTTGTTCTAAAATATTTGTCAAAGTAAGCAAAGAAATTAGCTTTCATTTCAGATTAATTACTGAGTAAATTAAGACTGGGGACGAGAACATTTTCACTTTTTTTCCTTTAACTACGGAAATGGAGAAATGTGTAATATTTATAATAATATTTCTAAGACTCAAGAATTTATACAAAAGCCTGACAGAGCTTACTAGCTCTCCTGCCTGTAAACTTTTTGTCATTGAAGATTTCTTAAATGTGGATTCTGCCTTTACCCTGTGGAAAGAAAACTGTCTCAAAGGGAAAAAATGAAAAGGTGATCCTTGATTTCTTCAGATTCTGACTTCCAGAGCCATGTGACCCCAGAGCCATGTGACCTCATGTCAGCTACTCCCCATTTTCAGAAAAGAATTGGGACCCCAAACCCACAACAGATAATGATCAATCTGTGCGTTTAGTAAGTACAGCCTTGATGTCATATGAGGGGAGAAGCGCAGCACCTATTTGCTCTTTTCGGGGAAAATCTTGGAAATTACAGCCACTGTTTCCAACAGGGGCTGTGCCCAGCTTGGGTAAACAGAAAGACAGTGCATTGCTCAGCTGCCCTCTGCTGAGGAGAAAAATTTAGTCAGTGAGCATTCGTTTATTCATGAATAAATGTTTACTAATTAATTATTATGTGCCAGGCATTGTGCAAAGAGTTGAAGACACAATGGTGATCAAAAATAGATTACTAACTTTATAGTAAAGAAACCTAGCAGACTACTGTAGTCAAGTGATCAAAGTTAATATCACCAGTAATAAGACACAGCGACAATATGTACCCCCTGGGGGATGCACTGGCAAGGTATAACATGATTTCTGTAGTATTCTTGCCAAAAATGCAGCTACAATCTAATATGAGAAATCACCAGAGAAATCCAAGTGGAGGGTATATTGAAGACTAGTACCCTTCAAAGGCGTTAAAGTCTAAAAAGACAAAGGAGGACAGAGTAAACATCACAGACTGGAGGAGACTAGGGGGACAAGTCCACCAAGTGCAGTGTAGGATCCTGGATTCGATCCTGGACTAGAAGAAAGACATACTGGAGGGAAACTGGCAATTCAAGTAAGATATATGGTTCAGTCAAAAGCATTGTTTAACAGTTTTAACTTCTTGGTTTCAGTAATTGTACTGTGATTATATAAGATTTTAACATAAGGGGATGCTAGAGGAAGAATGTATAAGAATTCTCTGTACTATTTTTGGGAATTTTCTGGAAGTCTAAAATTATTTCAAAATAAAAGTAATTAAAACAAACAAAAGCAAACTAAAACAGATTCAGTCCCTGCCCTCATGGAGTTTGTTCTCTCTTAGGAAGGATATTCAACCAAATAATCATGGAGATGAATAGATAATCACAGATATACATAAGTGCTTTTAAGAAAAGAAACTTCATTAGAGAGTATAATTATAGTAATCAAGAACAGACATTTATTTAGTGCATACAGTAGTCCCTTGGTATCCATAGGGCACTGGTTCTAGGACACTTCCCCCCATACCAAAATTCATGCATGCTCAAGTCCCCAATATAAAATGATAAGAGTATTTACATATAATCCACTAACATCTTCCCATAACTTTAAATCATCTCTAGATCATTTATAATATCTCATACAATGTAAATGCTGTGTAACAAGTTCTTACACTGTATTGTTTTTTATTTTATTTTTATCATTCTATTGTTATGCTTTTTATTATTATTTTTATATATTTTCAATCCAAAGTTGATTGAATCTGAGAATGTGGAACCCATAGATTTAGAGGGCCAACTGTACTGTGTGTCACGTGCCAGAGATGGTTTTAAGTATCCCTTTTTATCTTTATTTAGATATAATTTCAAGTAAAAATTATACACACTATGGTCTACAATGTGATGTTTTGAGATATGCATACATTGTGAAATGATTACCACAGTGAAGCTAACTAATACGTCCATCACCTAATAGAGTTATTTTCGTGTGTGTGGTGGGAGCTTTTAAGATCTACTCTCTTGGAAGTAGTAATACAATGCATTACTATTAACTATAGTTTTTGTGCTATACAATTGGTCTCCAGAACTTATTCATCCTGTAACAGATACTGCACCCTTTGACCAAATCTCCCCACAGTTTTAAGTGTTCTACATATATCGATCAATTAGTTCTTATGTCTATGTTTACCTACTATTAATGTTTACCTACTATTATCTCTGTTCTGATGAGTCCCCAATCTATATTTCAAACACTTTTATTGTATTGTTTTTACTTGTGCAGTCAATCATTTACATATCTACATGAATACGCCAAGGACACATCAAACTTACCACACTGAAGGTGAACTATTACTTTCTCTCTAAAACCTGCTTCTCCTACCTAAGTCCTCAAATGACATCACAGTTCACCCAATCACTTGAGTTAGAAACAGCTTCCTAATTTACTTTCTTTCTTTTAATTATACCCTTGAGAAAGTTATCCTGCATATGCAGAACTCTTTCTAAAAGGCAAAACTGATTATACTTTTTGTTTGTTTCACTTTTTCAATAAATTTCCATTACTTGTGGGATAAATCTGAAGCTCTCTGAAAAGTAGATAATGTTTTCCATTACCCGGACTTTGTACACACCACCCAGCCCACCCACTCTCTCCCTCTTCAATCCTACTACCTACTGTTCTCAGAAGCAGGCATCTAAGGCAGAGAGTAATGCCCCGCAGACCCCCACATCCTAGGCTTGGCTCCAGTCTCCCGACACTTAGAAGGTAATTTTTCTAAGCTTCAGATGAGTCCTTTAATTTTGTGTACATCAAAGTCATTTTTAATACAGTATATGAATGTGCAACAATTACACTCTAAATCATTTACTTGCTTTGTTTACTGGTAGGCATTTCCACATTTGTATCTCTGCTGTAACTTTTTCAAAGTGTGTGGCCACCACTGCTCACAGTCTGGGCACTCCTAAAGAGTTGTGTGTGTGTGTTTTTAAAATTTGTGTGTGTCTGATTGGCCCCATTACCCTACAAGATTCTGGTTTCTATATACACACCATAAATAGCTTAATAGAAAATGAAAACCAACCACCACCACGGAGTTTCCACAACGACATAGTCAGGTTAATAAAACCACATCTCATTTTTGAGATTCCCACCTGCTTGTGTCTGAATTGTAATCTGACCTTAAAATATTCCGACGAGAGATGGGGACAATGGTGTTTCTGTGAGCCACAGCCCCAAGAATCCAAACCTGTTTCATCATTGATAGCCAAGCCGTGTTTAGTAAGAGTTTCGTGACTTTCATCTTGGTAGGAAACTTTTGCAGCTGCCTGCTTTCCTACACTGCCTGCTGTCGCTAAATAAAGGAGCGGCAGTGAAGGGGGTGACTCTGAGTCATAAACACTCTATCATTATAACATGAAAAATTTGTCCAAAAGAAGTATTTTTATGTGTCTGATTGTATTATCAACAGTTTAAGAAGGTTGGTTGAGCACCCAGGAAAGCCATGAGGAGGATGCACTTATGCATCGGCTTGGCAGGTAATGCCTCCCAGACATTGAACATGCTGAGACAAACAAGGGATCCCCAGAGTGCTCATCTGCTAGAGGACTTACTTCATAGTGGATCAATTATGCAAATGGGATGTGAAGATAGCTCCCTCTTTTAGTAAGGAGCATGATTGCTCCTGCACTCACAATTCCAACACAACACTCACCGGAAATACCAGTCACATTCTGAACCACCTGGTTCCATCTGGAAAATGTGTTTTCGTAATTGGGAAGGGGGTAAGGATTTGAAAAAAATTTCCACCACCTTACGATTCATTTACATTTAACATGATAAAATGTTTGCCATTAAGTGATCCAAGTAGAGACATTTACATATGTGTGAGTTTGATTTCACACTAAAAACTATTAAGGATAATGTGTATTTTTTTAAGTTGAACAATCTTAACACTTATCTGATCATTTTAGATACTTGAAAGCTAGGACAACATAACAGATTCAACCTTTGAGATAGTCTTTAAAAAACTTTTTCAAGAAACAACTACATAGAAAAAGTTTAAAATTCCAAACAGTAATTTACATGAGCTAAGAAAATTAACAAGGGTAGTCAATCAGAGATAATGAGATCAAAGCCAGAGAATAACTGGAAAAGTGATAGCTGTTTAGAAAATTATTGGCCAATAATTATGATGACCAAAATTAAAATCATTCCCCTCTGCTTTGCTCTCCTTGTCCATTGCTCACGCTTCTCACATGAAGTGTGTGAGAGCTAACTTGTCTGCCTGTATCCACATACCCCCTTCATGGAATGCTTATCTTGGTGGAGAAAATCATTTATTTTCATCGTACTACCCAGTTGGTCACTTCTACGCCACTTTCTGGGCAACTGTCTAAAACCAAGGAGAAGTTAGTTTAAGAAAATCAGCCAGATGCAATCTTGTATTGGGAAATGGCAGAGCAATCCATAAAACTCCAAGGTACTGGTTTGACAGAATTCTTGTGGTTTGTCACAGATTAGACATAGTCATTTTAAAATGGCAATCGTGGCTCATGGTAGAGACCCACAGTGGAATGGCTCAAATGGCTCTCTTTTATCCTGCTTTGGTGTAAGCCAGTAGCTCAGAGAAATCAGGAGCATTTTGCACACTTGAATAACTGCATACTTACCTCATTTTAAAAATGACACACCCATATGCAAAACTGACAAGTCACAGATATAAATCTAAACTAGTTGAAAGTACTTTTATTCCAAGGCACATAAATCTTTCTAAGTCCATCAATTAATTGTACATAGTTTTAATTACAGTTTCTAACCTCTACAATTATTACAAGTCTGAATGTTTCTCCTTATGTCAACAGATGCTGATGAGATAGGTACAAGATGTAGCAACTTTTGCTCAGCCGAACAGAGAACACTTGCCCCTTTAAGACCTTTACCTTCAATATTTTTAATTCAATTTCAGTTCTATTCCATGCCTCAGTTTTCTTTTATAAAAGCTGGGAATTCTGGAGCTTCTTACTTGCCTCACAGGGACATGAAAATTATTTTAGGTTTACAAGCTTTCTGAAGATTAAAAGAAAAAAAAAACCTCTTTAAGTAAGTGCTAACTATTGCCTTCAGAACTAACCTATATTTTATCAAATATAATGGAGTCAATTATTTAAAAATGTTGACTAAAACTTGTCTACAGCTGACTAAAATGAAAGGAATTCAAATATAAACGTTTTAGGTGTGTGTGTTTTATAGAGCTCCTAAAACACATGCCATCTAAAATCACAATAGTAAAATTTTCCTGAAAGTTACCGCTAAAAGTGAAAGTCACTTGTACGGGAAGAATTTGTATTGCATTTGTGAAAGCAAAATTACAATAGCTGACAAAACATGAAAGTTTTATCATGGTGGATTAGAACGTTGCAAGGAACTCAAAGGAAGTTATCGTTATTCAACATTTCAGCTAACATTCTTGTAACGTCTCTTCTGGGAGTAGATTTGTCTCCTCACTCTGTAGGAAGCCCATACACATAAAAAGGTTAGATTAGAGACACATGGCAAATAATGTAACAAACAATTCCTATCATGTTAGACTCCACTCTGCATAGAGCAGGCAGGCAAGCAAATAGGTGATGCTCAGATCCCTGCTCTGCTGGCTGGTTTGTCACCCACGCAGCGGGCAGCTCCCCAGCGTCTCACAAAGCTCAGCCTTGCATGAGGCACTACCTGTCGCTATTGTAGAGGGCTGGTGACACTTTCTCCCTCATCAAACATAAATAATGTTTGCAAATTTCCTCTGTCCTCTGAGCTGAGGGTTTGACTTTAGGAAATGACATGAGGTAGAGAGAAAAGATTTAAAATGTTAAAAATATTTGGATAAGTGCTTTCCTTTGTTTCTGCCTGGGGAAGTCCTTTCTCTTTCCTAATTCCCTCTCCTCCCCTAGGGGTCTTCCTATAACCCCTATTCCTTTAAGAACACTTATCCCATAACGTGTTCATCCCTTTAAGAACACTTATCCTGGCCGGGCGCGGTGGCTCACCCCTGCAATCCCAGCACTTTGGGAGGAGGCAGTGAGGCGGATCACTTGAGGTCAGGAGATCGAGACCATCCTGGCTAACACGGTGAAATCCCGTCTCTACTAAAAATACAAAAAAAAAAAAAAAAAAAAAAAAAAAAATTAGCTGGGCGTGGTGGCAGGAACCTGTAGTCCCAGTTGCACGGGAGGCTGAGGCAGGAGAATGGCGTAAACCCGGGAGGTGGAGCTTGCAGTGAGCGAGATCACTTCCAGCCACCTGGTGACAAAGGGAGACTCCATCTCCAAAACAAAAACAAAAAAGAACACTTATCTTGTTAGGGGAGAACTGAAATTTCTGGTTTTGTTTGTTTGTTTGTCTGCTACCAGACTAGAGATTTTTAATCCCTTTGGCTCAAGGATCCTCTCTTAGTTTGGGTCCCCCAGAAACAGACCTTGAGACAAGGATTTCAGTGGGAGCAGTTTATTTGAGAAGTGGTCCCTGGAAACATGGGTAGGAGGGAGTGAGGAAGGGAGGGAAAGAAGAGAAGGTAGGTGGCAAAATACACTTTATCGGCAGTTTCTACTATGAGTAACTAGAGCTTAATCCCAGTGGGGAACTCTTGGCGTCTGGGAGTTGTCTCACCAGCTGTGCAGAGAGAGGCAGCATGTACCCTAACTCTGTCTGTTATTGATTGATGGCTGCTCGAAAGAGGGACGTGAACTCTCACTTCCTACCTGCCATATGCAGGGGCAGAGAGGTAAGATCATAGCGGGTGCGAGGGAGAGAAGGAACTGAGATCCATTTGAGTAACAAATAGAAAAACGTAGAATTTCTACTCACTCTTCCCATTCCCAGTGTATATTTATAGAAAGAAAGATAGGTGAAAATAGTAATAGTTTGTAAGTAATTTCAGAGAGTTACAAAACTCTTGAAATGCATTTATGGATCCCAGGTTAAGAACACTTACAATAGATTGAAAGCATCTTGAGGGTAAAATATACTTAAACATTGTTGTATACTTAGTACTTGGTATCATTTCTGGCCCCAAATAGGTTCTCAAGAAACATTTCTTCAATAAGTAAATAAATAGAGAATATTCAGAAGATGTTAAAATCAAATTATTTCTGTACAGAGGATTTAAAATTAAGTCGAGTTATCAATTGTGATGGGGATGACTTTGGTTTTTTAAAACATAGCTGATTGAGATAGGGTTTGATTTATTTCTAAAGCATACACAGATTTCAGAGTTGGGAAGTAGTTAGTCTTTCGATCGTTAAAGAGATTATAGGGTTAGCAGTTTAGTAAAGGAATGAAAAGAAAATAAAAGCATAGAGTATCAGTTTCCCATTGCAAATTTTTGGGAGCTGGCTTCTGTTTTTGTTATCAAGAACCTTGACTGATAAGATATTGTTGAGAGATTATTCCCTGAGAAAGGGTTTTAAGACGTCATTGAATGTCATTGAATAAGAGGACATAAGAACAATAGGGTTCTTAGGCTTGAAAATAAGAATTCCTACCAAAGAGATGAAAAGCACAGGAAGACAGTTTTGGGGACACACCTGCCTTTTCTAGAAACCAAGAAGATAAGGTACCACTGAGAGCTCCAAATGAGACACATTATGCTTCCTCCTTTTTTTTTTTTAGCTTTATTTAAATTACATCTGAAGTGGATGAGTCCAGTGGTTTTCAAACTTTACAGTGAATCAGAATTCCCTGGAGAGTTTGTTAAAAAAAGATTGCTGGGTCTCATCTCAGAGATTCTGATTCACAAGGTTACGGCGGAACCTGAGCATTTGCTTTTCCTACAAGTTCCAAGGTGATGCACATTGACAACCACTGGGTTAGTAGATACAGAAACCTAGAGTCAAGCCATACTAGAATCCAATAAGCTATAAAGCGTAGAAGAACCCTGGAAGAATCTGGCTTGAGATGATTTGCGTAGTACCAGTTCTTTCACATACTACTGATCAAATGACCTTGGGCAAGTTATCTAACCTCTACGTGCCACAGTTTCCTCATCTATGACATTAGATAATACGCATGTATAGTCACTCCCAAACATCATTCTATAGATCAGCTGAATCTGAATTCACTCAACTCATGTTAAAATGCATGTTCTTGGGCACATATGTTTCAGACCCCTGAATCAGAATATTTCAAGGTCATTCTGATATTCAACGAGATTTGAAGACTTCTGGTATGCTATCCTTCTTTCGTAAGTGAAGTATTAGAGCACAATTTAGCTTTCCCTGATGGCTCAGGCTCATCTTAATGACCACCAATTACTGTACAGTAGTTCCATTGCCTCGTCTTGTTGTTGTCTCTCACATCGGCAGCCACATCAGCAGCTTTGTCCTTGCCCCTGTGGCATTCCCATCCCCCACTTCTAATTCACACTAATGTTCTGTGCTGTAATGAATCGGACTGCTAGTCTTGTCAAGGTTGGGGTAAAATTCTGAGTCAGGAAACTCTTGCCTGGTACCTGAGAAGAGCTTCTGGAACCTACTGGCTAAGGCATAGGGCTGAGGCTTTCTATTTCATACCTGTGTTGCTGGATAGGTGATGCTGTCAGAAGCCTGACCTTCAGAAAGATAGGATGTTACTACACTGATTTTGCCTTTATGCAAAGCTCAGCAACATCGTCACCTCATCAGAGCTCATACGCTTCAAAATCTGGTTAAAAAATAATCAAGCCTCTCCTTGAGCGTACAGGATACAGTCAACATTTTAATCCCAGTACAAATACTATCGTCACAAATTGATTTTCACCTTCTTATTCTTGTTCCTATTAAAGATATATTACATTTAAAGATCGTTTTAATAACATATTTAAAATATTCTCATAATAAAGTAAAATGATGACAGCATATTTGTTTTTCAATGTAGATTGACTTCTGGATATCAAAACTCATTTGAGGGGGGAATATCTTCATTATTTTAGATGTTTTAAATTCAAGTGCTTTGATACCCTGTTTAGAAAAGCCTGTGCTAAAGCCCTCCTTGATGTCACCAAGTGACAACATTTACCTTAGCCACAGTCAGTTGAGTGAAGGAAAGTGCAGAAAGAATCCATTTTAAACTCCATTTCCCGTGGTTTTCTCTAATATTCAGATTTTAAAATTTCTTCTCGAAAGTCTAAAATCTGTAACAATATTTACTTTACATATGTTCTTTGTTCCCACAGTAAAATTATATTCTTGGTAATTTTACAAGAGCAACTACAGACCCCACGAAGCAATGATGATGGTGTTTTGTCTTTTGCAATGTGCTGCTAATTATTACTCTCAGACGAAATGGTTCAGAAATAGACTTAGGTTCCTAGGCTGGGGGGAAAAAAGAAATGCATTATGAAAATTATGTATTTGCCCTCTGGGGACCCCACCTCCTTTATGAAAACTCTTGCCAATCAATCCACAGAACAGAGTCTGATTCAATTCTGGGGCAAACATTTGCCTGCTGTTGAAGCTCAAGGAAGGAAAGATGCTTCATATTCTGGTGCCAAAAAGGGAGGTGGAAGAAAATGGGGAGTAAAATCTAGGGGGCAAATAAAAAATATGTACATGTATATTTATGCATTCTGTATTTTGGCTCTAATTGCTTCAAAGATTATTTATTTTTCTTTTTTCCTTTCATTTTTAAAAAATACCTTCCAGCTTCTTAACATGTTTTTCAAAGTAGAAGCTGGAAGGCATAATAAAAAGCAAGCAGGGATATGCTTTTTGAATAGAGTGAAATAATTAATGTAAGAATGCTTCCGTTTGGGCATTTTTTATGAAGTGAAATATATTATTTTTGCTTTTAAAATGGAGGTAATTTGTTACACAAAAGTGGTGTTTTCTTTAATCTGAAAATAATACTAATTATAACAGTATTTGGGAGCTGGAGTTTTGAAGCCTAAAATTCCTTTTGTAGTTTGAAATTATTTAGCTGCCATAACTAAACTGGCTCTGCTCCCTGGATATTGTCATTTCTTTTGGCATTGTCCCTTTCCTTTTACTCTGGCCACTCTCTGCCCTAGGTTTTCTATGGAATGCCTCCTAGCTCCCCAGGCTTCAGGCTGCTGGTATTTATTCTCTTTAATTTAATTTATTCCCTTTGCAGTTAGGTACTGCTCTTTAAGCTATCCATACTATTTCATTGTTCAGCAGAACAGGGTTTTATGGTGGGGTATAACAAATGATATATTCTTTGGAGAACCTCTGGTCAGAGGGTTGGTGGCTGTTTATCCCAGAGAGAGGGGAGAAGGGAGCATTTCTCTCTTCTTTCTGGATATCTCTAGGCCTTCTAGGTTGGCACTCGCTCCCTCTTTCTTAGGTGCAAAAGGCTTTAACTTCTTGGTAATATGGTTTGGCTGTGTCCCCACCCAAATCTCATCTTGAATTTTAGTTCCCATAATTCCCACGTGTTGTGGGAGGGACCTGGTGGGAAGTAACTGAATCACGGGGACAGGTTTTCCCATTCTGTTCTCGTGATAATGAATAAGTCTCAAGAGATCTGATGGTTTTATAAAGGGGAGTTCCCCTGCACATGCTCTCTCTTGCCTGCTGCCACATAAGGTGTGACTTTGATCCTCCTTTGTCTTCCGCCATGATTGTGAGGCCTCCCCAGCCATATGGAACTGTGAGTCAATTAAACCTCTTTCCTTTGTAAATTACCCAGTCTCAGGAAAGTCTTTATTAGAAGTGTGAGAACGGACTAATACACTAGGTAATCCTGGGGGCAAAACTGGGGTCCCTACCTCGTTCAGGAATTGCTTTCCGACATATCTTTTAGAATCACAAGAAGGCAGGGGCTTTGACATGAGGTAAATGGCTGCTTCCAGGTACTGGAATTTACCCAGATCTTATAAAATCCCTAAAATAAGGTTGTGCTTCCGTATCGACTTAAAGCATACTTTGAGAGGAGCAGTAAAAATCCTCAACTGGACACAGGTTTCTACTCTGTGCAAACAATAGGTTTCTGATTATTAATCCTCACCTTCATTTGGGGTCATTTTTGAGGATCAGGTGAAAAGTATACCCATGGACATATGCACAAAAGTGTGTAGATTTTCCAAGGGATCCATGGACATCTCCACCACCCAGGACCAAAGTGCAAAGGTGTGTTGTTTAAGAAGTCCAGTTTGCTGTCCCAGGAGGTTCTACCTAGTCTGGGTCTCTGCAGTCTTCTCTATTGTTCTTTATTTTTAATTTTTATGAGTATATTGTAGGGTACATATTTATGGAGCACATGATATATTATGATATAGGCATACAATGCATAATAATTACATCAGGGTAAATGGAGTATCAGTCACCTCAAGTGTTTATGATTTCTTTTTGGTATAAACATTCCAATTATACTCTTTTAGTTACTTTAAAATGTACAATAGATTATTGTTGACTGTAATTACTCTGCTGTGCTAGGAAATACTAATCTTATTCATTCTGTCTAACTATATTTTTGTTTAACCATCACGACTCACTACCATTCCCAGCCTCTGGTAACCATTATTCTATTATTTATGTCCATGAATTCCATTGTTTTAATTTTTGGTTCCCACAAATGAGTGAGAACATACAAAGTTTGTCTTTCTGTGCCTGGCTTATTTCACTTAACATAATGACCTCCAGTTCCATCCATGTTGTTGCAAGTGACAGGATCTCATTATTTATTATGACTGAATAGTATTTCATTGTGTGTATGTACCACATTTGCTTTATTTATTCATCTGTTGATGGACACTTAGGTTGCTTCCAAACCTTGGCCATTGTGAATAGTGCTGAGATTACATGGGAGAGCAGACATCTCTTTGATATACTAATTTCCTTTCTTTTGGGTATAGTCCCAGCAGTGGGATTGCTGGATCATATGGAAGATCTATTTTTAGTTTTTTGAGATACCTGCGTACTATTCTCTATAGTGGTCGTACTAATCTACATTCCCACCAACAGTGTATGAGGATTCTCTTTTCTCCACATCCTTGCCAGCATTTGTTATTGCCTGTCTTTTGGATAAAAGGCATTCTCACTGGAGTGAGACGATATCTCATTGTAGCTTTGATTTGCATTTCTGTGATGATCAATGATGTTGAGCACCTTTTCGTACACCTGTTTGCCATATGCATGTCTTCTTCTGAGAAATGTCCATTCAGATCTTGTGCTCATTTTATAATCAGATCTATCCTCCTTTTGTTCCATGCTCTTCCTCACTCATGATAACTCATCATGTCACTGTAGCATCCCAAGCTTGTTCTATGCCATGGCCTTTGCACTAGCCATTTGTATTTTCTAGAATGCTTTTCCCCCTGAATGGCCCCATATTATCCTTTGACTGTTGGTCCAGTTACCACTTCTTCATATAGGCCTTCCTTGACTACTCTAATACAAAGTATTAGAGTACTTTGAGTACAAGGAGATTTTCCAATCTCTTTGTCACATTGTCTGATTTATTGTCTTTAGAGCACTATTTCTATATTGTTATATGTTGATGTCTTTGCTCACTTGTTCTTGTTTGCTGTCTTACTGTGTTACCCACTAGTGTGTAAACTCCATGAGAACTCCTGTATCAGCCCTGTTAACAGTGCCCAACATTTAGTAGACACTTAATATTTATGGATACTGAATT
The DNA here is from genome assembly GCF_008728515.1 of Papio anubis. Taxonomy (NCBI): domain Eukaryota; kingdom Metazoa; phylum Chordata; class Mammalia; order Primates; family Cercopithecidae; genus Papio; species Papio anubis. The sequence continues at coordinate 69,394,577 of NC_044977.1, forward strand.
GATTAATATAAAGAGTTGAGGAAGTGTCCCAAATATTATAGTTCTATTCCACTTACAAATTAAGAAAAAATTCTAAATAATTTTTTTACTGGACAGGGCTTCTTAACTTTAGCACTATTGTCCTTTTGGGCTGAATAGTTCTTTGTTGTGGGGCCTGTCCTTTGCATTGTAGGATATGGACCAGCCATCCTGGCCTCTACCCACTAGAGATACCAGTAGCATTTTTCTAGTTGTTTCAGCCAAAAGTGTCTCCAGACATTGCAAAATGTCCCCCAGGAGGCAAATTAACCTTGTTTGAGAGCCACTGGATTAGAATAACGAGTGGTCACTTGTGCCTTGCAGGTGTCCTGACTCCTGTGTTTAGAACTGCATGACTTGAACAACACAGGAGATGGATGTCTGAAACACAATGGAGAAATATGAAAATTAAGAGTCTGGACAAAAGAGGCTGTGATATTAGAGATTTGTGGTTTGAGAAGTGACTATACTACTGGATGTCTTCAGAGCAAAAGATGCATGAATGTTTCCTGTGGAGCTAATTTGGACTCTATGCAAGAGGGAGCTGCTGTGGGGGTCCCCAGACAAGAAAAGTTGCTTCAATGGAAGGAAGTTGGTAGAGGACCTTGGAAAGTCTAAGGCCTGGAGAAGGTATCAAAAGTGACCAAATGGAATGGAGACCCATTCACCCATGTCAAGTGAACTTCAAGGGAGAGATGCCTACTGACTGGGGCTTCTGCAAAGAACTGATAAAAAATATTTTTAAGAGAAAAGGTCAGCTTTCAACTTCTGTCAAGCCCAGAGAACATGCATGCTGGGTCCTCACAACAGTACTCTACATGTAAGAATATTCTTGCATCCCTTTCCTCTCCTTCCATGCCCTGCTCCAATTCTGCCATAGTCTGAATCTGAGGTTTGCAAACTGGGTTAGGAGGGGTAGAAGTTCAAGGCAGGGAAACGAAGAAGTGGAGCATAAAATGCTTGCCCCACCTGCATGCTTCCCTTCTACAGCAAAAATAAATTGGAGAAGCAGCAGCTTCAACTTTAAATCAACTATTATGTGACTATCACATGGAAACAGACATTTATATTCTTAGATTTAATAATTTGCATGGCCTAATACTCATCAGAAAAGACTTCAAACTGTCTGAGCTTTCATCTAAGGGAAGCATCTGCCCATGCTTAAATTTAAGAGGGCAATAAATTTAAGAGAGTGGTAGGATGTAAAAATAAAGTCATCTTACGAATAAATCCCATGAATTTTGCTTGTTTGATCTTATGCAGCTCTGCGTTTGTCCCTAGGTTCCCAATACCTACAGATAATACACAATTGATGTTTATGTAATCATATACTTTAAAAGTAATCCATCCAAACTTCTTTCTACTTGTGGACGTTATCTGCCCTCTGACCACGGAGATGAATTTTCTGTTACATTCAAGTCACCAAAGGATGGCATGACCTGCAGTCTCAAAGTTTTTAAAAACTCTTACTAATCCTTTTCCTTCGGTTTCATTAGATTATAAGCTTTTCTACTCATGGTTAGGGCATAATACTGATCTTGAAAACACTTTTCACTTTCTTTTCTTCCATATGGCTGGTCAAACCCTCTATCAATCACTTCCAGTTGGCAACTGTGACACTGGGCAGCAATTTGCACAGTTAAACTCAGCTTTGGTTTCTCACTATGGCTTATAAGGTAAAACACTGTAATCATTAGGTCCTGCTCTAAACTGGCAGGATGTGACAGAGAATCTACAATCCAGGATAAGGCCAGTGTCAACTAACTGTGACATTCCATCAAATATAGCATCCTTAATGTCATGGAGAGTTACTCTCTGCATGGGTGATAAAGTATGGGCACGCTGACAGGCTCTTGCTTAACTGTACTCATTGGCCTTGGTATGTTCATGCCAATTCATTGTTTTATAACAGATTGGCTCACATTGAGAATGAGGATTCAATTTGAGATTTTATTGTTAACCTTTAAGGTCCTTGGAGGCATTGTTGGGCTCTTCTGCCGACAGGAGCTAACTGAAGTTTATGCTCCCATTTGGAGGTGTCTATCAACCATGATTTTACATTGACACATCCACATCAGTCTCCCTCTCCTCTCAACAATGCTTAACATAAAAATCACTTTCAGATTTGAATAAAATTTGGCCACTGGTATCTCATACTTGCTGTGCTTTCCAGCAGAATTCATTTTTGAGTATCAACCTATTTGACTTTCTTTTTATTCTCGATGACATTTTTTCCTACTTCTTATTGTGACTTGAATCTGAACAGGAGCAGAGCAAGGGCTTATGAAGGGTGACTTAGAATACCACTCCCAAGCCAATCATGGAAATAGCTGCCAAATTCTTTTTTAGCATTAAAACCTATCAGCTCTGAGATTCTTCGACAGTTAAAATAAATGATTTCTACAAGTTTGAAATGAATCTCAAGAGAGAAGCAAAACAAGAAATAGGATATACTTCATTTGAGGGAACATTATGAGCTATTGAGCGCTGAATTTGACCAGGCTGTACCGAGAACTGAAGTATTTATTTTTAGGGCCAGAATTGTTTTGCAATTTACTAGGCAACAATGGCATCAAGGCACCCCAGGAATGATGACAACTATTCTAGCTGTATCCCAGAAACTCTGTAAAAGTAAATTGGATTATATATGCAAAGAACTCTCAGCTTTCTGATGGAATGTTTTCTTTTTCTTTTTTAAGTACTATAATGGGTACAGGGGGTTCATTGCATTACTGCATTTTGCTTTATTTATACTCTTTTTAAGGGCAAGTGAGTGGGCAAGAAAAGACTACATTTTTCAACAAATGAGTGAACTTATAAATAACGGTCTTGGTTGTGTAAAAACCACTTCTAGTCAGAGATTTTTAAAAAATAAATGCAAAAATTTCTAGTTTTGTTATGTGTCCAGCCTAGATTTCTTAAGACTTGGGCTGTTATCCAGAATAACATCAAGTATGCAAAGAAGTCTATTGTATTCCGTATTGGCAAAAAGCTTACTAAAGCATAGATTAAAAAGGGATGGCATAGAGCCAATTCCACTGTCAATTCCCCAGCTCATTTCTCTGTTCCTCCCTTGGAATCCAAACCATTCCCCTGTTTTCATCTGTATAAAGAACAAAGCAATCTACCTCTATTAGGAGTTTAATTTTTTTTTTTTTTTTTTTTTTTAGTATTGTTTGCTATAACCAGCAGTATCAATGACCATGATAGCCCACCATGCTCAGACTCTAAAATGCCTCTTTTCAGAAGGCTAAATTTTGTTATGGACAACTAAGAAGTTTAAGCATGTGAAATGTCAAAAATATCAAAACCATGCACACATAAGTTTGGTATTATGATTACTCTGGGATGGGGGAGGCTTTCTATATGCCTAGGTGTATAAATAAGTGGCAAAGAGAAACCAAAGTATTTGTTGCTTAGCAGAAAGCATACAATGTAAATCTCTTAGAGCAACATAACTAGTTGAAAGATTCTGATAACCTCATAGCAGAGCAGAAAATTCTATTTTTTGGGATATCTCTAACAATATTTTGAAATGTATCAGATATCTTCCATTTCTTTCTGCATAACTTCATACTTTCTGTCTGCTCTGGGAGGCTGATCTTTTGGCTTCTGGTTGGGTTCAGTCAATGCAGACAGCCTTCCAGAGCTTGGTGGAAGTGAGAAGAGTGAGGTCATGCATTGATTTCCTGGTTTTCTCCCTGTGAATCACCTTTAGCTGGCAATGTACCTTCTCAGAAGGTAATTGATTTTTGTACCATTCTCTCCTTCCACTGGTAACCACTTTTTCTACCTGTATTTTCAGGTCCCAGGTGGTACTGTCTGTATATTTGAAGATACATGGGGAAATAGAAAGTTGGAAAGATATTAAACATATACCAGAGAAATCAGGAATGATGTATTTGAAAGTGAACCTCATCCAAGGGTGACTGAACACGGTGAGAAATAAGGTCCTAGTACAATTCTATCAAAAACCCAAGAAAATAAAATTTGTAGAAAAGATAATGATTATCTTCAGATGTCTCAGGAGTTACATGGAGAATGGATCAGGAAATGAGTATTTTACTGTAAACCCTATTCAAGTGGTAGTTAGGGGGATTACACGTTTTGAGATGGAAAAGAATACATTTTTGCATTCGTAAAGATATTAGACTACATATCTTTATGATTCCTTCTTAGATTCTGAGTTGCCATGATCTTAATATAACCCAAATAAAATACAGGTCTTCTCATTACTGAATATATACCCAAAGTAGACCTGCTATAGATTAATAGAAATTATGACAATAATAACATTTTCTAGGCTGCTTTCAGAATGCAGAAGGAACACTTCTTATGTGGATAGGGTGCCCTTAAGTTTAGTTATGTATAGATGCAAAGAGGGGTGGGGTGGTAATGGACTAGTGAACATGTAATTTTGGTTGTAAATGCAGATTTCCATGTTAAGTGACAATAATAACAACATCATCATTATCAACAATAACAACAATACTTTCACAACATATTAGAGTTAGGAAAATAATTTTGTGTTGACTTATTTAATGATGTAGTTCTTTACACAATTTTATGATCATGGTGGACGTTGTTGGTTGGTTGTCCTGGTTTCTTGCTTGTTAATATAACTCTAATTTTGCTCAGTTAGAGGGTGATGACACCTTGAACTCAGGGAAGGATGGCCTCTACCCCAGTTTCACAGGTTTTGTTGCATTATAGCAATTTCATTTTGCTGTTATTGGTCTAGGGATAGGCTTAAGTATCAGCTTTGACTAATGAAATCAAATGAGAAGTCTGTTGACTTGCTTCTAGAAAAGAACTATGATGCAAATGCCAGTCAAATCAGAGAGGACCGGAACCTTGAACTAACCCAGGAATCACTGAAGAACACTAGAACAAAGTGACTTCCAGTAATGTAAGAAAAATAAATTCCATTTTGGTCACTAGTGCCTGAGAATTCTAACTAACACAGCGATATGGGCAGCTATAATTATTCATATTTTAAATGTGAGGAATCTAAGACTCAGAGAGGCTAAATAACTTGTCAATTCAAACCAAGTCTTATACATTAAGGTATAGTAATCCTGCCCTCATCAACGTATAAATCAATCAGTGGTAAAGAGGATGTTTTTATAATTCTTTTACTCTTCATCCACAGCTGTGAATACAATGCTGAGCCTATAATTGATTACGCAACTTAATCCATTAAATAAATGGGATTCTCAATCTTATTCTAAAAAAAAATATTCAATTTGACACCAAAATCACAGGCAACAAAAGCAAAAATAAACAGACTACATCAAATGAAAGTATTTCTGCACAGCAAAGGAAACAATTAAAATAAAGCAACCTACTGAATGGGAGAGAATATTTGCAAATTATCTCTGCAGTGAGGGATGTGATGAATGTGATACCTTGTGACCTGAGCTGCCCATTAGGAACTGAGTTTTATTTGACCCAAGAAGCCATAAAGTTGGGCTTATGCAGCAACACTCCATCAAATGGAAGTAGTGTACATGTGATTCACCGTTAGCAGGCCCTGAAAGCACAAGCAAGTTACACAAAGAAGTGGCCCAAATGTCCACAGTTGCCACTCCTGCTACACTGCCTTTTGTCTCCTAGCCTGCACCTATGGCCTCATGGGGAGTTCTCTATGATCAATTAATAGAGGAAGAGAAGACTTGAGTGTGATTTACAGGTGGTTCTGCTGGACATGCAGGCACAACTTGAAAGTGGACAGCTGCAGCACTTCAGCTCCTCCCTGGGACATTCCTAAAGGACAGTGGTAAAGAAAAATCTTTCCAATGGATGGAACGTTAGGCAGTGCATCTGGTTGTGCACTTTGCTTGGAAGGAGAAACAGCCATATGTACAATTATTTAATAATTCATGGACTGTAGCCAATGGTTTGGCTGGATGTCAGGCACTTGGAAGGAATATGATTGAAAAATTGTTGACAAAGAAATCTGGGAATGAGGTGTGTGGATAGCTCTCTCTGAATGGGCAAAAAATATGAAGATATTTGTGTCTCATGTAAATGCTTACAAAGGGTGACATCAGTAGAGGAGGATTTTAATAATCAAGTGGATACAATGGCCCTTTTTGTGGATAACAGTCAGCCTCCTTCCCCAGCCACTCCTGTTATCACTCAATGGGCTCATGAACAAAGTAGCCATAGTAGCAGGAATGGGAGTTGTACATGAGCTCAGCAACATGGACTTCCATTCCACTTACCGAAGTCAACCTGGCTACAGTCTGCCACTGAGTGTCCATCAGACAGCAGCAGAGACCAACACTGAGCCTCCTATACGACACCATTCCCTAGTATGATCAGTCAGCTAGCTGGTAGAAAGTGATTACATTGGACCACTTCTATCACGGAAGAGGTAGCATTTTGTTGTTCCTGAAATAGAAACTTATTTGGATATGGGTTTGCTTTCCCTACAAGCAATGCTTATGCTACAGCTATAATCTGTGGATTTACGGAATGCCTTAAGCACCATCATGTATTTCACACAGCATTGCTTCTGACCAAGGAACTCACTTCACAACCAAAGAAGTGAGGCAATGGACACATCCTCATTAAATTTACTGGTCTTATCATGTTCCCCACCATCCTGGGGCAGGCTGCCTGATAGAACTCTAGAATGGCCTTTTGAAGATGCAGTTATGGTGCCAGCTAGGTGTAAATACCTTGCAGGCCTGGGACAAGATTCTCTAGGAGGCTGTATAGTCTCTGAATCAGTGTCCAATTTATGGTACTGTATCTCCAGGGATCAAGGGGTGGAAATGGGAGTGGTATTGTTCACAATTACTTTTACTGACTTACTAGCAACATTTTTGCTTCCTGTTCCCACGGCTTTGTGCTCTGTTTTTGCTTCCTTTTCCCATGACTTTGTGCACTGATGACCTAGAGGTCTTAGTTCAAGAGGGAGGCTTGCTACTAGCAGGAGACACAATAATGATTCCAGGCCAGGCACGGTGGCTCACACCTGTAATTCCAGTCTCTGGGAGGCCGAGGCAGGAGGATTGCTTAAGCCCAGGAGGTCAAGGTTCAAGACCAGCCTAGGCAAGATGGCAAGAGCCTGTCTCTGTAAGAAAAAAAAAAAAAAAAGCCAGGCATGGTGGTGCGTGTGCCTGTAGTCCCAGTCCCAGCTACTCTGGATTCTGAAATGGATTCCTTGAGCTCAGGAATTTGAGGCTATAGTGATTGTGCCACTGCACTCCAGCCTGGGTGACAGAGTGAGACCCCATCTCTAAGACAAAAACAAAACACTACAAACAAATGATTCTACTGCACTAGAAGACTGTCACCAGCCACACTGGTCTTTTCATGCCTCTGAGTCAACAGGTGAGCAACTCTGGTGTTGGTTGGAGTGATTGATCTAAATTACCAAGGGGAAACTGGATGACTTCTCCATAATGGAGGTAAGAAGAATATGTCTGGAATACAGCAGATCCCCTTAGTAAGTCTTTTAATGTTACTGTGCCCTGATTAATAGAACACTACAACAACGCAATCCAGGCAGTACCACAAATGGTCCAGACCTTTCAGGAATAAAAATTTGGGTCACACAGTCAGGTAACTGTTGTGACCAGCTGACATTCTTTCTGAAGGCAAAGGAAATACAGAATGGACAGTAGAGGAATGTGGTTATAAATACCAGCTATGACCCCCTGAATATCTGCAGAAATGATGACTGTAACTGTAATGCGTATTTCCTTCTTAGTTTATTATAAATGTTTTGTGGCTATACGCATACATTAAGCAGATATCTTTGTTTTCATTCCTCTCTTATTCTGGTATCATGTAACACAAGATGTATTGAGTTTATATCAGTATTTAAATATTGTTAATTTTACATCGTTGTATATAAGTTATGGGATATCAAGAGAAGGGTAAACATCATTCACAGACTTTACCTCATCTTTTGGAGAAGGGATTAATGTGTTTTCAGTTACATGTAGGATAGTTGTATCATGATACATGGTATTATGAACTTGTTACCCTTGTTACCGACTTTATTTAGAGATCAAGTGTGGTTTGAGGAGATGTGTATGGGTGCCAAGTTGATAAGGGGTAGGCTTATGATCATTAATTTTATGTAAACTTGACTGGGCTATGGGATGCCGAGAGAGATGGTAAAACATTATTTCCTCATCTGTCTGTGAGGATGCTTTGGGTAGAGGTTAGCAGTTGAATCAATAAACTGAGTAAAGATCCACTCTCGTCAATATGGGTGGGCACCATTCAATCCATTGAGGGTCAGAATAGAATAAAAAGGCAGAAGAAGCATGAACTCTCTCTTCTTCAACTGAGATCTCTATCTCCTGCCTCCAGATATCAGAGCTCCTGGT